>NC_090443.1:356016727-356323055 GCF_031143425.1 Pleurodeles waltl
GCTATTTGGATCACAGGTGCAGCACACCTCCATAGCTAGGAAGATGGAGCTATGGCGAAGAATAGTCGACAGGGTCAACGCAGTGGGACAGCACCCAAGAAATAGGGACGACATCAGGAAGAGGTGGAACGACCTATGGGGGAAGGTGCGTTCCATGGTCTCCAGACACAACATCGCGGTACAGCGGACTGGCGGCGGACCCCCACCTCCTCCCCCACAACTAACAACATGGGAGGAGCAGGTCTTGACTATTCTGCATCCTGAGGGCCTCGCAGGAGTCGGTGGAGGAATGGACTTTGGTAAGTCAAACCTTTAACTACTATATCCCCCAACCTACCTGCATGCTATCACACACCGCCACCCTCCCCCCTCCCCTATCACTCCAACTCCTCACAAATGTCCCAACATCACAAACCACACATCCCAACACCAAGCGCTGCATGCAGCAACAAAGCATGGACACCCATCACTAAAGCATGCCCACTGCACATACCCACACAACCCCCTAAACCATCATCACACAAGGTCCCACACAGGAATGTTAGCACTGAGGTACACGGTCACCCAACCATTGCACACCATGACACACACAGATGCAATAATCATGCCTTTACACCCCTGCAGGACCACTACCCAACGTCACCAGACAGGAGGGTTCAGACATCTCCGCCCCACCCACAGAAGAGGCCCACAGTGATGACAGCAGCTCTGTCCAACTGGATCCAGATGACCAGCCCGGACCATCATGGGCCTCGGGACAGTCGGTTCCCCACACCCAGTCACAGGCAACCACAGACCTTCCACCCTCTGGTAACACCAGCATAGCACCCACTCAGCGGGCCCATACCTCCGTACCCAGGACACGTCAATCAGCTGTATGTCCACCACTACAGGGAACCCAGGATAACCCACCACCCCAACAACAACAGGGACCTGGGGGCAGTGGTAATGGGCACACGGTCCAGGGGACGGAGGCCCAGGAACACAGGGGAACTGGGAGGGCTGCTGTGCGACAGGGGGCGGACAGTCCTAGGGAACCCACTCTCCACGAGGCCCTCTCCTCCATCATGGGAGCCTACCACCACTCCCAGGAGACGATGACAACGGTACTGGCCAAGTTTCAGGAGACCCAGCGCATGAAGGAGGAACAGTATTTTGGGTTCAGGGAGGAACTCAGAACCATCAGTACCACCCTGGGCACCATCATAGGGGTGCTGAAGGAGATCCTTAACACCAGTAGGGACACTGTGGCACTCCAAGGGGCCCCTGACACTTGCATGGACGATGAACTGCCCACCACCTCCGCCGGCGCTAGTGGACAGGACGCCCCGCCACAGGACCACCACACCAGCACCCCACCCCCTGCAGAGGGAGAACCACCCCACAAACGGTCCCGGAGATTCAGGACAAAGACAGAGAACGATGCCAAGACCCCGCCAAGAAATTAGACCACCCTGATTGTCATCCTACTGTCCCACTTTGTAACCCTGTCCATATTGGAACTGCCCCAGCTCCACTTCCTATGCCCATATGGGCAATGCACCTGTGAGACTAATAGACTGGACTCTGCCATGGACATTCCTCCACCATCACCCCTCACCATTTTACAACCCCCCTCCAATATTTAGCACTGCAATAAACACCCTTGAAGCACAAAACAATCTGGAGTCAGTCTGTGATTTTGAAAATGTGTATTAGCAATGACAGTGACAAAATGCGTTCTCAAATGTAATGTCAACATACCTATGTCACACATCTCAAGTCCATGAGGAATCTAAGCAGATAACACACGTTGGAAACCACACCTGTGAAACCGTAATGAAAATGTACAACTCAGTTACCATATACTGGTTGAAATCGATAGACAGGATAGAGGTAGAAGTGTGAAAGTACTTGTAATAGGCAGGAATGTATTCTCACCTGTGTGTCTCTGGAAATATTGCTGGATAACTGAGTCCCTGTTGTCAATGTCTTCTTCTTCTGCTTCCTCCTCATCACTGTCCACAGGCTCCACAGCTGCCACAACACCGTCATCTGGACAATCCTCCTGCAGAAAAGGCATCTGTCGTCGCAAAGCCAAATTGTGAAGCATACAGCAGGCCACGATGATCTGGCACACCTTCCTTGGTGAGTAGAATAGGGAACCACGTGTCATATGGAGGCACCTGAACCTGGCCTTCAGGAGGCCGAAGGTGCATTCGATCACCCTCCTAGTCCGCCCATGGGCCTCACTGTAGCGTTCCTCTGTCCTGGTCCTGGGATTCCTCACTGGGGTCAGTAGCCATGACAGGTTGGGGTAACCAGAGTCCCCTAATAGCCACACTCGGTGCCTCTGGAGTTGACCCATCACATAAGGGATGCTGCTATTCCGCAGGATGTAGGCGTCATGCACAGAGCCAGGTAACATAGCATTTACCTGGGAGATGTACTGGTCTGCCAAACATACCATCTGTACATTCATCGAATGATAACTCTTCCGGTTCCTGTACACCTGTTCACTCCTGTGGGGGGGGGGGGACCAGAGCTACATGGGTCCCATCAATGGCACCTATGATGTTGGGGATATGTCCAAGGGCATAGAAGTCACCTTTCACTGTAGCCAAATCCTCCACCTCAGGGAAAACGATGTATCTCCTTACGTGTTTCAGCAGGGCAGCCAACACTCTGGACAGCACGTTGGAAAACATAGGCTGGGACATACCTGATGCCATGGCCACTGTTGTTTGAAATGACCCACTTGGAAGGAAATGGAGCACTGATAGCACCTGCACTTGAGGGGGGATCCCTGTAGGATGGCGGATTGCTGACATCAGGTCTGGCTCCAACTGGGTACACAGTTCCTGGATTGTGGCACGGTCAAACCTGTAGGGGATGATCAAATGTCGCTCCTCCATTGTCAACAGGTCCACCAGCTGTCGGTACACCTGAGGATTCCGCCATCTCCTCACATGTCCCAGCAGATGGTGCCTAGGAAGGACAACAGCGACCACAGAGTCAAACAACTCAGAGGTATGTACCCACAGTCTACACAGAACACCATTCATACACAGAATCTGGCCTGTATTTGTGTTGTGCGACAAGGCCTAGGTCTGTGTGACGCAGTTGGTAATTAGGCCATGTGGGCCCCTGAAATGGCGGCTGCCTGACCTCTAAAGTGAGACAATGGGATGTGAGGTAACTGCGCTGGCGTTGTACACCGTCGCGGTAGGCGGTCGAAGACCGCAGCGCAATGCTGCATTGGTTAACATTGAACCCTATGGGTCCCAGGAGCCAATGACGATGTACGCCGGCGGTTATGGTATGCACCGCCACGGACGTGACCGCTGCTGACGTGACCACCATTTTCTAGCTGTTCAATCACTCGATACCTGATCTTTGACAGGAGAGGACCTACACTGCAAGTGCTGCTGTGACCTCGGTCTGGAAGAGACAATGGCTCGTGCGTCAGGGGAAAGGGCTCCTGCCTTCACTGCAGAGGAGTTGGAAAAGCTCGTGGACGGGGTCCTCCCCCAGTACACGCTACTCTACGGTCCTCCAGACCAACAGGTAAGTACACAGGGAGCACGTTGTATGGGCTATGCCTGTGTGGAGAGGGCTGGTTGTAAGAAGGAAGGGGACAGAGTTCTGAGTGCATGAAAGACGGTGAATCATTGTGCCACATGGCAAGGGTAGGGATGGGGGCCACTCACTTTGACGGTGCAGTTGTTAATGACTTCTCTTCTTCCCCTGTACATGTCATGTAGGTCAGCGCCCACCAGAAGAAGGATATTTGGCGTGCCATTGCCAAGGACGTCCGGACCCTGGGGGTCCACCACAGACGGAGCACCCACTGCCGGAAAAGATGGGAGGACATTCGCCGCTGGAGCAAGAAGACGGTGGAGGCTCAGCTGGGGATGGCCTCCCAACGTGGGAGGGGTGCCCGTCGAACCATGACCCCCCTGATGTTCCGGATCCTGGCGGTGGCCTACCCTGAGTTTGATGGGCGCTTGAGGGCATCCCAGCAGACACAAGGGGGTGAGTACAACATCATTCAGCGGACTTTGCGCACAGTGAAGGTGTCTGGGTGGGGGAGGAGGGCTTTGGGTTTCCCCAGGCCAGGGCGAGTTCCGTAGACTAGGCCCCTCCGTAATGCAGTCCATGTGGCACCCCACCCCACCTCTGTAGAGTGCCAAGTACAGGTATACATGCTCCTGTGTCATCTATGTGTGCAGATGTCGACCATAGCCATGTAGGCCATATCCCAGGAATTGCATCTGTAGAGCCCAACAGCGCGGCGTAGTGCAGGGGGCTGCTGTGTCTGTATTGTCCGCCAACGGTAGCGGTAAGCCATGCACTCAACCTGTCTTTCTTCTGTCGTCCCCCCCTTCCTGTGGTCTCCCTGTTCTTGTGTAAATCAGCATCATCAGGCGGAGGTACAGTGGCACCGGAGCACAAGGGAGCTGCATCCCACATGGCCATGGAGGGCCACACCACGGACTCGGAATTCACCAGTGGGACGGAGGGCGAGGGGAGCTTCACGGCGGTCACAGGATCTGCAACGAGCGACACGGACTCGTCCTCCGATGGGAGCTCCCTTGTGGTGGTGGCAAAATCTGTGCCCCCCACTTCTACAGGTACAGCCGCCACCCCCCCTACCAGCACCGCCCTCCCAGAAGCCCCTCAGCCTTCGCCCCGTGCCCGCTCACCCAGGAGGGTGGGCATCACCTTCGCCCCAGGCACCTCAGCCCCTGTCCCTGTCACCTCTGCTGCCCTCAGTGAGGAGGCCATTGACCTCCTCAGGTCCCTCACTGTTGGGCAGTCTACCATTTTGAATGCCAGCCAGGGTGTAGAAAGGGAATTGCAACACACAAATGCATTCCTGGAGGGCATTCATTCTGGTCAGGCCGCCCTTCATCGAACCCTGCAAACTCTGGCCTCAGCACTGATGGCAGCCATTGTCCCTGTGTCTAGCCTCCCCCCTCCAACTTCCTCCACCCAGACGCAATCCCCTGTACCCCAGTCTATCCCAAGCACACCATCAGACCAGCATGCACACACCTCACCACAAAAGGGAAGCTCAGGCAAACATAAGCACCACACATCCCACAGGCACTCACGCAAGCATTACACACATACAGACACAGCAACATCCACTGCCTCCACTGTGTCCCCCTACTCGTCGTCTCCCTCCTCCCTCCCAGTCTCATCTACACTCTCACCTGCATGCACTACCACTACAGCCACTACGTCCCGCACCAGCACACCCACCACCACACCCCGCTAACGTGCACTCACCACCCCCACTACCATTTACACATCCCCTGTGTCCTCTCCCAGTGTGACTGTGACGCCCCCTCCCAAAGTACACAAACGCAGGCACACACCCACCCAACAGCCATCCACCTCACGACAGCCTCCAGCGCATTCACCTTCACCCAAAGTCACCAAACGTACACCTCCTAAAACCACTACCTCTTCCTCCACTCCCAAACCCCCTCCAGCTACCCGTCTCAGTGTTCCTAAGAAACTTTTCCTGACCAAGCTTGACCTCTTTCCCACCCCCCCTCCAATTCATAGGTCCCGTATTAGCACCACAGCCAAAAAATCTCCGGGACCAGTGGTGCCTGTTGTTACAGGTATGTGGAGTGCACCGGGCACCAGAGCAGCCAGTGTGACACGGAGCCACAGCACAGCCAGTCCCCCCCTGTGAAGCACCAGAAGTTGGACAGTGCCCGGCGGGACAGGGGGAAGATTCCAGCCAGCAAAGCTGCTCACAATGGTCCCGGGGGAAGTGTCGACTCAGCTGTGACTCCTCCCAAGGTGGGGAAGGGGCAGAAGAAATCGCCAAAGTCTGGGAGGAGCAGCACGGCGGAGAAGACCACCATCATCCCCGCTGCCCAGGAGGCTACCGCCAGCCCAATCGTCACTGGCCAGGAGGCCACCGCTATAGTAGGTGCCCAGGAGGGCAGCCCGATCGTCACTGGCCAGGAGGACACCGCCATAGTCAGTGCCAAGGTGGGCAGCCCGATCGTCACTGGCCAGGAGGCCACCGCCAGAGTCAGTGCCCAGGAGGGCAGCCCGATCGACACTGGCCAGGAGGCCACCGCCAGACACAGCCCAGCTGCCCAGGAGGGCCCCGGCAGCCACAGCCCAGCTGGGCAATGAAGGACCGCCAGCCCCAGCCCAGCTGGGCAATGAAGGACCACCATGGCAAGCGCCGCTGAACAGGGCAAGCATCGCTGAACAGGTCAGGAACTGCAAACTCAAGCACCGCTGAACAGGGCAACGACCGCCATGGCAAGCTCCGCTGAACTGGGCAAAGACCGCCAGCCCCAGCCCAGCTGGGCAATGAAGGACCGCCATGGCAAGCACCGCTGAACAGGGCAAGCACCGCTGAACAGGTCAGGAACTGCAAACTCAAGCACCGCTGAACAGGGCAAAAACCGCCATGGCAAGCACCGCTGAACAGGGCAAGCACTGCTGAACAGGTCAGGAACTGCAAACTCAAGCACCGCTGAACAGGGCAAAGACCGCCATGGCAAGCTCCACTGAACAGGGCAAAGACCGCTGACTCAAGCCCCGCTAGCCCATGGGCGGCAGGGGCAGTGACGCAACAGGGACCGGCACGGGGTGAGTGATGCACTCTGGGCACCAGTCCCTCTCCAGAACCAGTGGAGACATGCATCCACTACCTCTGTCCTTCACAGGATGAAGCACTCTGGGCACCAGCCCCCCTCCAGAACCAGTGGAGACATGCATCCACTACCTCTGTCCTTCACAGGATGAAGCACTCTGGGCACCAGTCCCCCTCCAGAACCTGTGGAGACATGCATCCACTACCTCTGTCCTTCACAGGATGAAGCACTCTGGGCACCAGTCCCCCTCCAGAACCTGTGGAGACTGTTATCCACTTGAGAGACTGTGGCTTTGCACTCCCCAGGATGGTACAGTGGGCAACCCACCCACTGTAGAGACTTGAGAGACTGTGGCTTTGCACTCCCCAGGATACATCAATGGGCATGGAGCCCCCTCGTGGATCTGGCGTTGTGCACTCATACGGCTGAGGTGCCCCCCCTTCCCTTCCCCCTGAGGTGCCTGTTGTATTTCTATCTGATGCCCCTGCAGTGTTCTCTCCGTTTTGATCAGGTATCTAGTGTGGGCCTCGCCCATGCATTTTGGGCCCAGTGGTCCACGGACAATGAATGGTGCATTACCTGCACTACTAATCGTGGTGTATATTTTGTTTAATGTGTATATATATATATATATATATATGTATATATTTGCTTACTGTATTTTGATATATTACAATGGTTCCACTCATTTCCTTTTGTCTTTGCATTCTTCCGGGGGGGTTGGGGGTTGTTACTGTAATGTTCGGATATGCATTGGTGTGTGTGTTGTAGTGGGTGAGGCTCGGGGTGTAGGTGTTGCGTGTGTGTGTCCCTGTCTTTTGCCTCCCCCTCCCCTATGTCGTAGGTGCAGGACTCACCGTTGTCTTCGCCTCCGGCGTTGATGATCGTCGTATAGGAGCAGGAAGACTAGTGCAGGAACAATATGGAGTTCCGGCTCCATGGTGTCGTCGTTCCTCGTGGAGTGTGTAGAGGTGAGCGTTTTCCCTTTGAAATGGCTGTTTCCGCCGTGTTTTTATCCGTGATGAATCCGCCCCGGAAAAGGTGGCGGATTGGTAGGTTGTGATACTGTGGGCGGTACTTTGTCTCCCGCCTGTCTGTTGGCGGTGACCGCCGCGCTGTTTGTCTGTACTGCCGTGGCGGTCGGAGAGTTAAAGTGGCTGTCTTTGTTGGCGGTTTCCGCCATGGTCATAATTTCCATTTTTTTACCGCCAGCCTGTTGGCGGTCTTACCGCCGCTTTAACACCGTCCGCCAGGGTTGTAATGACCCCCATAATCTTCACAAATCACCTGCAAAATGCATAAGCTGAGCAAGCGCAAAATCTATACCACACATGCTATGACGCCGAGAACATTCCCAACTCACTTAGGCAGGCTCCCAGATCCTGGGAAAGTCATGGGGAATTTAGAACCACATCATATCTCCAATTTGCATTATCTCAGAAAAACAATTTAAACAATAATTTTCCAGCCTAGGGCCCCAAAGGGCCAAACCGTCGCTCTGCTACCAGACCTGCTAACGTGCCCCTTTGTGATAATTTATAACACATTAGGACTCGTTTTAGGCCAATTAAGCTTTTGACCCAGTTGAGAGACACCTTAGGACGAGATAGCTAATCAATATGTCAATCAATACATCAATAATGTAATCAATATTTATTACAACAATGCATTTCACTTTAGTCAAAGACATTAATCAACTCAAGACATCACCATGACCTTGCAGTCATGAATAACCACACCAGTTTAATAGAATTTTATGAGTTTTATTCCCTATTAATTACAATTCTAAAAGCAGATGTGTTAATCTCAAAACCAAAACACTCGATAACATTGTCATAATTTGGCTACTCGAATAAGACTTTATCAAAGCAAGATAAGCAATTAATAAAACATAACACAGCGTCAACATAGATCAACTTTTAGCAGAGTGTCATTGACGCGTCAGTTCAACAATGCATAGATTCAGTCGTTTGTCTATTTGCGTCAGTTTAGTGAACACCTGTCCTAACCACTGATTAGCAATTGGCATGTTGGGCTTCATGCAAAACAATTTAGAACACCAATTTGGAAAACATCTAGTTATGGTCTCTGTCAAAAGTAAGCAGTTGGTACCTAGAAAGGAAAAGCAAACAGACAAATCACAATTTCATTGTCATAGTTACCCTCCAAGGTTTGGGTCAACACTCAAGTTCAGTCTTCGTCTTCAGGACATCAGTTGATTCACCATCAGTCAAAGCTCAGCTCTGGGAAAAAGGGGTATTTCCCTCATAAGGAGGCAAAACGTAAAAGGGGCAATCTGAGGAAGAGGATGGTTTTAAGTAAACCAATAAGTCACCCAACAGAATGACAAAGTTTCTGGATAAAATCAATAGCATTCCCTAACCCACCTGAATGGCTCCTCGTGTCATGGGTTTTTATCCCTTTTTCGTTGTACATTCCCCTAAAATCCAATTGGCTAAGGGGTTGCACCCCACCATCTTTACCCAATTAGAAAACAGATTATGTCATTGATCTTTCACCCCATATTAGTTCACAGACATTTTATTGGTCCATATGATTGACGTCTTCAAAGGTAGCACGTCCATTATGATTTCATCCTTCTGTAATTCTTTGCACATCTTTGGTCAGTAGCTCCATTGTCCGTACCAGTTTGAACGACCTTGTACATTATACTAATCTACACTGTTGCTTTTTAACTAAAACAGTTCTACAAGCAATATGAATTTCATGAGAACGGATCCACTATAGTTACTTTCAGCTTCTAGTTGAAGAAAACAAGAGGTCATGTCCTTTTGCGAGTCAGCATACTGGACGTTTAGAAAAACACATTTAATATGAGAGCCAGGCAGCTAAGCTTCGGCTCATGATAACTTAAGGCCTACAAGATTTATTTAGCATAACTTTAATAACATAATCATTAATAATTAGAATAAAAACATTTTTTTTTTTTTTTTTACAAAGATTCATAAGTATTAGTCATTTTTATTAATCCCCATATACATTGTCGGCCATTCCCCGTGGTCACATTTCAAGTGCACGTTTAAGCAAACCCATTAATATAGTTTCTATGCGGCATTATCACACATTAGTCCATAAACATTTCATGTTAAGATAGATTATATAAACTATGCTCTCTCACCTACTTAACACTTTTCAGCAGTAGAAATTACATCTCATGTTCAGGAGCCAATTCAAATACATAGAGGTTAAGATATTTTTTCGCAGATAATTCCCATCTTTTGGCAGATAATATCCCATTTCACTTGTCTTTTAAAGCTCTGTCTGTCTTGAACAGATGTGTATGTAAGACCCTCAACAGCCCAAATTTCTTCCAAGACAGATCGCTTTAAAAGGCCCCATGAAAGATTTTTTTTATTATTATCTTTATCATTTTTAGCAAAAAGAGTTACAACGTAGCCAAAGTATCACATTGGCATAACCACTCTAGCAAAGAATAAACACAAGGTAGCATAGCATTCAGCATACGTAGATATTCTGAGCACTTCAGAATTTGTGTTGATCTCAAAGAATGCGAATGTGTCTGTCTTCGTCACAGAACACAAGAACTGATTAGCCAGAGCATCCTGTTACAGTCTTCATAAAGTCTGGGGTATATATATATGGTCATCAGATTTTAAGGAACGTGCAGAATAAGGTCTTACTTAACATGTGACTGCCCATGAACTTCGTGCCTGGCCTGTACTCAAGGATAACTTGAGGACAGAAAAAAAGCACAAAAATGTTCTTACCTTCTGATGTTAACATGGCCACACATAAAAATTAGTAGTATTGCAGGTTTCAAATTATCATGAAGTGAACCATTCTCAAGGTTACAGCAATGGACTAGAAATAGACTAGGGGCCATATGTACATAGCTTAGTTTTTGAAAATGTCCTAATTGCGAATCTTTGCAATTCGCGAATAGTAAATTGCAAACAGCTATGTACTACAGTGTGCACTACAGTGTGTTTTCCCACTGGGTCGCAATTGACCTACCTCATCAATCCTCATCAGGTGGGTCGCAAATTGTGTCCCATTGGGAATTGCTAAAAACACTGGGATGGTGGCCGGTTGGGGACAGCAGACCATCATGTCTGTGTTTGCTTTTAAATCAAGAAACGTTTTTTTTTTTTTAAATGCAGCCCGTTTTCCTTAACTCTTTTTGTGCTAAGCCTTCCTCCCACCCCATGCTAGTTTTTTGGCTATTTGGGGTAGTTTGCGCCTAGGCTCCCATAGCATTTTGTCCACATACGGTATCCACGCCAAATTTGCGTCCTTTTTTCCCAACATTCTGGGGATTTGAAAGGTTCCCAGGATTTGTGGATTCCCCTAGAGGGGACTGAGAAATTAACCAAAATATAGGTAAATATGGGTTTTATGGGAAAAAATTGAAAACCTGCTGTAGAAGAAAGCATCTGTTTATTTTCCTGCAATTGGCATCAGCAAAGAGCTGGTAATGCTAAAACTACCACCTTCCCAGCTTTTAGGAACAGGCAGATTTGATTCAGAAAACCACGTTTTTAAACACAGTATTAGCATTTTAGTAGGACATACCCCATTTTTCCTTTTTTTCAACCTCCTACCAGTTAGTGGTTGAAATGGGTGTTAAACCAATGGTGGATCCCAGAAAGCTGTACATTTCTGAAATAAAGACACACTTACTTCTGAATTTAGCAAGGGGTCATTTGTATAGATTCTTAAAGGATTTCCTATAAAAAGTAACACTTGAAATAAAACAAATATTGAAATTGAGTTGAAAAAGAAGGCCATTTGTGTCAAAGTTTTGATCTGTAACTTTTTCTAAGAGTGGCAGTTTTTCAAAGAAATGCACTGTTCTGTCCATGGAACTCTTCTGGTTGTGGGGATATATAGGGTTTGTAATTTAACCAAGAACCCAAGGAACCAAGAGCCCAATAACTGAGCTGCACAGGCTATACAGCAGTTCATTTGGTAAATTATCAAGAGTGAAAAATAGGTATCAAGGAAATCTATGCATTCCTGAAATGGGCAGAAGACCTGGAGTTCAGAAACAGTGGTTATCTCCACACCTCTGAATTTGGGGGTACCCATGCTAGCATGTGAATTAGAGGGCAATTCTCAAAATGACTTGTTTCTTGCATACTGTCTTACATTTGGAAGGTGCAAAATCAGAGAAAGACAATTGGTCTCTCAATACAAATGGTACCTCACTTGTGTAAGTAGGCCAAGTGCCTGCAACAGAAAATGACCCAAAGCGCAACATGGACACTTCACATTTTTCTACTGAAAACTGACTTGTTTTTTGCAATGTGCCTAGCTGTGGATTTTGGGCCCCAGCACAGCCGGCACTTAGAGAAACCTAGCAAACCTGTACATTGTTAAACTAGACATGGAGGGAAATCCAGGATGGGGTGACTTATGTGGAACTCACCAGGTTGTGTTACCCAGAATCCCTTGCAAACATCAAAATGTTTCCAAAAAACATTTTCTCACATTTCTGTGATGAAAAGTTCTGGAATCTGAGTGGAGCCACAAACTTCTTTCCACTCACCATTCCCCCAAGTCTCTCAATAGAAATGGTGCCTCACTTGTGTGGGTAGGCCAAGTGCCCGTGACAGGAAACAGCTCAAAATGCAACTTGAACACATCACATTTTCCCACTGAAAATTGACTTGTTTTTTGCAGTGTGCCTAGCTGTGGATTTTGGGCTGTAGCTCAGCGGGCACTTATGGAAACCTAGCAAACCTGTACATTTGTTAAAACTAGACACCTAGGGGAATCAAGGATGGGGTGAGTTGTGTGTCTCTCACCACATTTTATTACCCAGAATCCCTTGTAAACCAAAAAATGTGTCTAAAAAACACATTTTTTTGCCACATTTCTGTGATGGAAAGTTCTGGAATATGAAAGGAGCCACAAATTTCCTACCACTCTGGATTCCCTTCAGTCTCCCAATAAAAATGATACCTCATTTGTGTGGGTAGGACAAGTGCCTGTGACAAGGAAGGTCCAAAAATGTCTAGAGATTGAGGGGGCACCAAAGTGCGTTCATAGGTGCAGTTTTCTTTATACTTTTTTGGCTGACTCTGCTTTGGGCACTGTTGGAAAGTGGATTATTGGTAAGGGCAGGCAAATACCTACACTAAGCAACAGGCCACTAACCTCCACTTAGGTCCAGTTAGGTCTCAATAAATTAAACCCAGCTCAACTCTTTGTAGCTTGGCAACGAGCGACAATGCTTAACTTAGGGGAAAAGTGTGTAACGCATTAAAAATTACAAAACAGTAAATAAGTAAAACACAAAACGTAATAAAAATCCAAAACCACTTTATAAAAATAGTTTATATTTTTATTTTTAAAAAGACACCAAAATGATGAAAATCGGATAAGGGGAAATGGAGATATGTATTTTTAAAGAATTAATGTTTTCTAGTGCTTAGAAGCAACTATCGCTCAAAGGGTTGAAAAAGTTAACACTGGAAAGGGACAAAGTCCAGAGTTCAGGCCACCCACGAGGTAACACTGTCACACTTACTTTCAGAAGTGTTTCTTGATTCAGGAAGCTGGTCCACAGAACCAGCCAAGGGTTCAGAGGCTCTGGTTTGCCTCTTGGAGTCTGGGACTACAACTCCCACAATGCACCTCTTCAATTTATGGAGTTGCTCCAAACGTTTTCAAACTTATGGATCTTCTTCCAGAGGTCCTTCTTGGGTCCTTGAAGTTTCCACAACTTGATCCAAGGTTCCAGAAGCTCTGAGTTGCTCCTTGGGAGTTGGGACTTCAATTCCCAGAATGCACCTGGTTAGAATCCTCAAATGGCCACTGGACGCTGGCCACCTGGTCTCTGCTTGCAGGGCGTGATGCAGGGGACTCTGGGCAGCTCCATTGTACCTGTAGCAAAAAGGGAGTTCCTTCTTGAAGCAGTAGAAGGCATGCAAAGTCCTTTTAGTGGTGAAGCCCAAGTGTGCAGCTGGAGCAGTCATTCAGAGTGCAGTGTCCAGGTTCAGGTCAGGGGTCCAGCAGGGCAGTCCTTCTTCTTCTTTGTCTTGTTCTGTGTAGGGATCTGGTAGGGATCTGAGGTGTGTATGCAGCTCTGGCATATTTACCCTTGCTCCTGGGTGAAAAACAGGGGGGTCCTGGTTCTCCAATCATATGCAGGGTCCTTCCCCCTGTGGTGACCACTTCCTGGGAAGTATGGCAAAAATCAATCTCAGGGAGCAACATTCTTCAAAAATCCATCATTGCTGAAACTGATTTTTGGAGGTTACATCTGGCTGAGCCCACCCTCTGGTATGGCTAAAATTCCTAAACACACCCCTCTCCTGCCCTCGGGAACCTAATTGTCTGGGGTTGCAGGATGTGAGAGAGGTGCTAGGTTGCTCCAAATGTCCCTCCCTGCCTTTCAAGACCAGTTTGGCAGCCCTCCCCCTTCGTGCTTCCCATCTGCAGAGGTAGTTCTCCTCCAGCAGGTAGAACCTTTGTGTTCAGCCCAGGTTACTTCACACCTCATCAAGGAAGTCTGGCGAGGCTTCCAGAGGCTGGCCAATCAGAGAAGGGCACTACAGAGCTGAAGTTGACAACTTTTTAGGTAGAGTTTTAAAATCTTTACCCGAACTAGTCATATTAAATTCAACAATTGTAGGTTCTGAGATGTATTATAACAATTAATTTGATACCAAATTTGAGGTATCTGACACTTAAGGGGACCTTGTTAATTAAAATATAGTCTCCCCATTTTAGCTTATGGAGGCTATTCACTACAGTGAGGAAAACATGAAGTTGCTGTTTTACCTCACCAGGGCATTTAAAACTATTTTATAAGGTCCCTGCTTAAAGTAACATGGCACCCAACCCTAGGGGCACATAGGGCACACCTTAGGGATGATTTATATGTAAAAATAAGGTAGTTTAAGACTTTGGAAGTACTTCTAATTCCAAAGTCGAATTTGCATTCAACTTTAATTTAAAAGCAGCCAGCAAGGCAGGTCTGCATTTAAAACGACCCAGGGCACCTCAGCAGTGCACCTATGGGTGCACTACCTATGCTGGGGTCCCTAAACCTACATGCCCTACCATATAATAGGGACTCATAGGAAGGTTGACATAGCCAATTTTAATTAGCCTAAGTTGCATACTTATTCTATACAGAGCACAGGCCCTGGGACTGGTGAACAGTACCCAGGCTACCATCAGAGTCAGGAAAACACCAACAAAAAGTGAAAAATGGAGGCTAAAAGTTAGGGGGCCTCTGCAATCAGCCTGTTTTCTCAGAAGCACCCACACATGTGAGGCAGCATTTTTATTGGGAAACCGAAGGGTATGCTAGGTCATAGAACATTTGTGGTTTATTTCTGTTTGTGGGAGAAAACAGTATAGCACACAAATGCAAGGAAAATGTGTGATTTTAGTCACATTTTGAGGTTTGCAAGGCATTGTGGGTAAGAATACTGGTTGGGATCCACGAGAGGCACACCACCCTATAATCCCCTGGGTTTCTAGTGGTCAAACATATTTGGAGTTGGTAGATTTTCCCTAGACAATAAGCGCTCACACTACCAAGTCTCTTTCTTCTGCGATGTCCCAAACACTCAAATTGTGAAAAAAACTACCTTAGGTTTTGTTAAAAAGACCCCCCACCCACCCATGAGTGTGAGTGAATATGTGTATGGAAGTGTAAGTGAATGGGTGTATGCGTGGTGCATGTGTGTGTGCATGTATGCGGGGAGGGGGTTGGGGATTGAGGGGCGCTATGACTCTAGGGGGGTGAGGGATTGCTGTGACTCTAGCGGGTGCGGGTTCAGGGGCGCAGTGACTCCAGGGTGGGTGGGGAGTTAGGTGATTGCTAAGGGGGGGGGTGGGGGAGCCTCCTGCTGGTGACAGGGAAGGAATTCAATGTCACCAGTAGCCCCACCACCATGGCTTTCGTGGCGGTGCTACCACTGAGTAAACCATGGCGGTAGGCGGTGGACCCCCGGGTCAGAGATGAACATCTCTAGCCGGGCAGTTCATACCGCTCTGGTGGTATGAGTGGAGATGTGGTGGTATACTCTGCCAACCTGTTGGTAGTGATACCCCCACATTAACCCTAGAGGTCAAAAGACGACTTCCAGGGTCAAAATGAGGGCCATAGTTTGGATTTGACACAAGGGTGAGTGATGGTTCCATATATAAAATTGTATTAACAAGATCTTTCACAAAAGTTAAATGCACTGTTGATAATTGAAAGGTCAAAAAACTGAACGAATAACTCACAGCTAGTGAGCTGTAAAGCAATGTCACAGCACCATCCGCTTTACGTTCCATTCACAGGCCTTTCTTACGTGACACACACAAGACCATTCACACTGCCAGCAGCAAACCCAGCACATTGCAACACTCTAATCAACAGACAATGTCATTCAAGGGCCCATCACTTACATATGCCCACATGCCTGGCACAGCAATCACACCTGCTGACAGAGTGTGTGGACTGGCATTTGGCTAGCATTGTGTGTAGTGACCAGCAGCAAGTCACTACTCACTCCACCAGCCAAGCACCAGCTCACAAACACCGCCAGCCACATGCCAGCCCATGCACACTGCCAGCCAAGCAGCAGTCCACGCAGACCACCACCCAAGCACCAGTCCACACACACTGCCATCACTTTTTATTAACAAAAAAGAAAACACAAACCAATTATAAGTAAATATAAAACTACAAACAGAACAGTTCTAACTAAGTATATCACACTAATGCCAACCGTGAAACTGAACAAAAAACATAAAATGACACAGTCAAGGCAATGCACAAGGGTGCTCCCAAAAATTATTTTGTGTGTGATACATTCTAAAATAAGCAGGCACACACATCCCAGGTTTTGAAGGACAATCACGGCAGTGCTACCACTCTCCTTCTGCATGCCTCCTGGCAAACAGACACTAGATCTCTTACAGGGATTTATTTTTTGTGTGTGAGAGGAATGTGATCAGCAAAGTGGCAATCTTTCATTCTAGCCACATCCTCCAACACTCCAACTCTAGGAACACTTGCCTGTTCCACTATAACAAGGCTGCCTATCACAGACTCCTGAAACTGAACAAAGGTCACCTTTCACTCTAAAGAACAGTCCTTGACCACAACAAAAGCACTAAAGGTTGCTAAATGAACGAGATGGATACCCAATGTCTTAAACCAATATAAGCCTTATGAGCAGCAACGTGAGGTTCCAACCTCTGATCTACTCTATCTACACCACCCACATGCTTTTTGTAGTCTAAAATATACACAGGTTTGCACACTTCAGCAACCTGACCTCAAACAGTCACAGGTGAAGTATTTTCATCATGGATGGTAGTCATTATGTAGACATCCCTCCTGTCACTAGCAGTTCACTATGAAAGGCACTGCACTGCCCCCTCCTAAGTTTTTATCAAACAAGTTCCTTTGGATAATCTTTACGGTTAGAGTGAGCTGTGCTACAAGCACAATTGCACACCAGTGTTGAAGTTATTTCGGTACAAATGGTAACCTCTGTTAAAAAGTCCTCTATCAAGATCTCACACAATTTTCTCACTAACTCCGAAAGAGGACGGACAGCCAGGGAGGTCAATAGTGGAATCCCTACCAGTGCAGACCCAGAAATTATAGGGATATCACATACTACTCTCAGACAGCATATGCATTTTAATTCCAGAACATGCCCGCTTGATAGGAATGTACTGCCTAAAAACCAACGGCCCTTAAACAGGACCAAAGACTCATCCACAGCTATTTCTTTCCCTGGAACATAGATCTCTGAAAATCAATCTACAAAGTAATCAAGGACAGGCCGAATCTTTAAAAAAAACGACACAATCAGGGTGATCTCGTGGCAACGCTAAAGCATTATCAACATAATGCAGCATCTGAAACAGAAGCAAATACTGATCAGGACTCATGATTGAAGGAGATATGGCCATTGCTTTCAAGGAACTGGTAGACCAATATGAAGAAAGTGACAGTTTCCTTATCAAGCCCATCAACAAAGTTATACCCAAGAACTTGTTCAACTCTTCCAAATGTGTGGGAGTCTACAGGGTAGCTCTAAAGCAGGGCTTAAGTCTGGCACTGCTGCCCCTCAAATAGTGTTCAGCATACAAATTAGTCTGCCTAATAATCTCACCCAAAAATACATTGTCCATAAACAACAGAAAAAAGTTATAGTCAAAATGTTTTCAGTGTTCACTCTACACCCACTCGGAATTTCACACAGAAGAAAACATAAGCTAAATATGCTGATATTATTACACCATTTACAAAAAATAATTCATGCATGGCAATGATACTCATTTGGAGTAAACAGTACAAAAATGTTTTCCTTACCAAACACATGCAAGTACACAAACTGCAGATCTGTGTCAGTGATGACTTTCTGGTCATCGTCCAATAAGTATTTTTTATTCTCATATCGAAAACCAGGGCATAGCATTGCGACCAACTAAGCCTATCCTAGGTGGTATTTGCCCACATCCGAACCTAATCCAATAAGTACTACATAATTTGGTATAACAAATAACATTTTTTATATCAGGCTGCACCCTAAATATCGACACCAGACATGCAATATCAAGGACAAACTACTGAACATAAAATATTGACAGAGAAGTAAACAAAGATTACAGGCATGTTATAGCTAGGCTCACATTTTAAATACAAGAAACCTTACAAATTCCCCTATTATAGTTAGAGTTATCTCAGGTAACTATAAGTTGTGCCCTAAGATAATATATATATATATATATATATATATATATATATATATATATATATTTCAATAGTGCTGCTTTACTTTCTCGATAATTTCTCATGGAGTGGCATGGCGTACAGTGGTGTGGAGTGGCATGGAGTGGTGCATAATGGCATAGAGTGCATTGGAGTAGAGTGGTGCAAAGACAAGTGGCATAGAGTAGAGCAGTGTAGAGTGTAGTGGGATAGAGTACAGTGTTGTACAGTGCAGAGGCATACAGTGGCACAGAGTACAGTGGTGCAGAGTAGAGTGGCCCAGAGTGCAGTGGTTCAGAGTGCTGTGGCATAAAGTAGAGTGGTGCAGAGTAAAGTGGTATAGTGTGTAGGAAAGTAGAGTGGTGCAGAGTAGAATAGAGTGGTGGAGAATGCAGTGGCGTAGAGTGCAGTGACAGAGAGTGCAGTGGTGCAGATTAGAGTAAAGTGCCATAGAGTGCAGTAGAGCAGAGTAGAGTGCAGTGACATAGAGTGCAGTGGCATAGAGTAGAGTGGAGCAAAGTAGAGAAGAGTGGCATTGAGTGTAATGGCTTAGTGTAGAGTGGTTCAGCTTTGAGTCACATAGAGTGCAGTGACATAGAGTGCAATGGTGCAGAGTAGAGTAGAGTGGCATAAAGTGCAGTGGCACAGAGTAGAATGGTATGCAATAGAGCGGAGTAGAGGTCAGTGGCATTGAGTGCAGATGCATAGAGTAGAGTGCTGCCAAGTAGAGTAGAATGGCGAAGATTGCAATAGCATAGAAATCAATGGCGTAGAATGGAGTGGTCCAGAGTAGGGCGGTGCAGAGTGCAGTGGCATAGAGTAGAGTGGTGCAGGATAGATTAGAGTGGAGTGCAATGGCACAGAGTAGAGTATAGTGGTGTAGAGTGCAGTGGCATGCAGTACAGTGGTACAGAGAAGAGCAAAGTGGTGCAGAGAGCAGTGATACAGGAGAGTAGAGTGAAGTGGGGTCGAGTAGAGTGGCAGGAAAGTAGATTGCCATACAGTAGAGTGGCATAGAGCAGAGTGGCATCGTGTGGAGTGGGGTAGAGTGGCATAGAGTGGCACTGTGTCGAATGGAGGGGCGTGGCTTGCATTAGAGTGGTGTAACATGGAGTACAATAGAGTGAAGTGGAATAGAGTGGTGTGAAGTGGTGTGGACTGTCAGACAGTAGAGTGGAGTGGCACTGAGAACAGCACAGCGTACTGGAATAAGGAGCAGTGGCATAGAGTGTAGTGGCATAAAGTAGAGTGGTGCAGAATCGAGTAGAGCAGTATAGAGTGCAATGGCATGGATTGCAGTGGTGTAGAGTAAAGTGGCATTATGTACAGTAGCATAGAGTACAGTAGTGCAAAGTAGAGTAGAGGGCAGTGGCATGCAGTTCAGCGGTGCAGAGAAGAGCAGAATGGTGTAGAGTGCAGTAGCATAGAGTTCTGTGGTATAGAACAGAGTGGCAAGAAGTAGAGTGGCATAGAGTGAAGTGGGGTAGAGTGAAGTGGGAAAGAGTGGAGTGGGGTAGAGTAGAGTGGTGTACAGTAGAGTGGCATACAGTAGAGTGGCACAGTATGGAATGGTGTAGAGTGATGTAGAGTGGCACTGTGTGGAGTGGAGTGGCATAGAATACAGTAGTGTGCAGTGGCATAGAGTAGAGTGGGGCAGAGTAGAATAGCACAGACTAAAGTTGCATTGGGTGCAGTGGAATAGTGCCGAATGGCATAGAGTTCAGTAGTACAGAGTACAGCAGAGTGGCATAGAGTGCTGTGGTGCACAGTACAGTGGTGCATAGAACAGCAGAGTGGCGTAGAGTGCAGTGCTGTAGAGTAGAGTGATGTAGAGTAGAGTGGTGTAAAGTGAAGTGCAGTACAGTAGAGTGGGGTAGAGAAGAGTGATGTAGAATCGAGTGGGGTACAGTGAAGTGGGCTAGAGTAGAGTGGGATAGAGGGCATACTGTAGAGTGGAGTACAGTGAAATGGCGTACAGTAGAGCGGCATGATGTGGAGTGGAGTGTGGTAGAGTTGCATAGAGTGGCAGTTTGTGGAGTGGAGTGGCGTGGCAAACAGAAGAGCACAGTGTCAAAGAGCAGAGTGGTGCAAAGTAGAGTAGTGTGGCATTTAGTGCAGTAGCATAAAGTAGGGTGGTGCAGAGTAAAGTAGAGAGGCAGAGAGTGCAGAGGCATAGAGAGCAGTGGCATAGGGAACAGTCGTGCAGAGTAGAGGATAATGGCTTAGAGAGCAGGGGAACAGAGTACAGTGCATAGGTATAGAGTGCAGTTGCATAGAGCGGTGTAGAAAAGAGTAGAGTGGCATAGAATGCATTTGCGTAGAGAAGAGTGGTGCAGATTAGAGTGGTGCAGGGTGCAATGGCACTGATTAGAATTGTGTAGGTTGCTGTAGTGTAGAGTAGAGTAATGCAGAGTAGAGTGCAGTGCCATATAGTGCAGTTGCATAGATTGGTGAAGAGTACCATTCCGTGACATATAGTGCAGTGGCATAGAGCAGAGTGGTGCAAAGTAGAGTGGCACAAAGTGCAGTGCCATGGAGTCGAATGGTGCAGAGTAGGTGAGAGTGGTGTAGACTGCAGTGACAGAATGCAGTGGTGCAGAGTAGAGTAGAGTGGTGTAGAGTGCAATGGCATAGAGTGTATTGGCATAGAATGCAGTGGTGCAGAGTAGAGTGGAGTGGAATAGAGTGCAGTGGTGCAGAGTAGCATACAGTTATGTAGAGTGCAGTGGCATTGATTAGAGTTGTGCAGAGTAGACTACAGTGGTGTGATGTGAAGTGGCATAGAGTAGAGTGGTGCAGAGTAAAGTAGAGTGGTGTAGAGCATAGTGGTGAAGAATAGGGTGGAGAAGCTTAGAGTAGACTGGCATAGAGTGCAGTGGCGTGAAGGAGAGTGGCATAGAGTGCAGTGGTGCAGAGTAGAGTGCATTGGTGTAGAGTAGAGAGAACTGGCATAGAGTGCAGTGGTATAGAGTGCACTGGTATAGAGTAGAGTGGTACAGAATAGATTAGAGTGGCATAGAGTAGAGTAGCATAGAAAAGAGTGGTGGACAGTAAAGTGGTGGAGGGTGCAATTGTGCCAATTAAAATTGTGCAGAAGGCAGTGGCATAGAGTAGAGTGGTGCAGAGTGGAGTGGAGTGGCACACATTAGCACAGAGTAGAATGCAGTGGCATATATTGCATGTGGCCTGGAGTGCAGTGGCATAGAATGCAGTTTGGTACAGTAGATTTGTGTAGAGTGAAGTGATGTAGATTAGAGTAGTACAGAGTAGAGCAGAGTGATATAGATTTCAGTGGCAGAGAGTGCAGTGGTGTAGAGTGCAGTGGAGTATATTTGAGTGATGTAGTATGTTGTCACCTTGCAATCAGACTAAATTAACTATAACTCACCTCTCTACTCACCACTCTAAATTTCATTTTTACATTTCAATAGTACTGCAGTACTTTCTCAATAGTTTTGAAAAAGTACTGCAGTATTTAAAGGTATATAAATCAATACAAATATTTTCCCCTAACTTTACAGACTTTACTAAACCTACCTCATGTCTTCCTATACGTTACAAAAACACTAAGAATCTAGACTTCACATTAAAACACACAGAAAGGATGAAAATTGGTCTACACAACATATCTGCCTTCCTATTTTGCATGGGATTTCAATATCCAATATTATTGTTTTTCGTCGTTGACGTACCGCGGTATACCATAGCCCATATATCATTAATATTTTGCCCCTTATTACTCAAAAATTACTGAAGGGGAGGGCTGGATGGGGGGGGGACAGAGATGTGGACAATAAAAAATAAATAATAATAATTTGAGGAAATTAAATTACCTGTCCCAACGCCACCGGCCGCCTTGCTCCTTTTCTCTGATGGTGTCCCAGCAGTCCCTGAGACACCAGTACAGGCTCCCCCACGCAATGCTGGTCCTGCTCTCATGCTATACCTACCATCAGAGCAGCACCAGGATTGGTCTCAGCTGCTTGGTCTGGCACTCAGACATTACATGGGAGTCTGTGGAGTTTTTCCAACCCGGAGAAGCCTAAGTGCACATGTCAGTTTGGCCAGCCTAAGATGGCCGGCCAAACTGACATGCACACTTAGTGAACTCACTCCACTCCTCCTCCCCCCCCCATAGCCCAGCCCTGCCCCTCCCTGCACATGCTGACTGAGCTATGAGCTGAAAAAGGAAACAATAAAAAAATATTGTTTTATTTTTCGGCTGCTGGCCCTTAGCCAGTGGGGTGACACTCCTTTGCCATTGTAAAGGAGCCGCCCCTGAACAAATTTAGAACAAATAACAAAAAAGACCCTTCCCGCACCATAATGTATATTCTTGCCTAATTTCATGTAAATCTGTTCAGCCTCTTAACTAATCATAACTTTACATCATCAGCCAATGTAGTAAAAAGATTAGGGTGGTCATTACAACCTTGGCGGTCGGTGTTAAAGCGGCGGTAAGACCGCTAACAGGCGGGCAGTAAAAAATTAGCAATTACGACCGTGGCGGAAACCACCAACAAAGACAGCCACTTTAACACTCAGACCGCCACGGCGGTACAGACAAACAGCTTTGCGGTCACCGCCAACAGACAGGCGGAAGACAAAGTACCACCCACAGTATCACAACCTACCAATCCACCACCTTTTCCGAGGCGGATTCACCACGGATAAAAACACGGTAGAAACAGGAATTTCGAAGGGAAAACTCTCACCTCATCACACTCCATGAGGAATGACAACACCATGGACCGGGAACTCCAAATCCTACCCGCAATACTCTTCCTGCTCCTGTACCAGGAACACCAACGCCGGCGACGAAGACCACGGTTAGTACTGCACCTACGACACAGGGGTGGGGGGAGGCAAAAAACAGGGACACGCAACACCCCCAACCCCACCCTCACCCACTACAACACACACTAATACATATCTATACATTATAGTTACACCCACCAACCCACCCCGGAAGAATGCAAAGACAAAAGTAAATGAGTGTAACCATTGGAATATATTAAAATGCAGTACGCAAAAATATACATATAAACACTATTTACAAAATATACACCAAGAATAGTAGTCCAGGAATTGCACCATTTATAGTCCGTGGACCACTGGGCCCAAAATGCATGGGCGAGGCCCACACACGATACCAGATCAAAACAGAGAGAACACTGCAGGGGCATCAGATTGAAATATAACAGGCACCTGAGGGGGAAGGGAAGAGGGGGCACCTCAGCTGGATGAGTGCACGACGCCAGATCCACAAGGGGGCTCCATGCTCAATGATGTATCCTGGGGAGTGCAAAGCCACAGTCTCACAAGTCTCTACAGTGGGTGGGTTGCCCACTGTTCCATCCTGGGGAGTGCAAAGCCACAGTCTCTCAAATGGATAACAGTCTCCACTGGTTCTGGAGGGGGCATGGTGCCCAGAGTGCTTCATCCTGCTAAGGACAGACAGAGTGGATGCATGTCCCCACTGGTTCTGGAGGGGGACTGGTGCCCAGAGTGCTTCATCCTGCTAAGGACAGACGGAGGGGATGCATTTCTCCACTGGTTATGGAGGGGGACTGGTGCACAGAGTGCATCACGTACCCCGTGACGGTCCCAGTTGCGTCGGTGCCCCTGCCGCTCATGGGCTAGCGGTGCTTGAGTTGGCGGTGCTCTGTTCAGCGGTGCTTGAGTTGGCGGTGCCCTCTTCAGCGGTGCTTGAGTTGGCGGTGCCCTGTTCAGCGGTGCTTGAGTTGGCGGTGCCCTGTTCAGCGGTGCTTGAGTTGGCGCTGCTCTGTTCAGCGGTGCTTGAGTTCGCGGTGCTCTGTTCAGCAGTGCTCTGTCCAGCGGTGCTTGAGTTGGCGGTGCCCTGTTCAGCGGTGCTTGAGTTGGCGGTGCCCTGTTCAGCGGTGCTTGAGTTGGCGGTGCCCTGTTCAGCGGTGCTTGAGTTGGCAGTCCTTCATTGCCCAGCTGGGCTGTGGCTGGCGGTCCTTCATTGGGCAGCTGGGCTGTGGCTGGCGGGGCCCTCCTGGGCAGCTGGGCTGTGGCTGGTGGGGTCCTCTTGGGCAGCTGGGCTGTGGCTGGCGGGGCCCTCCTGTGCAGCGAGGATGGGGCTGGCGCTGGCCTCCTGTGCAGCGAGGATGGATCTGGCGCTGGCCTCCTGTGCAGCGAGGATGGGGTTGGCGCTGGCCTCCTGGGCAGCGAGGATGGGGCCGGCGGTGGCCTCCTGGGCAGCTGGGCTGTGGCTGGCTGGGCCCTCCTGTGCAGCTAGGATGGGGCTGGCGCTGGCCTCCTGTGCAGCGAGGATGGGGCTGGCAGGGCCCTCCTGGGCAGCGGGGATGATGGTGGACTTCTCCGCCGTGCTGCTCCTCCTAGACTTGCCGGGTTTCTTGTGGCCCTTCCCCACCTTGGGAGGAGTCACAGCTGAGTCCACACTCCCACCGGGACCCCTGGGAGCGGCTTGGGTGGCTGGAGTCTTCCCCCTCTCCCGCCGGACACTGGCCAACTTCTGGTGCTTAACAGAGGGGGGACTGGCTGTGCTGTGGCTCCGTGCCACACTGGCTGTCCTGGTGGCCGGTGCACTCCACATACCTGTGACCACAGGCACCACTGGTCCCGGAGATGTTGTGGCTGAGGTGCAAGTTCGGGACCTATGAGTTGGTCTGGGTGGGGGTGGGAAATAGGTTAAGGCTGGCCAGGAAAAGTTGTTTGGACACACTGGGACGGGTAGCTGGAGGGGGTTTGGGAGTGGAGGAAGGGGTGGTGGTTGTAGGAGGTGTACGTTTTGTGGCTTTGGATGTAGGTGCATGCACTGGAGGCTGTCGTGAGGTGGATGGCTGTTGGGTGTGTGTGTGCCTGCATTTGTGTATCTTCGGAGGGGGGGTCACAAACACACTGGGAGAGGACACAGGGGATGCATGTATGGTAGTGGGGGTGGTGACTGCACATGAGCGGGGTGTGGTGGTGGGTGTGCTGGTGCGGGACATAGTGGCTGTAGAGGTAGTGCATGCAGGTGTGAGTGTAGACGAGACTGGGAGGGAGGAGGGAGATGACGAGGAGGGGGACACAGCGGAGGCAGTTAATGTTGGTGTGTGTGATGCTTGCGTGAGTGCCTGTGGGATGTGTGGTGCTTATGTTTGCCTGAGCTTCCCTTGTGTGGTGAGGTGTGTGCAGGCTGGTCTGATGGTGTGCTTGGGATGGGCAGAGGTACAGGGGATTGGGTCTGGGTGGAGGAAGTTGGAGGGGGAAGGCTAGACACAGGGACAATGGCTGCTGAGGGCAGAGTTTGAAAGGCTCGGTGAAGGGCCACCTGACCAGAATGAATGCCCTCCAGGAATGCATTGGTTTGTTGCAACTGCCTTTCTACACCCTGGATGGCATTCAAAATGTTAGACTGCCCAACAGTGAGGGACCTGAGGAGGTCAATGGCCTCCTCACTGAGGGCAGCAGGGGTGATTGGGGCAGGGCCTGAGGTGCCTGGGGCGAAGGTGATGCCCACCCTCCTGGGTGAGCGGGCACGGGGCGAAGGCTGAGGGACTGCTGGGAGGGCGGTGCTGGTAGGGGGGGTGGCGGCTGTACCTGTAGATGCGGGGGGCACTGATGTTGCCGCCACCACAAGGGAGCTCCCATCGTAGGACGAGTCTGTGTCGCTGGTTTCAGCTCCTGTCCCCGCCATGGTGCTCCCCTCTCCCTCTGTCCCACTGGTGTATTCTGAGTCCGTAGTGTGGCCCTCCATGGCCATGTGGGATGCAGCTCCCTCGTGCTCCGGTGCCACTGCTCCTCCGCCTGATGATGCTAGTGCACACAAGAACAGGGAGACCACAAAAAGGGGGGGGGAACAGAAGAAAGACATGTTGAGTGCATGGATTACCGCTACCGTTGGCGGACAAGACAGACACAGAAGCCCCCTGCACTACGCCGCGCTGTTGGGCTCAACAGTGCAATTCCTGGGAAATGGCCTACAAGGCTATGGACGACATCTGCACACATAGATGACACAGGTGCATGAATAGATGTACTTGGCACCTCCACAGGGCCATGCCTTACGGAGGGGCCTAGCCTACGGAACTCGCCCTGGCCTAAGGAAACCCACAGCCCTCCTCCCCCACCCAGACACCTCCAGACGCACGAGCCATTGTCTCTTCCAGACCGAGGTCACAGCAGCACTTGCAGTGTAGGTCCTCTCCTGTTGAAGATCAGGTATCGAGTGATTCAACAGATAGAAAATGGCAGTCACGTCCGCGGCGGTGCGTACCATCACCGCCGGCATATATCGTCATTGGCTCCTGGGACCCATAGGGTTCAATGTTAACCAATGCAGCATTGCGCCACGGTCTTCGAACGCCTACCGCGACGGTGTACAACGCCAGCGCAGTTACCTCACATCCCATTGTCCCACTTTAGAGGTCAGGCAGCCGCCATTTCAGGGGCCCACATGGCCTAATTACCAACTGCGTCACACATACCTAGGCCTAGTCTAAACACACATACAGGCCACATTTTGTGTATGAATGGTGTTCTGTGTAGACTGTGGGTACATACCTCTGAGTTGTTTGACTCTGTGCTCGCTGTTGTCCTTCATAGGCACCGTCCGCTGGGACATGTGAGGAGATGGCGGATTCCTCCGGTGTACCGACTGCTGGTGGACCTGTTGACAATGGAGGAAAGAAATTTGATTATCACCTACAGGTTTGACCGTGCCACAATCCAGGAACTGTGTACACAGTTGGAGCCTGACCTGATGTCAGCAATCCGCCGTCCCACAGGAATCCCCCCTCAAGTGCAGGTGCTATCAGTGCTCCATTTCCTTGCAAGTGGGTCTTTTCAAACAACTGTGACCATGGCATCAGGGATGTCCCAGTCTATGTTTTCCAACGTATTGTCCAGAGTGTTATCTGCCCTGCTGAAACACATGGGGAGCTACATCGTTTTCCCTTAGTTGGAGGATTTGCCTACAGTGAAAGGTGACTTCTATGCCCTTGGACATATACCCAACATCATAGGTGCCATTGATGGGACCCATGCGGCTTTGGTCCCCCCCCACAGGAGTGAACAGGTGTACAGGAACCGGAAGAGTTATCATTCCATGAATGTACAGATGGTATGTTTGGCAGACCAGTACATCTCCCATGTTAATGCCATGTTCCCTAGCTCAGTGTATGACGCCTACATCCTGCAGAATAGCAGCATCCCTTATGAGATGGGTCAACTCCAGAGGCACCGTGTGTGGCTATTAGGTGACTCTGGTTACCCCAACCTGTCATGGCTACTGACCCCAGTGAGGAATCCCAGGACAAGGGCAGAGGAATGCTACAATGAGGCCCATGGGCGAACTAGGAGGGTGATCGAGCGGACCTTCGGCCTCCTGAAGGCCAGGTTCAGGTGTCTGCATATGACAGGTGGATCCCTATTCTACTCACCAAAGAAGGTTTGCCAGATCATTGTGGCCTGCTGTATGCCTCACAACTTTGCTTTGCGACAACAGGTGCCTTTTCTGCAGGAGGATGGTCCAGATGGCGGTGTTGTGGCAGCCTGTGGACAGTGATGAGGAGGAAGCAGAGGAAGAAGACATGCAGAACAGGGACTCAGTGATCCAGCAATATTTCCAGTGAAACACAGGTGAGAATACATTCCTGACTACTACATGTACTTTTACACTTCTACCTCTATCCTGTCTGTCGTTTTCACCCAGTGTATGGTCACTGAGTTGTCACTTTCCCTTACGGTTTCACAGTTGTGGGTCCCAACGTGTGTCATCTGCTTAGATTCCTCATGGACTAGAGCTGTGTAACATAGGTATGTTGACATTACTATTTCAAGAACATTTTGTCACTGTAATTGCAAATACACTATTTCGAAATCACAGACAGACTCCAGATCTTTTGGTGCTTTAGGTGTGTTTATTTAAATACAAAATATTGGAGGGGGAAGTTAAATGGTGAGGGGTGATGGCGGAGGAGTGTCCATGGCAGAGTCCAGTCTGTTAGTCTCACAGGTGCATTGCCCATATGGGCTTGGGAAGTGGATCTGGGGCAGTTTCAATATGGACAGGGTGACAAAGTGGGACAGTAGGATGACAATCAGGGTGGTCTCATTTCCTGGTGGGGGTCTGTCTTGTTCCTGGATCTCAGGGACCGTTTGCGGGGTGGTTCTCCGTCTGCAAGGGGTGGGGTGCTGGTGTGGTGGTCCTGTGGCGGGGCATCCTGTCCACAAGCGCCGGCGGAGGTGGTGGGCAGTTCATCGTCCATGCTAGTGTCAGGGGCCCCTTGTAGTGCCACAGTGTCCCTCCTAGTGTAGAGTACTTACTTCAGCACCCCTACGATGGTGCCCAGGGTGGAGCTGATGGTTCTGAGTTCCTCCTTGAACCCCAAATACTGTTCCTCCTGCATGCGCTGGGTCTCCTGAAACTTGGCCGGTACCGTTGCCATCGTCTCCTGGGAGTGGTGGTATGCTCCAATGATGGAGGAGAGGGCCTCGTGGAGAGTGGGTTCCCTTGGCCTGTCTGCCCCCTGTCGCACAGCAGCCCTCCCATTTCCCCTGTGTTCCTGGGCCTCCGTCCCCTGGACCGTGTGCCCACTGCCACTGCCCCCAGGTCCCTGTTGCTGTTGGGGTGGTGGGTTATCCGGGGTTCCCTGTAGTGGTGGACACACGGCTGATTGGCGTGTCCTGGGGACGGAGATATGGGCCCGCTGGGTGGGTGCTGTGCTGGTGTTTCCAGAGGGGGGAAGGTCTGTGGTGGCCTGTGTGAGGGGAACCGACTGTCCCGAGGCCACAGATGGTCCGGGCTGGTCATCCAGATCCAGGTGGACAGAGGTGCTGTCATCACTGTGGGCCTCTTCTGTGGGTGGAGAGGACATGTCTGGACCCTCCTGTCTGTTGACGTTGGGTAGTGGTCCTGCAGGGGTGGAAAGGCATGATTATTGCATCTGTGTGTGTCATGGTGTGCAATGGGTGGGTGACCGTGTACCCCAGTGCTGGCATTCCTGTGTGTGAGCTTGTGTGATGATGGTTTAGGGGGTTGTATGGGTATGTGCAGTGGGCATGCTTTAGTGATGGGTGTCCATGCGTTGTTGTTGCATGCAGGGCTTGGCGTTGGGATGTGTGGTTTGTGATATTGGTACATTTGTGAGGAGTTGGAGTGATAGGGGTGGGGGCGAGGGTGGGGGTATGTGATAGCAGGCAGGTAGGGTGGGGGATGTAATAGTTAGGATTTGAATTACCAGAGTCCATTCCTCCACCGACTCCTGCGAGGCCCTCAGGATGCAGAATCGGCAAGACCTGATCCTCCCATGTTGTTAGTTGTGGGGGAGGAGGTGGGGGTCTGCCGCCAGTCTGCTGAACCACCTGGTGGTGTCTTGAGACCACGGAACGCTCCTTCCCCCGTAGGTCGTTCCACCTCATCCTGATGTCTTCCCGATTTCTTCGGTGTTGTCCCACTGCGTTGACCCTGTCGACTATTCTTCGCCATAGCTCCATCTTCCTTGCAGTTGAGGTGTGCTGCACCTCTGATCCAAATAGCTGTTGCTCTACCTGGACGATTTCCTCCACCATGACGCTGAGCTCCTCCTCCGAGAACCTGGGGTGTCTTTGCCGTGCCATGGGGTGGTGTGTGTGGTGATAACTGTGGTGATATGTAGTGGGGTGTGGTGTTTTGTGCGTGGAAGTTGTATGGGTGATGGTGTTGTGATAGTGATAGTGGCCTGTGATAGTGATAGTTTGTTGATGGTGGTGTCTCTCTCTGGCCTTCTCTCTGTATTTGTGGTCGTAGGGGTTTGTGGTGATGTGGGTGTGTGTTTTATATTGTATTGGGTGTGTGGGAGTGGTGTGTGTATGTGTATCAGGTGTGTTTATTTCGAATTGTCCAATGTGTTGGTGTTTTGGAGATGTGTGTGTATTTTGAGCGCAGCGGTGTGTACCGCCAATGGAATACCGCGGTTGAAAGACCGCCGCGTGGATTCGTGTGTCGTGATAGTGTGGGCGTATTTCTGTTGGCATGACGGTGGAGGTTTTGTTTTCGCCGGTTTAACACTGACCTTTGGTGTGGCGGACTTGTGTGGGTGTCTGAATTTTGTCGGACTCCGAGATGTGGGTCATAATAGCTGTGGCAGAATTCTACGGCCGCGGCGGTGTATTGGCGGTCTTCTGAACGGCGGTAAGCGGCTTTTACCGCCAATGTTGTAATGACCCCCTAGGTCTGGAAGGTTTCCTGGAGATTCATTGAATAGTGATAAATACATTATGATTTTGAGAAATTCCTATCTCTGGGAATCCTAAGTACAAAATATGTATTTTGTACTTAGGATTCCCAGAGATAGGAATTTCTCATAATCATAATGACTTTATCACTATATATATATATATAGTTAGAAACTAGTTTCCATAGGAAGAGCTGTTTTTGCGCCATTTGATGAATCGTCATGAATTTTTTAAAACTAGTCTTCCAGTCACTTCACCTACTGTCTGAAAACAGGCCGTGATACAGTCATAGAAATTGCAATAGCATATGTTTGCATTAAACGTCTTGTTGTTTTACTATTGAATGTGTGCTCTTTGTTGGAAACAGATCAGCAGATCCACTGCAGGTCATCCTGCAATACAACCGGCAGACCCCTTATTTGAGTGAGGATTTGCGAACGATCCGCAGATCCAAAAATGATTTAAAAAAAAAAGACTTGTGCATTGCATTTATGGAAAGACTAAAAAAGTCACTTTACCATAACATTTTAATTTTCAGCTTTAAAATATATAATAAGAACCAATGTGTGAATAAAATGCATTTATAAACTTCTATAAATGTATTTTATTAAACTGAACCTATGTGTCTAATTGTAGTACAATTTTTATTTTTAAAAAACAGCGAAATTCACTAAAAAACAAAGGTTATAGGGATATTATACTTAGGAAAAAACATAGAAATTCACTGACAAAGGTTACAGGGAAGTTACAGTTAAGTTCAGATTTTACACAAACAAAACCATAGAAATTCAGCAGTTAAGGTTAGTTACTTGAGTGAACTATAGCGTACGCCTCTTGCAATGCACTGCTTATGACCTCTCATATTAGATAACTCATGATATGGTCAGTGACATCAATAATGACATCACTGATGGCATCTGAAATTACTTTTAAAAAAAGACCATAAACGTACAAAACATAAACAATAATTCATACGATAATACACAGTCCTAAAAGTTATAAAATATTTAACACAATACATTAGTCACCATATCACATTTTGGGTTCTTCCACATCCCATAATCCATACCCTTAAATTTAATATCATAATGGTAGACAATACATCATTAAAATACAGAACATTTTAAAAGCATAATCTAATGATATACACCTCATGATGTATTTACAATGGATAAATAGCGAGCTACATCAATAAGGCAAACCCTCGTACAATCGGTCCACTACGCTATATTGGACCACCAGCTTTAGTAAATCGTTTCCAATAACAAGATAAAGAGCTGAACCCTAGTTGTACAGTTTCACATCCTCTCCCTTCTTCAGAAGATTTTCTCAACTTCAAAGATGCTGCTGTAAAGCAGGCAACAGCAAAACATACTTCTGGCAGTAACTGGAGAAATCCAAGGGCCGACTTAACCTGCACAGATTTCAACAAAGGCAACACAAAATATTACGGGGAGCATCATAAAAAACACACAAAAAAATACAATGGATGAAATCCGAGACCAAAAAAATAATCTCATGTGCAGACTCCAGGTCTGTCTATTCCCTTTATTCGGCCGGGTTAGAGCCAGCAGCAGATGTATTTGATTGAACTGAAATCTGGTGAGTGGGAAATCGGTGGTGACAATTATGTACATTCAGCACATAGGGTTCAATAGTATTTCTCATTAACTGCTGCGCATGAGCACACACAGAAGACTTTTCAAGTTCCTGACCCCCTCTCATTACATCTTGCCATGATAGAAAATCTCTTTCGTGCACAATGCAATGATATCTGATTGATAGGGCAAACCCAACTTCTTGTGAACCATAATTGCAGGAGCGAATACTAGAGCTAGCAAGAGACGTCTACTTTGAGCTATGAGGTATCTATGTAGCCCCAAACATCACTGCCATATAGGGCTGCAGTAATCAATTTGGCTTGATATATCTGTACCAATGTGCCTAAGGGCCAGATGAAGGTAAGTAAAATTTTGCGACTTGCAATTTGCGAGTCATACCGACTCGCAAATTGCAACTCGCAAAAGTGCATGCAGAAAGGTGTCTCAGACACCTTCTACGACTCGCTATGGGGTGGCAAAGACCCACCTCATGAATATTAATGAGGTGGGTCGCATTTTGTGACCCCATAGCGAGTCCATGCACTCACAGGGATGGTGGCCTGCTGGAGACAGCAGACCTCCATGTCTGTGACTGCTTTTTTAATAAAGCAGTTTTTTTTTTCTTTTTGCAGCCTGTTTTCCTTAAAGGAAAACGATTTGCAAAAAGAAAAACTTCCGAAACCATTTGGTTTCGGTTTTTTCAGAGTAGGCAGTGGTCCATAGGACCACTGCCTGCTCGGAATTTTTTTTTTTTCGTCATTCACAAAGGGGAAGGGGTCCCATGGGGACCCCTTCCCTTTTGCAAATGAGTTACCACCCACTTCAAGTGGGTGGTAACTGCGAGTTGTTTTGCGACCGCATTCGCGGTCACAAAGCAACTCAGCATGGCGATGCGGTTGCAAATAGGAAGGGAACACCCCTTCCTATTTGCGAGTCGCATCCCCAAATTGCGAGTCGATACCGACTCGCAATTTGGGGATGTGCATCGTGTTAGGCTGTTTGCATGGCGCAAACTGCGTTTTTCGCAGTTTGCGACATGCAAACAGCTACCTACATCTGGCCCTAAATTTCCAATGCCTATTCTTGAGGAAATGGAGAAATTAGCCACTATAGAGTGAGGCAAGGACAGTCATTTTGATTCTCTCAATGGGCCCCATGAGGAGCAATTGTCAAAATCAACTCCTAGATATGTAAAAGTTTGAACCTTAGTTAACTTGTGGTCCGTATCTGAAATGATCTAGATTTAGGGCCAGATGTATCAAACGTTTTTTGCATTCGCAAATGGTGCGAATCGCAAAATTCGGCCATTTGCGAATGCAATAATGCCTTTCACAATGTATGAAAGGCATTTGTAGTGCAATTTTAAGGAATCGCAAAAATAGCGATTCCTTAAAATTGTGACCCCATTTAGAGAATTGCAAATTGAGATTCTCTAAATAGGAAATCGCAAATAGAGAATTCCTATTTGCGATTTCCAAAGCACATGTTTCAAGCTTTTCCTAAATGTGAATTGGGCATTTAGGAAACACAATTATCACAAATTTAAAGTTTGGTGGTAACCATGTGCAAATTTTTAAAAATGTATTTTTAAAATTGACATGTAGTGCACACATGCCCCTAAGGCATGTGTGTGCTTCACATGTCCGTAAAAATATTTTTGGGGTGCAGCAGAGGGGGCCTTAGGCCCCAAGCACCCTGGGATATGCATTTCCTAATTTGCAAATTCCTAACTGGAATTTGCAATTTGGGAAATGCAAAAACATTCGCAACAGGCCCATAGGTGCGAATGGCGTCGGAATCTCTATTTGCGATTCGGTAATAGCATTTGCGAATTTTAAGACATGGCTATTACCGAATCGCCAAAGTCATACATACCATTTTGCATTTCTTAAATAGTGATTTCTTAAAATTTGCTACTTAAGAAGCGCACATTGTTTTTTTGATACATTTGGCCCTTTGTCCTGTTTGTGCAAGAAACCATTTCTGGAAACTTGCTTTGATTAGTTGATAGATCAAGACTATGGGCCTCATTACGACCCTGGCACATTCCGGTGACGGTCTGACCACAGCATATAATGGCTCCGGAATGGGGGCCGCCTTACCCACAACATTGATGCCCGCTTGTAATCGTGCCGATGGCAATGTTGTGGTGCGTCGGGTGTGACAGCACCCGTCGCATTTTTCACTGTCTGTAGTTCAGGCAGTGAAAACCATGTCGGGCTGTCCATGGGGGCCCCTGCACTGCCCATGCAAAGTGCATGGGCTGTGCATGGCCCCCAATGGGGCCTCTGCACCCCGTCTCCACCAGCCTTTGCATGCAAAAGCTGGGGGACACAGGACTCGTAATCTCCAGGGCAGTGCTGCTTAGATTAAGGCTGCTGGCACCGCCAGTGAAAAAGTGGCTGTGCCGGCGGTCCGACCGTGGTGCTTTCCTCGGACCGCCAAACTCGTAATGAGGCCCTAGGTCCCTGAGTCCTGTATTGGCTAAAAGCAACATTTTTCTGATGTTGCTGACAGTAAATCAGAGTTTGCGCTCCTGCAGGAGTTTGACTCCCACAGGAGCAAAGTGGCCCAAGGGAAAGAAAGCTCCCTAGACCACCAATGACAATGCTCTATTTTTAAATTGGAGCTCCTACAGCAGTCTCTTAAGCCCTTCATGGACCCAACCATTCAGATCTACAAATATTTGTCACTCTTAATTTCTCACTCTTCATTTCTAAAAAACTACTGAACGGATTTACACCAAACTGCAGAAAGCACAATCTGCAGATGAAGATCTACCTTCCTGCCAAATTTGCTGTAATTCCATTCAGCAGTTTTTGCTGTTGCCCTATCTAAAGAGGTCTATAGAAAATGTATTGAGGTTTTGCATTTTGGGACCCTTCCCTTTTTTCTTGCTCCCCACTTGATGAATCACCCCAAATCTTTCCCTGCAGAAACTAGTCAGAATGTAGCACCTTTTGGAAAGATTTGTGGAGATTCGTCAAATGGGGAGAAAGTTACTAGCATCACACAAAGAAATGTATGGTTTCGTTCATTTAAAATGTGAGCCTAACCATAACGTCTCTGTAACCTTTGTTTTTTTAACTGAATTTGTTTGTTTTGTTAAATCATATTTCCTAACTATGATGTCCCTGTAACCTTTGTTTTTTTCAGTAAATTTCTATACTTTTTTTAACGTAAAGTAATTTTCATTACTATATGTTAATCCAACCATTGTTGTGCATGACCTTTGGTCTTGCATGGCAGCTTTTGGCTGCAGAGCCTGGAGCCAGGCTTGGCGGCCAACCCTCTTTAACCACCCAACCTTGCGCCAAGCATGCCCGTTGGCCATGCACGGTGGGGTTGGCCACAGGGTATGGGTATTAACCATCCAACCCCATGCTGCGCACAGCATTTGGCGATGTGCAGCCAGAGCTGGCCGCAGGTCTGAGTGGCCCCCCTCCCATGGCCAATTTCAGCCCCAGGGACCACATCCCCAGGATACGGCATAAATATATTTATTTCTTTGGGTGAGAGGGGCCAATGACACTTCTCCATAGTTTGATATCAGCCCCCGGGGACCCCTTCCTTTGAGACCTGGCCTTCATATATTTTTTGGGGGTTAGGGGGACCACACAGACCCCCCTACCCAAGCCGATCTCGGCCCCGGGGACCCCATCCGCCCGGTACCAGCCTAATGTATATTTTTTTGATGGAAGGGGAGTTCAGCCCACCTCCCCAGACTGACCTCGGCCCCAGGAACCCCATCACTCGGGCCCAGTTACGTCATCTGGGTGCCCCCAAGGCCACCCTGTCAAAATGGCTTGGGACTTTTGGGGAGCCTGAAGGCCCAGTGGTCCCAGCTGGCTACCTGTCTCCTGCGGGAGCCAGCATTGCTGTCACAATTTCCTCTCTGTGAGAGCAATTGTTTCCTCTGTTTCCCTGTCTGCACCTCTTCAGGCAGGGAAACAGAGGAAACCTCTGCTTCCAGGAAGTGAGAGCTGTTTGACATAGAAGTCCTACGTGAGGGGCCGCTTGAGCACCCCTCATTTTTAAAGCCCCCAATGACCCTGGGACCTAACCCACCTGGGGCCAATGAAAACAAAAGGGCAGAAAACCACCCGTTTTTTTTTTAAACCTCAGAAAAATCCAAGGATCTGTGCATTTTTCCAACATTTAAAAAAAATGCTTTTTAGCCCTGGCATGGTCCCTCTGAGACACCAGCACCAGAGCTAAGGGGTCAGGGTGTTCCTACCCTTGCCCCTTTTTTTTTTTTTTCTGGGACTCAGCTGAAGCCAAGTCCCTAGATGGCTGCCAACACTTCCTTGTTGAAGTGTTGGCAGCCAATCAGATATCAGTACGGGGACATTTGGATCCACGGAGAAAATGCATCCCTATATATGTATATAGATATATATATTTTTTTTTTCTAAAACTATTGAATGGATTTACACCAAATCACAAAAAGTACGCTTTTGGGGCCAAGACTTAGGTTTCTGCCAAGCTTGGTGTAATTCCATCCAGCAGTTGAGGCTATAGTCTTTTTCAAAAATCCCATTGACGTAGAATGGGGAAAAAGTGTTTTGAGACACCCCCGTTTTTTTCTCAGGGTCAAAAAACAGATGTTCCCCATGTTAATTCCCATAGGAGTTTGAACATGGCTACAGCTCGAACCTCTGGGCTAAATTACACCAAATTTGGAAGAAAGGTAGGTGTCAGTACACAGATTACGCTTTTGGATTTTTGGTGTAAATCCGTTCAGTAGTTTTTGAGAAATTAAAAAGGGAAATAGATTTGTATATTTGAGGTCGCTAATTAATTTTTGCGGCTATCGTGGTGAATTTGTGAATTCGTGAGCCAACAGGAATGCTGTGATTGGCTGGCCCCAACCTGACCAGAAAGTTGCAGCTACCATTTTAGGTAACGGGACACAGTCCCAGAGGCTGAAAAATAAAACGAAAAGTGGCATAATTGGTCAGGGTGGAGGTACCCAGACCCCAGGACTGTGGTATAGAGGCCTGTGAGGGTGAAATTATGGGGGTCATAACAACCCTGGCGGACGGTGTTAAAGCTGCGGTAATACCGCAAACACGCCGGTGGTCAAAAAAAGGGAATTATGACCGCGGCGGAAACCGCCAACATAGACAGCCACTTTAACACTCCGACCACCACTGCAGTACAGGCAAGCAGCGTGGTGGTCACCGCCAACAGACAGGTGGAAGACAATGTACCGCCCACAGTATCACAACCCGCCAATCCGCCACCCTTTCCGGGGCGGATTCACCGTGGATAAAAACACGGCGGAAACAGCTCTTACAATGGGAAAACGCTCACCTCAACACACTCAACGAGGAAGGAGGCCACCATGGAGCCGGAACTACAAATACTCCCTGCGCGTGTCTTCCTGCTCCTCTACGAACACCAGCAACATAGGCGCCGAAGACAACGGTGAGTACTGCACCTACGACATAGGGGAGGGGGGAGGCAAAAGTCACGGACACACACACGCAACACCCCCACCCCCAACCCGACCCTCACCCACTACAACACACACACCAATGCATTTCCAAACAGCACAGTAACAACCCCCAAACCCCCCGGAAGAATGCAAAGACAAAAGGAAATGAGTGCAACCATTGTAATGTATCAAAATACAGTAACTAAATATATACATATATATACATATAAACAATCCAAAAATCATACATCACGATTAGTACTGCAGGTATGCACATATCAATGTCCGTGGACCACTGGGCCCACAATGCATGGGTGAGGCCCACACTAGATACCTGTCCACAAACGGAGAGAACACTGCAGGGGCATCAGATAGAAATACAACAGGCACCTCAAGGGAAGGGAAGGGGGGGGCACCTCAGCCGGATTACAGCACCATGCCAGATCCACGACGGGGTTCCATGCCCATTGATGTATCCTGGGGAGTGCAAAGCCACAGTCTCTCAAGTCACTCCAGTGGGTGGGTTGCCCACTATACCATCCTGGGGAGTGCAAAGCCACAGTCTCTCAAGTGAATAACAGTCTCCACTGGTTCTGGAGGGGGAATGGTGCCCAGAGTGCATCACGCTCCCCGTGACGGTCCCAGTTCCGTCACTGTCCCAGCTGCACATGGGCTAACGATGCTTATTTTGGCGGTCTTTGCCCTGCTCAGCGGTCTTCACCATGGTGGTCTTTGCCCTGTTCAGCAGTGCTTGACTTTGCTGTCTCTGACCTGTTCAGCGGTGCTTGCCTTTGCTGTCTCTGACCTGTGCAGCAGTGCTTTGCCATGGCGGTCTTTGCCCTGTTCAGCGGTGCTTTGCCCTGTTCAGCGGTCTTCACCATGGCGGTCCTTGCCCTGTTCAGCGGTGCTTGCCTTTGCTGTCTCTGACCTGTTCAGCGGTACTTTGCCATGGCGGTCTTTGCCCTGTTCAGCGGTGCTTTGCCCTGTTCAGCGGTCTTCACCATGGCAGTCCTTGCCCTGTTCAGCAGTGCTTGCCTTTGCTGTCTCTGACCTGTTCAGCGGTGCTTTGCCCTGTTCAGCGGTCTTCACCATGGCAGTCCTTGCCCTGTTCAGCGGTGCTTGCCTTTGCTGTCTCTGACCTGTGCGGCGGTGTGTGGCATGACGGTGCCTCAGTGCCCAGCGGGGCTGTGGCTGCCGGGGCCCTCCAAGGCACTGACGCTGGCGGTGGTCTCCGGACCAGTGACGATACTGCTGCCCTCCAGGGCACTGACTCTGGCGGTGGTCTCCGGACCAGTGACGATACTGCTGGCGGTGTTGTCCCGGCCGGCGGGGAAGATGGCGCCCTTCTCCACCATGCTGCTCTTACCAGACTTTGGAGACTTCTTCTGCCCCTTCACCACCTTGGGAGGAGTCACAGCTGACTCGGCACTCCCCCCGGGACCCTTGTGAGCTGGTTTGCCGGCGGGAGTCTTCACCCTCTCCCGTCGGGCACTTTCCAACTTAAGGTGCTTTACAGGAGGTGGACTGGCAGTGCTTTGGCTCTGTGTCACACTGGCTGTCCTGGTGGCCGGTGCACTCCACAGACCTTTAACACGCACCACTGGTACCGGACTTTTTTTGGCTGAGGTGCTACTACGGGACCTATGAATTGGAGGGGTGGGGGTGGTGGGAAAGAGGTCAACGTTGCTGAGGAAGAGTTTCTGACGAACACTGGGATGGGTAGCTGGAGGGGGTCTGGGAGTGGAGGAAGAGGAGGTGGTTGTAGGAGGTGTAACTTTAGGTTATTTGGGTGCAGGTGCAGGTACTGGAGGCTGTCGTGAGGTGGATGGATGTTGGGTGTGTGGGTGCCTGCGTTTGTGTACTTTGGGAGGGGGCGTCACAGACACACTGGGAGTGGACACAGGGGAGGTGTAAATGGTAGTGGGGGTGGTGAGTGCAGGTGAGCGGGGTGTGGTGCTGGGTGTTCTGGTGCGAGTCCTAGTGCCTGTAGATGTAGTGCATGCAGGTGAGAGTGTAGACGAGACTGGGAGGGAGGAGGGAGACGACGACGAGGGGGACACAGTGGAGGCAGTGGATATTGCTGTGTCTGTATGTGGGTGATGCTTGTGTGAGTGCCTGTGGGATGTGTGGTGCCTATGTTTGCCTGAGCTACTTTTGTGTGTTGAGGTGTGTGCATGCTTGTCTGATAGTGTGGTTGGGATAGGCTGGGGTACAGGGGATTGGGTCTGGGTGGAGGAAGTTGGAGGGGGGAGGCTAGACACGGGACAATGGCTGCCATCGGTGCTGAGGCCAGAGATTGCAGGGTTCGATGATGGGCAGCCTGACCAGAATGAATGCTCTCCAGGAATGCATTAGTGTGTTGCAACTCCCTTTCTACACCCTGGATGGCATTCACAATGGTAGACTGCCCAACAGTGAGTGACCTGAGAAGGTCAATGGCCTCCTCACTGAGGGCAGCAGGGGTGACAGGGGCAGTGGCTGAGGTGCCTGGGGCGAAGGTGATGCCCACCCTCCTGGGTGAGCGGGCACGGAGCGAAGGCTGAGGGGCTGTTGGGAGGGCGGTGCTGGTAGGGGGGGTGGCGGCTGTACCTGTAGAAGTGGGGGGCACAGATGGTGCCGCCACCACAAGGGAGCTCCCATCGCAGACGAGTCTGTGTCGCTGTTTGCTGATCCGGTGACCGGCGTGAAGCTCCCCTCGCCCTCCGTCCCACTGGTGTATTCAGAGTCTGTGGTGTGGCCCTCCATGGCCATGTGGGATGCAGCTCCCTCGTGCTCCGGTGCCACTGTACCTCCGCCTGATGATGCTGATGCACAAAAGAACAGGGAGAGCACAAAAAGGGTGGGGGACGACAGAAGAAAGACAGGTTGAGTGCATGGCTTACCGCTACCGTTGGCGGACAAAACAGACACAGCAGCCCCCTGCACTACGCCGTGCTCTTGGCCTCTACAGATGCAATTCCTGGGATATGGCCTACATGGCTATGAGTGTCATCTGTCCACATAGATGACACAGGGGCATGTATACCTGTACTTGGCACTCTACAGAGGTGGGGTGGGGGGCCACAGGGCCATGCCTTACGAAGGGACCTAGCCTACGTAACTCGCCCTGGCCTAGGGAAACCCACAGCCCTCCTCCCCCACCCAGACACCTCCACCACATCTCCAAAGTCTGCAGAATGAGAGTGTACTCACCCCCTTGTGTCTGCTGTGATGCCCTCAAGCGCCCATCCAACTCAGGGTAGGCCACCGCCAGAATCCGGAACATCAGGGGGGTCATGGTGCGACGGGCACCCCTCCCACATTGGGAGGCCATCCCCAGCTGAGCCTCCACCGTCTTCTTGCTCCAGCGCCGAATGTCCTCCCATCTTTTCCGGCAGTGGGTGCCCCGTCTCTGGTGGACCCCCAGGGTCCGGACGTCCTTGGCGATGGCACGCCAAATGTCCTTTTTCTGGTGGGCGCTGACCTACAGGACATGTACAGGGGAAGAAGAGAAGTCATTACCAACTGCACCATCGAAGTGAGTGGCCCCCATCCCTACCCTTGCCATGTGGCACATGCATTCACACTCCTTCATGGTGGCAGACCTGTGCCCCCTTCCTACTGACATCCAGCCCTCTCCACCCAGCATAGCCCATACAACGTGCTCCCTCTGTACTTACCTGTTGGTCTGGAGGACCGTAGAGTAGCGTGTACTGGGGGAGGACCCCATCCACGAGCTTCTCCAACTCCTGAGCAGTGAAGGCAGGGGCCCTTTCCCCAGACGCAGCAGCCATTGTCTCTTCCAGACCGAGGTCACAGCAGCACTTGCAGTGTAGGTCCTCTCCTGTCGAAGATCAGGTATCTAGTGAATGAACAGATAGAAAATGGCGGTCACGTCTGCGGCGGTGACGTCCGCGGCGGTGCGTATCATCACCGCCGGCGCACTTCATCATTGGCTCCTGGGACCCATAGGGTCCAATGTTAACCAATGCAGCATTGCGCCGCGGTCTACGACCACCTACCGCGACGGTGTACAACACCAGCGCAGATACCTCACATCCCATTGTCCCAGTTTAGAGGTCAGGCAGCCGCCATTTCAGCGGCCCACATGGCTTCATTTACTACTGCGTCACACATACCTAGGCCTACACTCAACACACATATAGGAAGAGTTTTGTATTTGGTGTCGTGTTCTGGGTAGCTGTGGGTACATACCTGAGAATTTGTTGACTCTGTGGTCGCTGTTGTCCTTCTTAGGCACCGTCAACTGGGACATTTGAGGAGATGGCGGAATCCTCCGGTGTACCAACCGCTGGTGGACCTGTTGACAATGGAGGAGCGACATTTGATCATCACCTACAGGTTTGACCGTGCCACAATCCAGGAACTGTGTACCCAGTTGGAGCCAGACCTGATCTCACCAATCCGCCATCCCACAGGAATCCCCCCTGAAGTGCAGGTGCTATCAGTGCTCCATTTCCTTGCAAGTGGGTCATTTCAAACAACAGTGGCCATAGCATCAGGGATGTCCCAGCCTCTGTTTTCCAACGTGTTGTCCAGAGTGTTGTCTGCCCTGCTGAAACACGTGAGGAGCTACATCGTTTTCCCTCAGGTGGAGGATTTGACTACAGTAAAAGGTGACTTCTATGCCCTGGGACATATCCCCAACATCATAGGTGCTATTGATGGCAACCATGTAGCTCTGGTCCCCCCCACAGGAGTGAACAGGTGTACAGGAACCGGAAGAGTTATCATTCGATGAATGTACAGATGGTATGTTTGGCAGACCAGTACATCTCCCAGGTAAATGTTATGTTCCCTGGCTCTGTGCATGACGCCTACATCCTGCGGAATAGCAGCATCCCGTATGTGATGGGTCAACTCCAGAGGCACCGTGTGTGACTATTAGGGGACTCTGGTTACCCCAACCTGTCATGGCTACTGACCCCAGTGAGGAATCCCAGGAACAGGGCAGAGGAACGCTACAATGAGGCCCATGGGCGGACTAGGAGGGTGATCGAATGCACCTTCTGCCTCCTGAAGGCCAGGTTCAGGTGCCTCCATATGACAGGTGGTTCCCTGTTCTACTCACCAAGGAAGGTGTGCCAGATCATCATCGCCTGCTCAATGCTTCACAATCTTGCTTTGCGACGCCAGGTGCCTTTTCTGCAGGAGGATGGTCCAGATGACAGTGTTGTGGCAGCTGTGGAGCCTGTGGACAGTGATGAGGAGGAAGCTGAGGAAGAAGACATAGACAACAGGGAGTCAGTCATACAGCAATATTTCCAGTGACACAGGTGAGAACAATTTTTTTACTATTACATTCACTTTCACACTTCTACCTCTATCCTGTCTGTCAATTAGAAGCAGTACTTGGTAACTGAGTTGTACATTTCCATTACGGTTTCACAGGTGTGGTTACCAACGTGTGTCATCTGCTTGCATCCTTCATGGACTTGTGATGTGTGACATAGGTATGTTGGCATTACAATTGAAAACGGATTTTGTCACTGTCATTGTTAATACACAATTTAAAAATCACAGACTGACTCCAGATTGTTTTTTGGTTCAAGGGTGTTTATTGAAGTGCTAATTATTGGAGGGGGTGGTAAAATGGTGATGGGTGATGGTGGAGGAATGTCCATGGCAGAGTCCAGTCTATTAGTCTCACAGGTGCACTGCCCATATGGGCATAGGAAGTGGAGCTGGGGCAGTTCCAATCTGGACAGGGTAACAAAGTGGGACAGTAGGATGACAATCAGGGTGGTCTAATTTCCTGGTGGGGGTCTTGCCATCTTGCTCTGTCCTGTTCCTGGATCTCAGGGACCGCTTGCGGGGTGGTTCTCCGTCTGCAGGGGGTGGGGTGCTGGTGTGGTGGTCCTGTGGCGGGGCGTCCTGTCCACTAGCGCCGGCGGAGGTGGTGGGCAGTTCATCGTCCATGCTAGTGTCAGGGGCCCCTTGGAGTGCCACGGGTCCCTCATGTCTTTTGTATGTCTTTCAGCACCCCTACGATGGTGCCCAGGGCGGAGCTGATGGTTCTGAGCTCCTCCCTGAACCCCAAATACTGTTCGTCCTGCATGCGCTGGGTCTCCTGAAACTTGGCCAGGACCGTAGCCATCGTCTCCTGGGAATGGTGGTATGCTCCCATTATGGAGGAGAGGGCCTCGTGGAGAGTGGGTTCCCTTGGCATGTCCGCCCCCTGTCGCACAGCAGCCCTCCCAGTTCCTCTGTGTTCCTGTGCCTCCGTCCCCTGGACCGTGTGCCCACTACCACTGCCCCCAGGTCCCTGTTGTTGTTGGGGTGGTGGGTTATCCTGGGTTCCCTGTAGTGGTGGACACACAGCTGATTGACGTGTCCTGGGTACGGAGATATGGGCCCGCTGGGTGGATGCTGTGCTGATGTTACCAGAGGGTGGAAGGTCAGTGTTGGGCTGTGCTTGTGCAAGGGGAACCGACTGTCCCGAGGCCCACAATGGTCCGGGCTGGTCCTCTGGATCCAGTTGGCCAGAGCTGCTGTCGTCACTGTGGGCCTCTTCTGTGGGTGGTGTGGAGATGTCTGGACCCTCCTGTGTGGTGACGTTACGTAGTGGTCCTGCAGGGGTATAAGAGCATGATTATTGCATGTGTGTGTGTCATGGTGTGCAATGGGTGGGTGTGCGTGTACCCCAGTGCAAGCATTCCTGTGTGGGGGCTTGTGTGATGATGGCTGGGGGGGTGTTATGGGTATGTGCAGTGAGCATGCTTTAGTGATGGGTGTCCATGCTTAGTTGTGTCATGCAGGGCTTGGTGTTGGGATGTGTGGTTTGTGTTATTAGTACATTAGTGAGGAGTTGGAGTGATAAGGGAGGGGGTGAGGGTGGGGGTGTGTGGAGGCATGCAGGTAGGGTGGGGGATATGATAGATTTGACTTACCAGTGTCCATTCCTCCACCGACTCCTCCGAGGCCCTCTGGATGCATGATGGTCAAGACTTGCTCCTCCCATGTTGTTAGTTGTGGGGGGGGAGGTGGGGGTCCGCCGCCAGTCCGCTGAATCACGATGTTGTGCCTGGAGACCACTGAACGCACCTTCCCCCGTAGGTCGTTCCACCTCTTCCTGATGTCCTCCCGATTTCTTGGGTGTTGTCTCACTGCGTTGACCCTGTTGACTATTCTTCGCCATAGCTCCATCTTCCTAGCTATGGAGGTGTGCTGCACCTGTGATCCAAATAGCTGTGGCTCTACCCGTACGATTTCCTCCACCATGACCCTGAGCTCCTCCTCGAAAAACCTGGGGTGTCTTTGGCGTGACATGGGGTGGTGTAGGTGATGTTGGGGTGGTGTATGTGTTGATGAGTGTGGTGATGTGTGGTGGTGTGGGGTGTTTTGAGCGTGGATATTGTATGGGTGATGGTGTTGTGTGTCTCTGTGTGGTGGGGTTGTCTATTGCTGTGGTCTCTGTCTGTCGCCTTCGTCTCTGATTTTGGGTCGTAGGGGTTTGTGGGTGATGTGGGTGTGTGTTTTATATTGTGTTGGGTGTGTGGGAGTGGTGTTTGTATGTGTATCAGGTGTGTGTATTTTGAATTGTCCAATGTGGCGGTGTTTCGGAGATGTGTGTGTATTTTGAGCGCGGCGGTGTGTACCGCCAATGGAATACCGCGGTTGAAAGACCGCTGCGTGGATTCGTGTGTCGTGATAGCATGGCCGTGTTTCTGTTGGCGTGACGGTGGAGGAATTGTTTTCGCCAGTTTATCACTGACCTTTGTTGTGGCGGACTTGTGTGGGTGTCTGAATTTCGGCGGATTCCGTGCTGTGGGTCAAAATAGCTGTGGCGGCATTCCGCGGCGGTGTATTGGCGGTCTTCTGCACAGCGGTAAGCGTCTTTTACCGCCAATGTTGTAATGACCCCCTGTGTCTTTACGTTTTTTTTTTCATGCTGCAAGATATTCGCGAATACATTGCGATGCTCAGCATGGCCCCTCATGTAATTTTGGCGAATATTGAAAAAAAATTGGGAAAATAAACCATTCACAGGTTTATTCATGCACTAAATTATTAACTCATTGAAGCACTCATGCACCCACTTATAGACCTACTCAGAGAGTCATACACTCACTTTCAGTCCCACTCAGACACTCACGCATCCACTCACAGACCCACTCAGACACTCACGCACCCACTTAAAAACCCTCTCAGACCCTCACTTATACAATCACAGAAAAACTCATACCCCCACTCACTGACCCACTCAGACCCTCATGTACCCACTCACAGACCCACTCAGACCCTCACGTACCACTCATAGACCCCTTCAGATACTCATGCACCAACTCACAGACCCACCCAGACTCTCATGAACTCACTCAAAGACCCACTCATACTTGGACGCACCGGCTCACAGACCCGTTCAGACACTGACACACCCACTCAGACCATTACCATTCACTCACAGAACCACTCAGACCCTCATGCACCCACTCTCACACCCAGACAGACTCTCTCATACCCAGAGACACCCTCTCACACCTATTCTCACACCCAGAGAAGCAGACCCTTCAGCTGTGCATGGTGCGGGGTTGAGTGGTTATAGAGGCTGGCTGCAAAGAACACTCCGAACTTCTTGAAAGACTGCGATTCTTACATTACAAAGCACACTCCACCAAAGTGCACTACACTCAGCCATTGGCCCATTGATTTACACGCAGCGAGAGATTCACAAGGCATTCCACCTTCACTATGTGACACTATCAGTTCACCACAACATCCTCCCCTGGTGCCATTGATTAGTTTCTCTCCACACACCCCTACACTATAGACCAAAAGATGGAACTAGAAGGGCCCATTATGCTGACTGAAATCCAACACGCCATCTGAGCCCTTGCCAATGGGAAAACCACTGGCCCAGATGGACTGCCAGATGAATTTTCCAAATCATATGCAGAGCAACTTGTGCCCCATCTCCACAAACTTTAAAATGAAACTCTTGCTGTAGCGCGACTCTCTGACTCACTCCGAGACACCATGGTAATTTCACTGCCTAAACCACATTGGGACCCGACAAACATCCACTCATACAGATCATTGGCACTGCTGAACCCGGATTATAAAATATTAGCCAAAATCATAGCGACTGTTTAGCACCTCTAGTCCCTACATTGGTGCACACTGATCAGTACGGACTTGTGCCATTCCGCACCACGTCCCTTGATATACAACACTTCTTTCGTATCCTGAAATATGCACCATTCCATTGGTCCCATGCAGGGTGCCTAGTGCTTGACTTAGAGAAAGTGATTCCCTCTGATTCCCTAGAGTGGTCCTTCCTATTCGATTCCCTCTGATTCCCTAGAGTGGTCCTTCCTATTCAATACCCTGCCACAGTTTGGACTAGGGCCCGATTCATCCCTCTAATAAGGCACTATACACAGCCAGAATGAATTCATGCCTCCTTATCTCAGAACCATCAATATAGAGAGAGGCACAAGGAGAGGTCTCCCCTCTTCCTTGCTCTAGCTGTGGAACCCCTGCAAATGCAGAGATGTGATTGAGGCATATCATTGGGAGATGGGATCCATTCAGTATCTCTCTATGATGATGATCTCCTCATCTACTTGAAAGACATATCCCAATTCTCCAGGCCAATAACAAATACTACTAACACTTATGCATACCTATCAGGATTGTGAGTCAACTGACACAAATGTTGTATCTTCCAGCTGACATGCACCACACCTGACCCAGGTTCACTCCCTGCTGCCCCCACTTTATCCTGGCCGGCAGTCATTTTTAGGTACCTAGGTGTCCAGATCTACCACACAGATACCAACCTATTCAACTGGAACCTGTTGAGAACAATCACCTCCCCCAAATCCCAAATGACATTCTGAAAGACATTGTTCTTGTCGGTCATGGGTAGGGTGGCACTCATTAAGATGGTCACCTTGCCCCTGCTCTTGTACTTCTTTGTTAGCCAACCATTGTATATCCCTACCTCATTCTTTTGCTCTTTCAAGCATATCATGTGCGGATTTATTTGGAACACCTCTCACTATAGAGTAGCCCTCTCAAAACTCTACAAACTGTCAGGCCAAGGTGGTTTGTCACTCTCAAATCTGGAACACCACTACCCGGTGGCACAGCTCCAATGGGAGGTGTGCTGGCTGTCTTGCAGGCACCTGTCGGACACTGCTACAACATCCCCCTTGGACACATTCTAAACTCCTGTATCTATCCATCATTGTGCCTAATTCCTGCATCTCAGCCCCTACTATTATGTGTGGCTTATAGCTGCTACCGCAGATGCCTATATCTCATCAAATTAGCTATTCCCTGTGCTCCGGCCATTGCCTTCCTAAGGACGTCACAAGGCCCTTACATCACCACATTAACAGAACCATTACCTTGGCATGCTGCAGGAGTCCATACACTGGGTGATTTATGACAACAGTATGCTCCTCTAATATGAATCCCTAATAAATGATGCTGGACTACCCCCAGTGGCTTTCTACTTTATTGCTCCCTTATTAACTCACTGCAATGGGTATGGGAAGACCTAACACAAGAACCCCCCCCCCCACACACACACACACCTTTCCTACATGTTTGGCAGTGGGAGACATCTGGTACTTTGGCTGGCAGAGTTACTGTAACAACATGCATCCAAAACACTTGTGGCCCTTAGTGATCATTGGGAAACCGACAGAGGGAGACCCTTTATGGGCAAAGAGTGGTCTGCACTGCTAAAGAGTCCCACACATGTACCGCACAATGCACAGTTTCAATAAATACAGTTCTATATCACACACAGAGCCTCCCTTAAGCCTGATAGAATTAATAGATACTATAACCAAACTCATGCCAAATGCCAGCGCTGTCACTGGATAAATGCAGATCTCCTACACATGCTGTGGGTATGTCTGTGCCTACATCATTATTGGAACATGGCACTATGCAATTTATCTCACTGTGTGGACCAAACAATACCACAAAACTAGGAGGCGTGCCTTCTTGGGCTCTTCAAACGCACAAAGCCACATCTTGGTTCCTAGACCTGGGCCTCATACTAGCTAAATGACTCATCACCTGTAGATGGGGCTCACCAGACCTGCCAAACTATGAAGCATGGCTACAGTCATTTAGCGTCTGGGCACAGGCAGAGGAACTTTCCTTCACTGAGAGTATAATCTCGCCAGTGCAAATACCCACTTGCCACCAACTGGGACATGATCCTGGTTGATCTTCAAACACCCATACCCACAATGTCAGAACATCAGACTACACTATCACCAAACAATAATGCTGATCCGTCGACTTCCCCCATCACCTGGCTTATCAAATACACCATGTGGAGCCTGCTGAACTCCCCACAGGCCACACGTCCTGCTATGTTCCAGTACTGCCATCAATGTGATACTTACTAATGTTTCCACCATATTAGGTGAAGAGCATCACTACTATCCTCCTGGATTTAAGCAAAACTGTCTATGGGTCTACATGCCTATAGCTCCCTTACATCCCCCCTTCTTACTTCTGACCCAATATTTCCCCTTCTAATTCCTTTTCATTCTCCTTCATTTCAAGTTTCCATAACCATTTCACTTTTAAGTATTACAGTTATTGCAAGTTTTAAAATATTGAATCTAATGCACTGTCTCTAATCCTAGAACTGTAACCATACATGGATGCACGCCGACCCTGAAATCCACCAACGTGAAGCTCCATATGTATATTTTAGAATATTGCTCAATAACTTATCCTCCAGACTCTCGCACTAATCAACAATATAGTGTACTGAGTAAGTCTTAAGCGTGTACATCATATGATGTGATATATCCATTATTGACCATGCTTTTCTTACACATGTGTTATTTCTGTAACAGCAAAGACTTTGCAATAGATACAAAATGTGTCTGTTAGAAATAGGGTCTTTGGTTGGCAGTCAGGTTACCCCCTGTCCAAGCAAGGACCCTCACTCTAAAAGAGAAAAAGAGAATCACCCTCAGCTAACCCCTGCTTATCCCCTTCTAGCTTGGCACGAGCAGTAGGCTTAACTTCAGAGTGCTAGGTGTAAAGCATTTGTAACAACACACACAGTAACTTAATGAAAACACTACAAAATGACACAACACAGGTTTAGAAAAATAGAAAATATTCATCTAAACAAAACAAGACCAAAACGACAAAAATCCACAATACATAAGTCAAGTTATTACTAAAAATGCAAAAAGAGTCTTCATGTCATTTTAAACACAATGCTAACATTGTTAGCGTGAAAATGTACCTTGGGTGCGTCAAAAATAACCCAGCACGGGCAAGTGTACGTCAAAAAGGGCTTTTGATGCATCGATTTAATTCACGAACGAGACCTTGCGTCGTCTCTCCTTTAGTCGGGCCGGCGTGCATCGTTCTTCTCTTCGCAGGAGAGCGATGTGTCAATCCGGTCAGCACTCTCGGTCCAGGCAGGCCTTGCATTGTTTTTACACGCCCAGGGGTGTTTGCGTCAGGAATTCGGCTGCACTATGGTCCGAAAACCACAGAGCGCGGGTTGTGATCTGACCTGCCTCCGTCAGCGATGCTGCGCATCGTTTCCCCAGCTCCGGGCATCGATCTTCCGGTCGCGTTGCAGGAGAGCGTCGGTTTTCAGTCGCGAAGCCGGCGGCGTGTGGATTTTACAGCCGCAGATCGGGGTTGCGTCGATCTTTTCGCAGCACGGTGGTCGGTGCTTGGATTTCTCACTCTTGGGCTGCCAGCTTCTCCTTTCAGGGTCCCAGGATCTAGATGGGCACCACTTGGCAGAGTTGGATTCTCTCCAGAAACTCCAGGTGCTGGCAGAGAGAATTCTTTGCTGTCACTGAGACTTCAAACCACAGTAGGCAAGCTCTAAATCAAGCCCTTGGAGAAGTTCACAAGAAGGAAGGCAACACAAAGTCCAGTCTTTGTCTTCTGGCACAGGCAGAAGCAGCAACTGCAGGATAGCTCCACAAAGCACAGTCACAGGCAGGGCAGCTCTTTTTCCTCAGCTCTTCAGCTCTTCTCCAGGCAGAGGTTCCTCTTGGTTTCCAGAAGTGTTCTAAAGTCTGTGGTTTTGGGTGCCCTTCTTATACCCATTTTGTCCTTTAAAGTAGGCCTACTTCAAAGGAAAGTCTCTCTTGATTGTGAAATCCTGCCTTGCCCAGGCAAGGCCCCAGACACACACCAGGGGGTTGGAGACTGCTTTGTGTGAGGGCAGGCACAGCCCTTTCAGGTGTTAGTTGTCACTCCTCCCCTCCCTCCTAGCACAGATGGCTCATCAGGAAATGCAGACTACACCCCAGCTCCCTTTGTGTCATTGTCTAGTGAAAGGTGCATCCACCCCAACTGTCAAACTGACCCATACAGGGAATCCAAAAACAGGCAAAGTCACAGAAATGGTTTAAGCAAGAAAATGCTCAATTTATAAAAGTGGCATTTTCAAACACACAATCTTAAAATCAACTTTACTAAAATATGTATTTTTAAATTGTGATCTCAGAGACCCCAAACTCCACATGTCTAACCGCTCCCAAAGGGAATCTACACTTTAATCATATTTAAAGGTAGCCCCCATGTTAAACTATGAGAGGGACAGGCCTTGCAACAGTGAAAAACGACTTTAGCAATATTTCACTGTCAGGACATAGAAAACACATTACTATATGTAATTAACCATACCCTGCACCCTGCCCTTGGGGCTACCTGGGGCCTATTTTAGGGGTGCCTTACATGTAAGAAAAGGGAAGGTTTAGCCTGGCAAGTGGGTACACTTGCCAAGTCAAATTTACAGTTAAAAACTACACACACAGACACTGCAGTGGCAGGTCTGAGACATGGTTACAGAGCTACTTAGGTGGGTGGCACAACCAGTGCTGCAGGCTCACTAATAGCATTTGGCTTACAGGCCCTGGCCACCTCTAGTGCATTTACTAGGGCCTTACTAGTAAATCAAATATGCCAATCATGGATAAACCAATTACACACACATCTTGTATAGGAGCACTTGCACGTTAGCACTGGTTAGCAGTGGTAAAGTGCCCAGAGTAACAAAAAACAGCAAAAACAGAGTCCAGCACACATCAACAACCTGGGAAACAGAGGCAAAATGTTAAGGGAGACCACGCCAAGAATGAAAAGTCTAACCAAAATATGATAAAAAACAGATTCAAAGAAATAAGGCGTTGGTGTCAGGAAAGGCCCTGCAGCCAAGCCCTGCCATGCACAGCTGAAAGCCGTGAGCGGTTCTGGGTGGGGTGGTTACCAGATAGGAGATGGCCGCAGGGACTGGCTTGGGCCAGACTGTGTGACCAAGCCCCACCGTACATGGCCAAAGGCTGTGCACAGCAGAGGTTGGACTAATGCATACTAATCATAATTACTTTAGATTAAAAAAACAGAAGTTCACTGAAACCACACAAAGGTTACAGGGACATTATAGTGAGGTTCGGAATTTAGTCATACAAGACCATAGAAATTCAGTAGCTATAGTTAGAGTCATTTCAAGAAACTATAATTCGCTCCCTATGGTAACTATGACAGGCACCCTTGCCACACACTGCTAATTACACAGATATAACAGCACTTATGACAACTTCTATAACGTAATTATTAAAAATATAAATAAAACAGTAGAAGTCAAATTATTAAAGAAAAAACTTCATGGTGGGGGCGCAGGTTATCGTTACCTTAGGGTGTGAGTTGTAGTTGCTTAAAAAAGCTCTAACTGCCTGAATTTCTATGGCTTTGTATGAGTAACTTCAGAACCCAACTGTAACGTCCCTGTAACTGTGACAACAGACCCGATTCAGGCAGGAGACTCACGATGTTTTTAAACTCAAAAGCAGGGACGGCTGGTGTTCAAGGGCTAAGGGGCTGCGCCCCTAGCCTTTTCTGGCCCCTCTAGTGAAGCATATATTTAATTACATTATGAAAGTAAAACATTTTCTGCACAACATTTTCCAAGTGAAAGTTGTGCACTTTGAATAGCCCCACTGCGCCTGTGTCAGTATGTGGCTGAAAGCTGCATAGTAGGGCTGACAGGGCTTGCCCACGCAAAGCCCTTACATTTTCTCAGAACGCAGTGACGTCCCTGGCTTATCTCCTCCTTCACCAGAAGCCCTGATAGTAAACAGCCTGGAGCGTTTTTTGTTCAGCCCGGGTTTCTGAAAACTTCATGTCACTACGATATTATTATCCACCCCTTCCTATTTACTCAAATGGTGGGGTGTGATCAGAAGGGTCTAAGTACCAGAGGTCACATTATATTATAAGAATGTGGCATTGTGCAAAGAAAATCCCCTTTCCCTGCATTACAAGCAGTCTGTGGCAGAGAAATTGAATAATTACAATAAATAACTCCATCCAGGGCTCTCTGGGAGACAGGAGTGTGACCTGAAGACCTCAAGTCATAAATATGCCAAAGACAAACCTGCACACAAGTAAGTTGGAGCTCTATCTTTTTTACAGACAATAAGAAAAAAATCTGTTCTCTCAGCTCTCCTCTCCTTTCACTGCCTCTGTAGGTGATTTTGTCTCTCAAAGGCAGTAATGGTTCCAGTAATTTATCATGGCTAGTTATGCTCGTTTTATTTTTTCTGCAGACTAATGACGTGATATGTCATATTAAACATGTAATTCGCAGCTCAAATAAATGTGTACCTTTTATCACTGAAACTTCTTCATCCCAGCCGTCTAACATTCACTGACATAGAGCCCACTCTTTCCCCCATTCCTCACGCAGTAGATGTGGATGCAAACATGAGTAACTTGGGCCCATATTTATACTTTGTTGGCACCACATTTGCGCCTCTTTTTAACGCAAAAGCGGCGCAAACTTACAAAATACAATTGTATTTTGCAAGTATGCGCCGCTTTTGCGTTAAAAAATTACGCAAATGCAGCACTAAAAAAGTATAAATATGGGTGTTGGTGTCTTGTCTTGGGTAATGGTAAGTGTTATAATGCTAATCATATGTTATCTTTATGGTACTGAGACTCCTTGCCACACTAACCTCCCCCACTGCGACGCCCCAGGCCCTGGCTGCCAATCGCTGGGTCCTTTAGAAGTGGAGGTGCTGCATTTGTTCTCTCATGAAATTGATCCAAAAGACGAGCATGGTTCTTGTTCCCTTGCAAAATTGATCCAAATATTGGATTCAAGCACAAAGGGAGAAATATGTGCTTACAGTAAAGGCATTTATCTGCTGTATGGCCTTAAAACTGTCCCTATTATCATGCCCTTAGCATTAAAGCCAAAAACATGAATTGATATGCAAACAATGAATATTAAAAAGTGATTTAGTTACTCTTATTTCACATGTTTTAATTAGTGTTACTTTCACCAAGAGAGTTAGCTGTTTCATCATGATCTGTTTCTGTCTTGCCTAGTGCACACTTTGATTCGTGCCAGGTGTTTATGAGGGGCTTTCATTGAGAGTGCTGGAGCTGAGGCTGAAGGTAAAGCAAAGTGCCTGTCAGTGTGTTGGCGTCTTCACAAAGCACACAGAACAATGGTCACATTTTCCAGTTACATTTGACATTTAAGGCCAGATGTATCATGAAGGCCTTTTGTGATTCGGAAATAGCGATTTTTAAGAAATCGCTATTTCCGACTCGCAAAATGGCATGTATCACATTTGCGAATCGGTAAAAGCGATTTCTTAAAAATCACAAATGCTATTACCGAATCGCAAACTGCGATAGCGGCCCCATTCGCACCTATGGGCTTGTTGGCCCATATCTGCGAATTTTTTGCATTTCCAAAATTGCGATTTCTTAACCAGAAATCGCAATTTTGGAAATGCAAAACCTTAGGGTGCTGGGGGCCTTAGGCCTCCTCAGCTGCACTCTAAAATTATTTTTGGGGACATGTAAGGTGCACACATGCCAAAAGGGCATGTGTGCTTTACATGTACATTTAAAAATGCATTTAAAATTCATTTTTACATTTTGCACATGGTTACCACCAGGTTCAACCTGGTGGTAAATAGCGATTCCTAAATGCCCATATCACATTTAGGAATGGCTTCATACATGTGCTAAGAAATTGCAAATAAGGAATCCTTATTTGCGATTTCTTATTTAGAGAGTCACAATTTGCGACTCTCTAAACAGGGTCGCAATTTTAAGGAATCACTATTTTAGCGATTCCTTAAAATTGCGTTCAGAATGTCTTTCTTACATTCTGAACTGGCTTTTTGCATTCGCAAATGGGCATTCGCACCGTTTGCGAATGCAAAATACCTTGATTCATCTAGCCCTTAGTGTAAATGTGTGTGAAGATGATGCACAGAGGTCATAATATTTAGAAGGCAAAAGCAAAAGGAAATAAAGTGCTTATATGTGAATGAGTGCAATGTATGTTTGGGGTGGTAAAATGAGGGAGATGCAGGGAGTGCATTCAGGGGAGAGTTAAAAGAGGGTGCTGAAGAGGAGAGAGGAGGTTGAAAATGTGCAGATGGATGAGATGTGAAGAGAAATAGGGCAAACATATCTAACATTAAAGAACAAATAACTGAAGGCCCTACTCCTTCCGCAGGCTCAACAATATTTAATTCTTGTGAAGTCTCACAATTTCAGAATTGAAACATTTCCAATGTTAATTATTTATAACTAATCCTTGTTGTTACTCATTTATCTTCCACAGCTAACAACCATTGACAAAGCCAACTGTACTGACAGGCTTTACGTGATGTCAATTGTTGTGTTATATTTCCGGATGCAATAACATCTCATTTTGCATTTTCCCTTTTAGAGAGCCCCCACATTTTTCATCCCACTTAAAGACCTGTCTGCACATATTTCTGTATGACTGGTTGCAGCCAGCAGTTGTGTGTGCTTCCAGATGCCTGGTTAGAACATATTCTTCCTAAGTTGATGCCGCATAGAGTGCAAGACAGTGGGTAAACACACACTTTAAAGGGCCTGAAGTTGTTGCAGTGTACAATTCGCACATTAAAGTAAAGGGTGAAGGTGTTAATGCAGTAAGATATGTGTTTAATATTTCAAGACTATACATTCCCACTGCTTTATAAACCTTGCTTTCTCAGTAAATTTATTTCCTTTCAAATGGACCACTTGTCAATCTTTTTTCTATTTTTTCTTGGGTGGAGGACCCGCCCTGGACCCCACGTTTGTCCACTGAGCTTGCTCGCTACATAAAAGTCGTACCCAGACTATTATGCCCCACCACTTTCAAATGTCACCAGCCGCCACTGCTCAAAAGGACTTTATTTTATCTGTCTCCTGCCTAAAACACAATCTCCTCTTTTTCAATGTAAGTCAGTAGGGAAAATCACAATACACCACACAGGGCAAGTAGGACGGTAGTGCAGCACAATGGACCATGGAAAACAATAGGGAGGGGAGAGGGCCATGCATATGGACAAAAGAGAGCTGAAGGAAAAAAGGCAAGGGCAGCAAGCTGACCATACAGGAAAGGCAGGAGGGATAGTTCCAGCATAACAGGCCATGAAGGGCAGGAGGGAGGCTGCAGTGACAGGACAACAGACCAGAAATGGCGGGGGGAAGGGTCTGCACATGGAAAACTGAGGGCATGAGGCAAGGGGGCGGGGTAGGAGCAGCAGGCTGATATGAAAGGCAGGCGGGATGGGCACTGGAAGCACAATACACCATGGAGGGAAACAGTAAGACTATAATGACATACACAAAGACAACTGAGGGAGGGTGAAAGATGGTCAGAGGCAGCAAGATGACCAGACAGGGCAGGTCGGAAGGGCTGTGGCATTATAGAAGACCATGCATGGCAAGCGGAGGGTTAGTGCCAGCACAATGGCCCTGGTAGGCAAGAGGGTGGGGGCAAGGGCATGCACAAAGGACCATGGAGGACAGAAGAGAGGGGTAGTGGATGGACACAGACAGGAGAGGGCAGGGGAAGGGGCTTCATACCAGACCACACAGGGCAGGCAGGAGGAGCAGTTGCAGCACAACTGAGCATGGAGGGCAGAAGGGAGTGGCAGCAAAATTTACATTTAATGACAGGAGGTAGGGGATAGGGGCATGGAACTCAGACAGGCAGGATAGAGGTGGCAGGGACAGGCAGCAGCCATCTGGCCATCCGAGGCAGGTGACAGAGGAAATGGCAGATCAACAGAACACTCGGAGTAGATAGGAGGGGAGTAATAGGTCTATGGAACATGGTGGGCAAAAAAGAGGGAGCATGGGCATGTACACAGACATTGAAGGGCAAGGGAAGGAGGGTAGGGGCAGCAAGCTAAGCACGGAGACTAAGCAGGAGGGCAATAATGGGGCATAGAATTAGGCAAAGAAGGGCAGGAGGAGTGGGCAGGGACATCAAGCTAAAAGTAGGGCAGTAGCAGCACATCGGACCAGGCAGGGCAGAAGGGCAGAGGGAAGGGGGCTGGTGCATGGACTCACACAAGAGGGTAGGGAAGAGGTGAATGCGGATCCATCGCAGATTCATACAGGGGCTGTGATGAGTGCCACAGAGGGTCCACGGATCCTTGCACACTCCCAAAAAAGTATTTTGGGGCACTTTCTTGCCCATAAACGGTCCCTCAGATGCCCCTTCATCTGTCACAGGTCAGAATTCCTCTATCCTGACCTCTTATATCACATTTTATTTGTATTCCTCTTTGCCCGATAATCATGCCTATAATTAGAAAATGACACCCCCAACTTTCATGTGAGGTTGTAGCCATACGATCATGTAGTTCCATCCAGCAATTCGGGCTGTAGTTAGGTCTAAAATCCCTATGTAAGAGGAAAAAGTATTTTGAGACCCCTCATTTCTCAGCCCCAGCTTGATGAATCATCCCGAAACTTTCCAGAAAACAGCCAAAGTGAATGTCAAACTAGTTGTGAAAATGTTGTGAAGATTCCTCAAACTGCACCAAAGGTGTTAGAAAAACAAAACAAAAAACGCTTTTGCCTAACTATAACTACTGGCTTCTGCCGGTGGGTAATGTGTGTGTGCGTGCATGCGTGCATAAAATAGGTATAAATGTACATCACGTCTTAGTTTCTGATCTTAGCAATAAAACATGCTATCCTTTCAGTAAACGTGTAACTGCATACAGAGATAACATGTCATCGAAGGATATAGCCAAAAGAGTAGATGTAGATCAATGGCTAGATGGATGGGCGTGCCGAAAAGACAGACTAACCTCTAGCATTTTCTATTTTATTTTTTAATTTTTAGTTTTTAAAACACCGGTGATCCAACAAAGTTAACAACAGTGTATACTTTTGTTCACATGTTTAACAGACTAAATAGTATCTTTTGGAGCTTTATTGGCGAAAGGGTGAAGCTCCCATTAATCACTTTACAAATCTGCTTTTCTGGATTCTTTTCTGTCTGCTTTCATGTTATGTATTGTTTTAGCCGTATTTATCTTGTGACCGAGGACAGAGCGCCCTCTCGTGGCCATCGCTCTATATGAACTATTACCAAGCGATAATTCATCAAGCGATAGATACTTCGCCATCATTAGTAATCACGCTTGACAAATTTTTTTCCCAGATAAGTAAAAAAGAAGAGCAAGAATGTGAAATCACTCCTCACACCAGATACTTGCACATTTGTTATAAGTTCTTTAAACACAAAGACATAGAAGCGGTGGCGTTGGATGATTGCCATCGGCCTCGATACAAGCAAGGAAAATGTGTCCGCTTGCCAAATAGGTTTTTTAATGGAAGACAGCTAGTTTAGGAATGTAGTGGCTCAATAAGAAGCACGCCACGGTGCCAATGCATATGCTTCACCGTTGATAGAAGAACCCTGCAGTAAAGGTCAGTCAGGGTTTCATTGTTTTTGCACTGAAAACCTGTTGCGACGTGGAACGCTGATTCGGATGTCATTATGTGGCACAACTAACCCGGAATATGTGGATATAATCAATGGGCTACAATAAGGGCCGTATTTATACTCCGTTTGCGCCGAATTTGCGTCGTTTTTTTCGACGCAAATTCGACGCTAAACTAACGCCAACTAACGCCATATTTATACTATGGCGTTAGAGGCGAATAGCGCCAAAGTTCCCGGAATGTGCGTCATTTTTTAGCGTGAACCCCTTCCTTGCGTTAATGATATGCAAGGGAGGCGTTCCCGTCTAAAAAATGACTCCCAGGCCTTTACGTGGTATTTATACTCCCGGGCAAAAGAGACGCCCGGGAGTGGGCGTGGCTAAAAACGGCGCATTTGCGCCGCTTTTTAACGCCTGGGTCAGGCATGGCGTTAAGGGACAAGTGGGCTCAAAATGAGCCCAGAGTGCCCTCCCCTGCCCCCAGGGACCCCCCCTGCCACCCTTGCCCACCCCAGGAGGACACCCAAGGCTGGAGGGACCCACCCCAGGGACATTCAGGTAAGTATTTTTTTATTTTTTTTTAATAATTTTTTTTGGCATAGGGGGGCCTGATTTGTGCCCCCCTACATGCCACTATGCCCAATGACCATGCCCAGGGGACAGAAGTCCCCTGGGCATGGCCATTGGGCAAGGGGGCATGACTCCTATCTTTACAATGATAGGAGTCATGTTGATGGGGGATGGGCGTCGAAAATAAATGGCGCAAGTCGGGTTACGACGATTTTTTCGACGTAACCTGACTTGCCCCATTTTAAGACGCCCATGCGCCATTTTCCCCCTACGCCGGCGCTGCCTGGTGTACGTGGTTTTTCTCGCGCACACCAGGCAGCGCCGCTCTGCTTGCGCCGGCTAACGCCATTCAATAAATACGGCGCCCGCATGGCGCTTCAGAATGGCGTTAGCCGGCGCAAAACTTTTTGACGCTAAACTGCGTTAGCGCAGTTTAGCGTCAAAAAGTATAAATATGGGCCTAAATGTCTGGGACCGAGAGGATGAATTACAATGGCACGTGAACTTGATTCGTGATATTAGGACGGTACGTAGATGTGGCATTAGTAGTAGTAAGTAATATGATATTGTTAAATGAAATCCTTTACTCCAAACATGTTCACGGATGGAGTGAAAATAATTTGATTCTGTGTGGACGATCAACCGTGTTCAGATAATTATAACGATGTTATTGTCCTCGATGCTTAATAGCCATTTTGAGCCTCTCTCGCTCTTTGGGATCATTTAATATTAAAGACCAGTCTATCCGCGTCTCAGCTGCATTAATGGCGGAGTTCCCCTTGGTATCCCCTCTTCATGAATCTATTTAAATTGCTTTTACCAGACACTACCGCAGACAGGCGGACTCTGAGTGCTGTTACTTTGGAGTCAATACGTCTTGAATATGTGAAGAGAAAATGTGCACTGGGTTCAGGGGCGTAGCTAGCAGTGGTGCAGCGGGTGCAATGGCACCGGAGTCAAGAGTTTGAGAGGAGGGTCCCTGTTTGTCGCGCAGGAGTCGCAGTTAGATTACCGGTCGCCAGCTCTGAATAATTTAAGCAAAGAGCTTACCTGGGACCTGATACTTACTCTTGAGGGGGGGGGGGGGGGGATGAGGATGAGAGGATAAAGCATATGTAAGAAATGAGAAGAGTGAGGAAAGGAATTAAATAAACGGACATTTTGAAGATAAAAAGGAGAGAAATGTGTCAGGAAGGGAAAATGAGGTAAATGTGAGCAAAACGTGTGCAGGATAAAGAAAAGAAATAAGTAGACTCGCGAAAAAATATTTATAAGGAGATTAAAAATATAGAAGTGAATATACAATAGAGATTTGAGATAAAAGGGGAGAGAGACAGAACAGCTATATCAAGGCGAGGTTAGAGAGTGAAGTAGGAAGATGATAGAACTAAGAGAATTTGAAGAATCGAGGAGGGGAGAGAAAGAGGGGAGAGGAATTAAGGAAATTGAAGGAACAAAAATTAGAGCAAGAGAGGAAGAAGGTTAAGGACGAGAGACAGGAGGGATAGAGTCAGAGGAAGGGATAGAAATTAGAGAGGGTGAAAGGAGGACAAAGATGGCAGAGGGGCGGGAATAGGAAGGAAAGAGATAAAGGCTGTTGGGACTATCAAATATGAAACCAGCAGCTACTATTAGGGCAGCAGGAGCAGTGGCACCAGGATCGAGTGGTATGACAGATCCTCACTACACCCCAATTAAGACTGTCTTTTATTACTGACCCGTAGTGCAGGGAAACTAGTAACCTTGCGTTCGGGCAAATAACACTTTTACAACATCACTGGGAGTGTGTGGTGTGTTATGTGTGTGTGTATGTGTGTGGGTGTGTGTGTCTGTGTATTCTGAAGAGTGAAGCAATGACATGGGTGAGGTGAGAGAGGAAGGCGAGGCTGAGAAAGCAGGGTGACACAAGGAGGAGGGTCAGGCAGAAAGAGAAAGGTGAGGTGGAGAGAAGAAGATGAGACCGAGACGAGAGGCTAAAGCTAAGAGCAGAAAAGCATTCCATCCCCCCAAGAGAATGGGGCAACAACCAAGAAGAAACTTAGAAAGTAGCGCCTTGCCTAAAGCAAGAGGCTGCATACATTCTAGAGGAGACGAAGCGACAGCTCGTCCACAGAGGTAGAAAATGTGACAGTGCATCTGCTGAGGGAGCGAACACACATGACACCATGTCTATTTAATGAGGACAATTGCATCAAATGTGCATGAATACAAAGCATGGTACTGCAACTGTGCGGAAGAACATGGCAGTGGTCATTCATAAGAGAACAAGAGTCCATGGCTGAGGTGGGACAAAATGCAGCGGTATACTTGCAGTTGAAGATGTCTTGATTGATGGCCCCATACACGAAAGTGGCACGGTACCTCCTGAAAAATGGAACGCGCCAGCACCTTAACTGCGGAAAGGATTGTAGTAGCATGCATTATTCAGGAAGGAAACTGGCCACGTGCCTGTTGCCTAAACGAACATGGTAGTGAGCCAGTTGGAGGAATAATTGTGGCAGCGTGGATGCTTTCTGGCCTGCAGTAAATTCTGCCATTCTGGCCTGCAGTAAATTTTGCATCAAACTGAATTTGCTTACCTCGATGTTCAGCACTCTCCCCGCCTCACTGTGGTGACAGGTTTATAGATTCAACTCAGTGTTTCACATTCTGCTCACTTGGGGGCATATTTATGAGAGGTTTGTGTCATGCTTGCACCACGCACCGTGATACAATAATTCAGCAAACTATTAAGTCTGTGTTGGTTTTGAATTACTTCAAAAATATGGAGTGAGACAAGGCAGTGCAAATCACCGTTTTGCCTAACTCTGCTTTAGGGAGGAGCTCCAGGGGCATTGCATTTTTTTTTCACACACCTTCAATGGTTTTTGATGCATTCCCAGATTTACCAACCCTGGTAAACCTGGGAATGCGCCAAAATCCTAAACCTCCCCAGGTGAAACGTTACAAGGAGAAATATTTTTATTTCTCCTAGTTTTTTTCCTCTATGCGTGCTGAATTCTGCAGCACACATAAAACAAGGAAAACGCCTCTCAGGATCTGTTATGCGCAAATAAGGTGCTCATTCCTGCACAAAAACAATCCTGCATGCAACGCAGACACCCTTGCACTATGGTGTAAGGGTGCCTGTACTGGTGTTAGGCAGCCAAAATGGCACCAACGCAGGGGGAAAGAACATGAGTGCGCCATATTAAATAGAAAGGGCACATTCCTGTCCTTTCCTTTGATGCAGGGCAGCACAGCAAGGTGATTTGCTGCACTGCCCTGCACCACAAATCCCATAAATCTGGGCATGGATGTCTATCACGACAGTAAATGGTTTCAATTCAGAGGCCCGTGTTCCTTACACAGGACACCTCTCGGTTGCCTACCACACTGCATGGTTCTCTTCTGGCCACCTATCTAAAACCTTTCCCACAAGGACACCTTTTGCTATCTCTAATACATACACTACCTGCCAGGCATCTCTCGAGGTTTTCAGTCTCAGCCATGTGCCCAAAGCAGTCCGTAAGTGAATAGCTGATCCAGTCTAGGATTTTGTTGCATTCTGACACTTGATTTCCATTTACTCTATGGTAAATTCAGATCTACAAGTACCAGGATGTAAAAGAATAACCATGGCTGGCTTTGTCCTGGGAAACATTTAGAACTCTGCCTTTCTTGCATGAGAACATGATTTCTCAATGCAAGGGTCCTAATTTTCTCAAGAGAAAAGGTCTTGTTGTCTCATGAATACCAAAACAGCAATCTATTTTAAACTTCAGCTGTATCTCAGTAGGAAGGGGAGGAGTTTGCAAAGGTCACAAAAGGCCATGGCATGGACAGAAATAAAACCAGTAACCTTTATTTGAATGACCATGATTGAATGGAGCAATTGGATGGGAATATTATTGAGAGAATTTAACAGCAAAATATCTCACTCATGGTGTGTCAGCTTAGATTGGCTTCATAGACATTGAGTGGTATGACAATTTATTTCAGTTGCTAAACATCTATATTTACACTTGCTCTTTTCCAAATATCAATTAAAAAAATGTAAGCAAACAATATTTTTAATGATTCAAAACCATCTCGTATTATCACAATTCTAATTTTGAACCAAGTTACCTGCCTGTAATAATCTGAAACCTGTTGTGTGGTTATTTTATTGAGAAGGGACTGCACAGTAATCATCAGAACTAGGTCTAAATCACAAAAATACACTTCTTGTTAAAATTAAGCCTACAACAATTCCAAATCCACACAAAGGGGTAACAATGCTGAGGCAGTGCAGTGTGTTAATACTGAGAAACAGTCTTGTGTGTATAAGATCTTTAGAATCCATTGAGGGTTGGATTATCATTCAATGGTTAGGTTTACTCAAAAACATTTAAATTATTTGTAGTCTGTAAACATTGCTACTTTCATAATTTCAATGAAAATCCATGCAAAAGTATTTGTGTCTTAAACTGTGCCTGCTGGGCGCCTGAAACACAATTCTCTAGGTTCCTCTCAGATGAGCTTTTATAAACTAAGCACCATGGGAGGGAAAGAGAGCAGAGTGTGACACAAATAGGGTGAGGGGCACGGCAGAATGAAATGAACAGGACAAGAGTGGGACAGATTGGGAAGCTCCAGTCGCTACACCTGCATTCTGTGCCAGTGTCTGTGAGTGCAGCAGGACAACTCTTCCATCCTAAGGAACAGCTGTCTTTCTTGTAATGGGAGCAAGTCTATTCTCACTTGTTTGGTGCCGAAAGTCATTTTTACGAACTCGATCAATGCTCTGTCTTGAGCAATGTTGGTCCATCAACTTGACCCTTTTGTAAGCAGAATTATTAAGACTGTTATTTCCTACCAACTTTAAAACTACATTGGTTATGCCAACATCCTTTGGGATAAGGAATCTGGCTTTTGCTCACCAGCCTAGGACAGAATCTGACACTCTGCAAGTGGTTGACAACATTCCAAGAGCTGCTGATGGAGAAGAAAGGCACTTGTCTGCTCCATATTCTTGATATCTTGGCTTTTTTTAGAAACTTTGGGAGTTCCAGTGTTCAAGAATTCCATGGTTTTCCATCAGTATACCAATGACACCCAAATGTGGTGTTTGACAGAACATCAGGTAAAAAACAAGTTGTGATACAATAATATCAATTCAAGAATAGTGGGACATCCAAAATCATTGACAGGAATACTGTAGGAATGTGGAAGGTAAAAAAATATTATTTTTAGTGTTGTTACTGTTGTTTTTATTCTCCTTGTAAAAAATACAGATTCAGAACATAACATTGTATTTAATATTGTTTTGCAAGTGTAAATTAGTATGTCATGAATTACATTGCGCTTTGTGTATCTGTTTACATTTTATCAGATTAGTGCTTTTAGTGTTCAACATTTTTCGTCACGAAATTTTTGAAAGTTGTGTGTTTAGTTGTATTAATACATTTTAATTATTGTCCAGTATTTTAGCAGCAGGATATTGGGTCTTTAGGGGATAAGAATGGTGAGAGTTTTAAAATATGTATATGATAAAATAAAAATATTTTTAATAATTCTAAAAATGTATATATTAAATGTATATGTTCTTTAATATTTAGCACACATGTATTTCATTACAATATATATTAATGGTTAAACAATGTTTTAATTTAAAAAATTGTATGTTTTTATTTTTTGTGATTTTTTTCTTAAAATTTTAGATTTTTTTTTTTTTTTTTTTAAATTGTAGATTTATTTAACACATACATGTAAAATGTATGAAATAAAACTTTGAAAAAACAATTTTGGATTTGATGATTGTAAATTTTGAACTCATAGTTTATTTGTTATTTTATGGTTTCTAGTTTTGGAACAGTTGAGAAAGAATTGAATAATTATTTTAATTATTAATAATAATAACATTGTTTAACCTTTTAAATAATTTAGTTTATATATATTGGTCTGCAGTTTAGGTTATGTTTTTAGATAAAATTATTTGTAACAATTTTTAAAATGGTTATGATTATGGAGTATTGATTTTTTTTTTAAATTGTTTAGTTTGTATTACTTTCTAACATTTTGGGTTTAGTACATTTCACATCTTTTGCATGCAGCTCCTTTTTCACACATCCTTAGATTGGAGTTGGATTATTATGAAATGTTACCCTTTTAGTATCCAACACCTTCCTCCAATATGGTTGGGCTAGAGTGGGAATAATACATTTCACCCTTTTATTGCCCAACACCTTCCCAAAATAGGTTTAGATTGGAGTGGGAATAGTAAATTTCACCCCTTGAGTGTCCAGCACCTTCTTCCAGTACGGTTGGATTGCAGTAGGAATAGTACATTTCAGCCCATTAGTGTCAAACCCCTTCCCCAAATTGGAGTGGAGTGGAGTGGGAATATTAGCTTTTACCCCTTTAGTGCTCAATACCTTCCTTAAGTTGGTGTAGATTGGAGTGGGAATACTAACTGTCACCTCTTAAGTGTCCAATACCCTCCTCAAATTGACTTAGATTGGAGTGGGAAAAGAAAATTACACCCCTTCAGTGGCCAACACCTTCCTTAAACCTGTTAAGATTAGAGTGGGAATATTAAAGTTAACATCTTTAGTTTTCTCCACCTTATTTCAGCGGTTTAGATTGGAATGGGAATAGGAAATATGACCCCTTCAGTGTCCAACATCATCTTCAATTTGGCTTATATTGAATCGGAATAGTAAATTTCACCCCATTAGTTTCCAACACCTTCCCCAAATCAGTTTAAATTGGAGTGAGAATAGTAAATGTCACCGTTTTAGTGCCCAACGCCTTTCTCAAATGGGTTTACGTCAGAGAGGGAATACGAAATTTACCACCTTTAGTGTCCAACACCTTCGTTACATTGATTTAGATTGGAGTGAGAACAGTAAATGTCACCCTTTAAGTGTTTAGCAATGATTTGTATTGGGATGTGATTATTTAATTTTATACTTTTATTTATTATATGACTATTTTTGTTCATTGGTAATACAAAACTAGTTGTACGTTTGTAAACAATACTAATATAAATGTTGTATAATAAAGACTTCACATTTTTCACATTTTATGTCCATTTTCAAAGGTTTTTTTGTGCATATTTTGACATTTTCTGAAAAAATAAACTTTTTAAAATAAAGGTAAGTAACTAAAACATTTCTTTTTATTTTTTATTAATGAAAACGTTATATTTACATAGTATTGAGTGCTGGACATTTTAAACTTTCATTTGCCATTGCTCAACAGTGTTTTAACCTTTTAAAATTATTTTTAATACATATTATACATATTCTTTATGTTACTTTAACATGTTTTATGTATATTATTAAATAATTGTATACATTTTATAATAGGATTTCATTTATGCATCATACATTTTTAACTTTTTATCACAGCATTTTTTGACATGTTTCACATGTGTAATATTTTTAAAGATTTTCTTATACATTCATTCAACAGTTCAATAATTTTTCCGATTCATTTATATGGAGAATTTGTCTTTTTTTGTTCCACTTAGAAGGCATTTTCTTACCACTACCTGCTATCTTCTAATCTGTTTGTGTTTTTAGTCTACTTTCCTGAAACCAGTGGTGTTAGGGCGCTGCTGTTCGTCAGAACAGGTAAGTCTCTTTTAATGATTTTATAAGGTTTTTGAGGGTAGAAGGGGTTTAGGTGGAGGTCTTGAAGGCAGTTGCAGTTTTGATTGTGGGTGCTTTTTGTGTATTTAGATGTATTAGTGTTAGTGTTTCCACCAGTTCATCATTTAGCCTTTTAGTACACTATTTTAGTAATGTGTTGCTAAGTTATGTTACATTATATTATGTTTATTAAATTGTAATCATTAACTGTTATGCATATGTTTTTCGTGAGTGTAATGTATTTTGCAGGTGGGTTTTACATTTACTTTGCAGGTTTTTTTTCTAGGACTGTTTCCTATCAGTATTGAGACTTTACTTTTTTTAAGGAAATCATTTTTGGTTTATCATAACGCATTACTTTTTCATTTGATTTCAATTTTTCAGTTTTTCTGGAGTGTTTGGATTTTTGAAAAACATTTTTTCGGTTTGTTTATGGTTTCTACATATTTTGAATTTCTTGGAGGGATTTGAATTGAATTCTTTCAGTTTTGCATTTTTTTATTTTGGCTGTTTGGACGATATTTTTACATTTTTAGTGAGGTATTAGTTTGTTATTGCATGGATAGAGAGAAAGCTCTCCAGCTACAGAACTGTACTTTTTGAAATTTAATTTTCTTTTGGGTGGGAAATGTAATTTTATAATCTTTGTGCAAATATTATGTGATTGTTGTGTGGCATTGTTTATGTGTTGTAATTCATTTATGTGATGGAGTGAGTTTTTTTTTACTTTCTTTGTTGAAGACAGTAACATTTTAAAACATTTTATTTATAGTTCTATTATATCAATTTTAATTTTTATTGGAATTTTAATTCTATGGTAAACAATAATTTAAGTACTATTACTATTTTTGATGTATAATATATACCTTGTACTTTGCTACTTTTCAATATGTTTATATCTATATATCGATATATATCTATATCTCTAGATATATATCTGTATCTATACATATATACAGAGCTACATGTCCCTGTAACCTTTGTTTTTTCCAGTGAATTTATATGTTTTTTGTAATACACAAGTTAATATTTCTTTCAGGTTGTGGCCAGTCAATCAGGGCCTTGCTTTTTCCCTGGATTCGAGGGGGATCCACTGAGAATTTGAGAAGGATTTGAGGATCTGCAGATCAGCTGGGAAAAAAGGGCTATTTTTTGCCAGCCCCCTCCATCTTTCTCATGGGGTCAGGATACCTGTATCCTTACCCCTTATATGTTTTTACACTGTTTTTCTTGGAAACCCCAGGCAATATGAGAAACAAAATGGCAGCTGCAACTTTTCTGTCAGGTGGTGGCTAGCCAATCAGAGCCTTAACTTTCCTCTGACTCCACAGAGGATTCAAGGGGGATCCCAGGAGGATCCGAGGAAGCTGGATCAAGTGACTGAGGAAATAAGAAAACTAAAAGCTATACTAGACCTAATTCTACACAAGATGATATTCAAGCTTTTTTCACAGAGATTGAAGTAAGACTGGGGAACTATGTAGAGGAAATCAGAATGAAAAATAATTCAGAAATTTCTCAGAGACAAGTTGGACTATGCTACAGAGCACATCCTTACATTTGGCTGGAAGTATTATGGGGCTAGGGAGGAATTCTTTCAATTGAGCTCTTTGAGGCAGCAGAGGCTGGTGACATCAGAATGCAGTTCTGACAATTAATCAGACTTGGACGATCCATAGGGTTCCACCAATTCAATGATGCAGCCTTTAACAACCCTTGAGGAATACAGTTTTTACAACAAAACCAACACCCTAGGAATAAAAACACCAAAAGAGAGGGCTGCAGCAATGGAGGAGGAAGATCAGAAGGGGAGGCACAAGTGAAAAAGACAACATGCAGCTTGGGAAGGATACAGAGCAAAACAAAAGGAACAAGTAATGGGTGAGACTAGTTTAACAGTTGTGAATTTATCTACGCAGAAACTGACATGTGATGAACAATCCTCATTAGAGTTAGAGTTATCCTTTTGTCCCACAGCTAATTTTGATTATTCTAAGATGCAGGTTGATCTTTTCTTTTTTTAAAGGAAGTTAAACCTGTTAAAAGTCTTTACACAACAGAAGGAGAAATATAAACCTGTGGCTAATATGTACAATATAATGACATGAGATATGGTGGTGTTAGAAATGGGGTCTTTGGTTGGCAGTCAGGTTACCCCCTGTCCAAGCAAGTAGCCTCACTCCAGTCAGGGTAAGTCACACACAATCCAAATCATCCTGTGCCCACCCTCTGGTAGCTTGGCACTGAGCAGTCAGGCTTAAATTAGAAGGCAATGTGTAAATTATTTGTGCAATAAGTCGTGCAATAACACAATATAGCACCACAAAAATACACCACACAGTGTTTAAAAAAAGTATAATATTTATCTGATAGGATGCAGGGGAAAACAATTAAAATGCAATAAGTATATGTTGAGATATCACCGTAAAAATGATACAAAGTGTCTTTAGTCTTTAAAAGCAATAAATGTCTCTTTCAAGCACAAAGTACCTGGTTTGCGTTCAAAATCTCAGCAAAGAACCGCAAAGATGCGTGGAAAACAAGGAGGTGTGCATTGATTTCTTGGGCCGCACACAGAGATGCGTTGTTTATTTTTCACGCAGGGACAGCTGTGCGTCGATTTCTGGTGCTCTGTAGTGGACCCTCTTTGGGTTGCACGGGTTTCAGACTCCCCGGGGACGATGCGTGGATTTCTGGCGCTAACAAGACAAAGTCACAGGGGCTGCGTCAATCCGGTGGGCGTTGCATGGAAATTTCCACAGGACAGCAGGTGCTGCATCCATTCCTCTCTGGAAGTCGGGCTGCGTCATTCCGGTTCAGCTGTGCGTCGATCCAGTGGGCCGTACGTTGAATTTCCGGTCAATACGCTGGCGCTGCAGCGATCTTCTCATTGCGAAGGTGGGCTGCGTCTTTCCGGTTCGGCTTGCAGTGAATTGTTCACTGCATTGCAGGCTGTGCGTCTTTTCTGGCAGGCTGTGCGTCGATTTTCAACTTACACGGAGTCCCTCTTGTAGAGATGAAGTCCTTTTGGTCCTGAGACTTCAGGGAACAGGAGGCAAGCTCTATCCAAGCCCTTGGAGAGCACTTCGCAACACAGCCAGAGAGCAGCAAGGCAGCAGTCCTTCACAGAAAGCAGTCAGTTGAGCCCTTTGGGCAGCCCGGCAGTTCTTCTTGACAGGATGCAGGTTCTGGTTCAGGTTCTCTTCTCCAGGAAGTGTCTGAGTTGGTAGGGGCAGAGGCCCTGTTTAAATACCCAAATGTGTCCTTGAAGTGGGGGAGACTTCAAAGAGTGGCTTAGAAGTGCACAAGGTCCCCTTTCAGCTCAATCCTGTCTGGCAGGGTCCCAGTAGGGGGTGAGGCAGTCCTTTGTGTGAGGGCAGGCTACTGTCCTTTGACATGTAAGTGTCAGGCCCTCCACCCTCTCAGCCCAGAAAGAGCCATTCAAAATGCAGATGTATGTAATCATGTTTAAAGGGAGAGAGCATGTGCACTTTAGCACTGGTTAGCAGTGGTAAAGTGTGCAGAGTCTTAAAACCAGCAAAACCAGTATCTAAAAAATGGAGGGAGACAGGCAAAAAGTTAGGGGTCACCACCCTAAGGCTGTCAGGTCTAAGAGGGGGTATTTTTTATAATTTCTGTATTGGTGACATTGAAGGTTTGGCGCCATTAAGGGAGTTGGAATATGGGGGGAGGGATTTGGAGTCAGAGAGAGAAGTTCTTTGTACCCTGGCCCTAGAGATTGATAGGACCAGCAGGAATGACTACAGGCCCAAGTCCAAGTGTATCTCAATTACCCCCCACAATATAGATGCATTCCATGAGGTTGTCACCTTTGACTTAATGAAACTGTGGCAGAACTGAAGCAATGATTTTGCTAAGAATTTGACCTATGGTCAACGACAAGCCCTTGACACTTTAAGTGAGTCCTCTTCATTTGTCATCAAGTTTGTCAGGTGTGTTATGGGGAGTGAATACATACCAACAGGATGCTAGAAATCAGTTATACTTTAGGGAGCTACGATAAATCCTCAGTGGCAGCATACAAGCAAACTATTACACACTATCATCTCCTGCTTTCTGACTGGCATGATCAAGGCTTATTGATGGTTGATGAGTTTAAATTTTTACTGGTCAGGAAACTCACTTTCCCTTGTTTTTATATGTTGGCCAAAATTCATAAGCACATCACGGACTCAACAGAGAGACCTATCATATAGACTAATAACAGTTTGTTGGAAAATACTTCATGGATTTTATAACAAAAACTCAGGATATTCCTTGGAAATCTAGGTACCTGTTAGCTACTATCGATGTTGGGTTATTGTACACGTACATAGATCACAATCTATGCACACAGGCATGCAAGATTTTTTTAGGGACAAACCTTTTTTTTTGTATGACTACTCAATGATGTTCCTTAAGATGTTATGGTTTTGTGTGGAGCACAACTTTTTTCTCTTTGAAGATCAATGGTACAAGCAAATGACTGGGACTGCTATGGGAAGTTGCTTTGGTCCCAGCTATGCCGGCCTCTTCATGGGGTGTTGGGAATCACAGTATATCTGGAAAGATGAGAATGAAAGTTGGGTGCAACATTTGGCTTTTTGGATGAGGTACACTACATTGACAACTTTTTCATAACTGGGATGGTCTACAACAGTTGATAAATGCCTTTCTTGTCTGGATTGCAGACAGTAACTTGAACCTTAAATTTACATAGAAAACATATAGGTTAGCTATGGAATTTCTAGGGGAAACACCCTTAACAATGAGTTGTTAAGGCCAACCTGCCTTAACAACGAGTCTTAAACCACTAGTTAGTCTGTACCACGAGGGTACAGAGTAACTACTGTCTTAAGAACGATTTTTCCTAAAGAACGAGTGCTGCAACAATGACTTTAATGGTGGAAGAAAGAATTTGAAGGTAAGATTTTTTTTGGTATTTTTGTTATTTTTTGTTTATATAATATTTATATGTTATGTTAATATGTATATATATATATATATTTTATATTTATTTTTATGTTTATTTATATTTGCATGTATATATATGTTTGTTTTTTAAAATATTTTTGTATATATGGTTTGAATGCTGTACATTAAGGGGTGGGATGTATGTTTTATGTAGGGGTTATGTGAGAGGACGTGTGTTAATACTCAGGTATTAACTTAAATACTTGAGTATTAAATGAGGAATGTAGTGGATTTAGGGGTGGTATATATGGTACACAGGGTTTATGGGTAGGGGATTGTATTTATATGTACTGGTTTAAGTAGTGGGATGTATGGGATGTAGGGGTTATGGGTGGGGGAATGTATTAATACTTAGGTATTAATAAAAATACTTAGGTATTTTTTTATTATTGTTATTATTATTCGATTTTTTGTTTGTTACAGGAATACATGTTTGTTTAGAATTAGTGGCGGATGTTTGGGATTTAGGGGTTGTGGGTGGGGAAGTGTATTAATTTGTTTTGGGTTAAGGATCGGGATGTATGGGATAGAGGGGTTATGGGTGGGGAAGTATATTAATACCTGGGTATTAATTAAAGTCCTTGGGTATTATTTTTATTATTATTGTTGTTTGTTGATTAAGGGAATAAATGTTGGTTTAAAATTAGTGTTGGGATATTTGTGATTCAGGGGTTGTGGGTGGGGAAGTGTATTAGTGTGTATTGGGCTGAGAAACGGGATGTATGGGATAGATGGGTTATGGGTGGGGAAGTATATTAATACCTAGGTGTTAATTAAAGTGCTTGGATTTTTAATTTTTATTATTATTATTATTGTTTTTTGTTGATTAGAGGAATAAATGTTGGTTTAGAATTAGTGGTGAGATATATGGGATTTAGGATTTTTGGGTGGGGAAGTGTATTCATGTGTATTGGGTTAAGGAGCGGAATGTATGGGATAGAGGGGTTATGGGTTGGGGAGTGTATTAATACTTAGGTATGTATAAAAATACTTGGGTATTATTTTTATTATTATTGTGATTTTTTGTTCCTTGCAGGAATAAATGTTGTCTTAGAATTAGTGGTGGGATATTTGGGATTTAGGGGTTGAGGGTGGGGAAGTGCATTAATTTGTATTGGGTTAAGGAATGGGATGTATGGGCTAGAGGGGTTGTGGGTGGGTAAGTGTATTAATACCTAGGTATTAATTAAATGTATTGGCTATTATGTTTATTATTATTTTTATTGTTTTTTGTGGACTACAGGATTATATGTTAGTCTACAATTAGTGGCGGGATACTTGGGATTTGGGGGTTGTGGGGGGGGGAGTGTATTAATGTGTATTGGGTTGAGGAACGGGATTTATGGGATACAGGTGTTATGGGTGGGGAAGTGTATTAATACCTATATTAATTAGAATACGTGAGTATTATTTTTATTGTTTTTATTATTATTTTTGCTTGATTAAAGGATGAATTGTTGTTGTAGAATTAGTGGCGGGATATATGGGATTAAGGGGTTGTGGGCAGGGAAGTGTATTAATGTGTATTTGGCTAAGGAATGGGATGTATGGGCTAGAGGGGTTGTGGGTGGGGAAGTGTATTAATACCTAGGTATTAATTAAATGTATTGGCTATTATGTTTATTATTATTTTTATTGTTTTTTGTGGATTACAGGATTGTATGTTAGTCTACAATTAGTGGCGGGATATTTGGGATTTGGGGGTTGTGGGTGGGGGAGTGTATTAATGTGTATTGGGTTGAGGAACGGGATTTATGGGATACAGGGGTTATGGGTGGGGAAGTGTATTAATACCTATATTAATTAGAATTCATGAGTATTATTTTTATTGTTTTTATTATTATTTTTGCTTGATTAAAGGATGAATTGTTGTTGTAGAATTAGTGGCGGGATATATGGGATTTAGGGGTTGTGGGCAGGGAAGTGTATTAATGTGTATTTGGCTAAGGAGTAAGATGTATGGGATAGAGGGGTTATGGGTGGGGAAGTGTTTTGATACCTAGGTATTAATGAAAATACGTGGGTATTATTTTTATTATTTTTATTATTATTATTGGGTGATTAAAGGAGTAAATGTTGCTGTAGAGTTAGTGGTGCAATATATAGAATTTAAGGGTTGTGGGTGGGGAAGTGTAATAATGTGTATTGGGCTAAGGAGTGGGATGTATGGGATAGAGGGTTTGTGGGTGGGGAACTGTATTAATACTTGAGTATTTAGTTTAATGTTTTGTATTTGTTTTTATATATAAAAAAGATTCTGTGGAGTAAGGGGTTGTATGTTTGAGATGTACACCTTATGGGAGAGGAAGAGTAGTAGTACTCAGGTATTATTTTAATTATTTTATATTTAATTGTTTTCTATAGTGTTTAAAAAAAAACATGTTTTGATTTTTGGTTTGGAATATATGGGATTTAGGGCTTTTTAGTAGGGATTTGTGTTGATGGTTTTGTATTAATTTCCAAAATTATGTTATGTTTTTTGGATTATTATTTGTTTCTAAAATATTTTGTGGTAAATGGGATAGGCTATATGGTATTTGTTTTTTATGGTTGTAAATTGGAATTTATATTTAAGCTTTCTAAGTAATATTTGTGTTGTATTTTTTAATTTTATCTTTTTTATTTTTTGTGTATTTTAATTAAATATATTTGTTTTGTTTTTTAAAATGTATATAATTGTATATTATTGTAATGTTGACATTTTTATTAGTTTAGTTAACATGTAAAATATATTTAAAATTGCTATTCAGTTATTTTTTTATTTGTTTAATTTTTACTATTTTTTTTATTTTGTATTGTTTATATATGTTTTAATTGTTGTAAAATACTTTTATATTTAATTTTTAAAAATATTTTGCACTAGAAATGATATTATTTTGGTAGGTTATATCTATATTTATATATGTGTATACTATGTTAGAATTATTTTTTTTATTAACTATCAATTTATAATATTTTTGAAAGCAAAATGTATGTGTTTTTTACACTTAATTATTTTTTTAAATATAGTTAGAGAAGATATTTTAGGTCTTTTTATTTTTGTGTTATTGTGTTATAGTTAAAAAAAATAGCACCATTTGTTAGTTTTTTTACATGCAAATACATTTTTTTACAAATGAAAACACATAATCAAAACTTTTGAAAATGTTTATTGTTAAAAAAAAGTTTACAAAATACAGAAAATGATTATTAAATATAACTAAATTTTTACTTATTTTTAGAAATTTTTACAGAAATTATTTCTATTTTCTTTTTACTTTTTTAGTGGTATTATTCTATATATTCCATTATTTCCTATGGAAGCAATAGTCCGTTTTCTATTTTTAGTGGTTTCCTCTGTTTACGTAGGTCGTACGTCTGTTTCTTCATTCCGGGGAGCGTCGCGGTCGAGAGTGGATGAAAGCGGACACCTTGCTCGGGTAAGTTAACTTAAATTATTTTTAATATATGTTTTAGGGTATTTTTATGACAGAGATAGGTATCAGATGTATTTTTAAGTTAGGGAGTAGCGTTTCAAAGTGGCGTCTGTGGATAATTTTTATGTTTTTTTCCTGTACAGGTTAGTTATCGATTGCGGTGTTATTTATAAAGATGTTTAGCATTTTTTTGTTTACTAATATTTGTAATGTGAATGTTAAAAAATTGTGATGCTGATTTATGTTGTGTATCAGTGATAGACGGAGTTGGCGGTGGTTTTTTAGGTAACTTTTTTATTTATCGTTTATTACTATTATTCGCATTTGTTTATTTTTTTATTTTGTTTAATTTTTTATTTCATTTTCTTGTGATTATGCTGTATTGTTTTATTAAATTAGTATATATTTAGTATGTTATTTATGCTTCTTCGATTTTTTAGGGATTTTTTTTATTTTTATGGATTATATGGAATATTGTGCTTCACCTACTTTATAATTTGATTAAAAGTTTATTATATTTTTTTTATTACATTTGTTATTGTGTATATATGTCTTTATTTGTTATTATATGTTTTGTATTATAAATGGTAATTTCTTGGGTTATTGATTTTTTTTTCTTCTCTGCAGGTTCAAATGAATTATTTATTTGAAAGAAGATCAATCTTTCTACAGGGAGAGATGCAGAAATGGTCTTATTATTACATTAAGACAACAAAACACCTTAAGGTAGGAGCTTTTGTGTTTTGGGATTATTTTGGTATTAAAGATTTTGAATTATTTTTGATTTGATTAATGGTGTAAACTGGCAAGTAATGGTGAGTTTGTTTGTTGTTGTTAGTAAATTAGTATATATGCTAGACTGTCTAGGTAGTCTGAAGGTACCATTAAAGGTAATTAATGTATTTTTGCCAGTATCTTTTCTGACATTTGTTTGCTTTTTTGGGTTGTGTGTGGGTTTAGGCTACATGATAGTGGTTGAGCAAGCCTCATTTCTTGGAAATGTTGTTCCTTTTTCAAAATTTCCAGGAAATGATATAGGTTTGGGTGGGGTTTTCCTATTGCTTTGTTGAAGGAGTTGTGCCATCCTTCAATGGCATTATTAGTTTTTGTCCACCTTCTAAACAGGTCATGTAGCAGTTCCACCACTGTATAGGATAGCTTGGTTTTCTTTTGCAGCCTGATCTGTGTAGGTGTCCTATCAATGTTTCTTTGAAATAATTTAGTAATGGTGACAATTTGTCTTCGTTTATTGTCTAATAGTTAGATTATGTGATTGTTGTGTAATATTGATCTACTTTATCATGTGGTACAAAGCATAATGCTGTAAGTTTTCTTAATTGAAATTGGAGTATGCAGTCAGAAAAATATTCTGTACTTAAGGATGATTTTTGTATTCGATGCCAATAGGCTTGTGAAAAAGTGAAAATAACATCCTTGTATTTGTCTTTCAGGACATATTTTTTTTATTATTGTGTTTATCATTGCAAGTTCAAAGTCAATTATTACTTTTCTAGGTGTTTTATTTATTGTTTTGGTTCTGATTACTGTTAATAATTCATTGTAAGTAGAAGAATTTTTGTCAGGTAGTAATGCATATACTAGGGGGATTGTGGTGTTATTTTTTGAAGCATGTATACTGTAAATTTGGTTGAATGGATGTGGTGTTGATTTAAATGTTCCGCCCAACATCCACATTTCACTATTTTGTCGTATTAGTAAGTTGCGGTTTGTACTAAAGATTAAAATTATTTTTTGACGGTTTTCATAGTCGTATATTAGGAATTCTTCATTCGAAAAGGTAAGTTTTAGTTCTGGTGCAATGTTTATATCTATATAGGATTGTGGTGTAATATGTTGGGGGTTACGTGCTCGTTTTTTCTCGTTGGTACATTCGTCTAAGGTTTTGTCTTGAAGGCATGGTACCTGCAACCTGTTCAGGAATTGATTGCGCTACTGCCCTTAGCACCTGTCTGCAGGATTCATTGGAGGTGTGTGCCAACTCTTTTATTTTTTGTATATTTTCTCGTACTTCTATTTCCATTGCAGAGGCAGAGTGGTTACGTTCTGTTGTTCTAACAACTGTATTTTCTAGAGTTGCTGCTCTGCCTCTGCAATTTGAAGAGAAGTATTGTACACACCTCCAATGACTTCTGTTTTGCTAAATTCTATCTCTGCAATAAAGATATCCTTCAAATTTAAGGTGTTGGTGTCCTGTGCATGATGTCACATAACTTGCTTCACCTTCTGATGCAATTTTTTGAGAGTCTGTAAATAATAAAAAAAGAGAAAAAAAAGTTAGTAAGCAGTTAATTAGTATATAATTATTTATTAGTGTTAGAATAGTTAATTTGTTTTTTAATGGGTATTTATTTCCTGGTTTGAGGTAAGTATTCTATGGAGTTTGTTTATTTGTTTGGCTATTTTGGTTATCCAGCACCTGTTAGAAGGTAAGTAATTTGTGGTGGAGGATTAGTAATTGTGCTGTTATGTACTGTTTTTTTGCTGCTTTTTTGGTAAGTATCTATTGGATTATTAGTAGTGATTGTATCTTTTATTTATATGTGGATTGTAGTGAAGTTTAATTCTCGGAGATTTAATTTAGTAGTTTTGTTTAGTTATTGTACAGTTTTTGTTTTTATGTTAATAGTTGGTGGAGTGGTTATAGTCTTTTTTATACTTACTGTTTAGGCGTTTTTTTTTTATTTGGTTTTGAAGATAGTGGTCTTTGCGTTGATGATCTTCTGTTGTTGTGCTTTTTTGGTGAATTTGAAAAAAATATATTATTATTCTCTTTAGTTATTTATGTTTATAGTTTAGTTAGTTTTAAACTGTTTTGATGTAGGAAATGTTTATTGGAGGTAGTGTCCTGAATTTGTGTTTGAGAGTCACTAATTAGTATGTATTTAGAAGTCATTGTGTAGGTGTTTTTTTCTTTCCACTTGATTTGATGTTTTGTTTGTGCGAGGTAGCTATAGTATTTTTGTTTGTAAATTGGTATTTTGCAACTTCTTTGAGTTAAGTTTTTTGAAGATGTATTATGCATGTATGCAATTTTTAGTGATGTTCTTTATTTATTTTTATACATTTAGTACTGCTAAAATCCTGTATATTATTGTATCTATAAGGAAACATGTTTTTATAATGAGCAGCTTGAGGGGATAGTTGTGTAGTGTTTTAAAAGATGGACAGATGAGGTGAGTGACAAGTATTTTGAGATTCTGTTTAGTTTGTTTTGATAAAAGGTGTAGGGGGAAGCTATCTACAGTCCCTTTTATTAGTATATTTGAAATAGGGTACTTATGGAAAGAGGGATGGTTAGGTAGTTGTAGGAAAATGAATCAAGTGGGTATGTAGTTGTTAAGTTTGATTACAAGTAATTCCTGGTTGGCAAAATTGAGGAGGAAAATAAGATTATGAGACAGGGAAGCAGAAAGAGGATTTTATTAGTTTTATGTAACACATTTTTAAATTTTTGTGAATGGCAGGCTTTTAAATATTTTTGTTGAGGAAAGCTTGAGTGAATAGAGAATTTTACAGTTTTTGGGAGGAAGGTATTTTGAAGTGGTTTTCTACTAATTTTGTCTGTATTTGGTATATATAAAGAAATGTAGAACAGTGTAGTAATTTAAGTTTACTGTATGTTTTCATGTTTGAACACAGTATAAATTTATATATATTTTTTTAATGTTTTCCTTATAATGCTCTATTTTGTGCTAGGTAGTATGTAATGTTTATTTTTTTGGACAGGGTTAAGTTATTTTGTTTTGTTTATAGGTGAATTTATTTGTGTTGTTTTTTTGGTAAATACATATTAATATTTTTTAATTATTTTCTATAGTTGTGTTAATTTGTTTCTGGAAAAAATTTGGAAATTACCTTTGGTTTTTAAACGATTTTCTTTGTTTCTTGGTCAGTATTCTGTAGTGTATCTCTGAAATTTTAAAGACATATATTTTAATTTATTATTTCGTGTTTTGAGTTGTGTTCTGTTCATTAATTTTTTTTGTTGGTATTTTCAAATAATAATTTACCTGTTAAATACAGTAGATGGCGCTCATAGATTATTTTTCAATCGCTGTATCTTCGTTCTCGTACACACTTCTTCTCTGTATGGTGTTCTCTGTAACACTGAATTTAAAATGGTGGACGGCTGCATATGTGTTTATATACCTGTTTGAAGTGTTAAATTAAACTTAAGATAGAACCTATTTTCGACATGTTTTTTTATTGTATATTTTGATATGGTTGCACGTATGTTTATTATTTTGAGATTATTGTTTGTTTAATTTTGATTGGTTTCCCATTCTGCTCGGTGTTGTTTGGGGAGGAGAATTACTTTGTGGGGGTTGTAAACAGTCTTGTAGGACCATGTGTTTATGAAGTTTTTTTTTTTATGTAGTCCGTTTAATGTTGTTTAAAAATGCATTTTTCTTTTCTGTAAATGAAGGTATCATTGGTTGTTTAGAAATGTATATAATTTTTTTAAGTTTAATTAAAAAAAATAATAATAATTGTGGTTCGTCTGGATGTATATTTTCGTGGGTTCCGGTGTTAGTTGTAGTTGATATCGTTGTTTAGGTATTTTACTGTTTGAGATGATTTTGTCGCTGTGGAGACGTTGTTGTAATATAAGTCGTTTAGGTTTTATCGTGGTTCTGCAGTAGTTGTTTAGATCGTCGTTGTTTAGGCAGTAGTTGTTCCATCATATATTCAATTTCTAGATGTCCTTGTCACAGTGGAAGGGGAAGTCATGCATACCAACCTTTACAGAAAGAGTACTGTGGGCACTAGTATTCTGCATGCTCGTAGCCATCACCCACCTTACATGAAATAAGTATACCCTATGGGGAAATATTCAGGGCTAAAAGGAATAGTAGTACACATCAGGCATTTATGACAGAGCAGGGCAGAAAGAACAGCAGGTTTAGGTCCAGAGGTTACCCGGGCACAGTGAGCAAGGCAGCATTTGATAAAGTATCAGGTGTTAGTAGGGACAGTCTCCTCATACCTAAATTAGAGAAAAAATGTTAAGGAAGTGAGACTCACCAGAGTCCAACTCTGTTAGCAGTATTTTAACAAACATTGGCATTTGTTTAGATTTGGTCAGCGCTTGCCCACCCATAGCCTATAGGAGGATTAGATAACTGAGAGACATGCTGGTACACAGGTATCCTACAAAAAACACTGAGTCCTGGCTCAAAGAACAACCTGGGTTCTTTAGATGCGGTAAATACAAAGTGTGTGCCGATAGCACTAATAGGAAATCATTTACATTGCCTACTGGAGAAAAGTTAAGATCAAGAAGTTCATTAACTGTAATAATGACTACATGATTTATGTGTTGGTGTGTCCTTGTGGACTACAGTACATGGGGAGCATGATTTTCCCAAGGAGAAAATGGATCATTGAACATTTGTGCACCATCAAAAACAATGACTTAAGTTACATGGTGGCTAGACATTGGAATCAAGTACACAATTTGGATACTCATGAGATGTCTTTTGTTGGGATTGACCCAGTTGTGCAAAGTATAAGAGGAGGAGACAGGGAGCTTGCTTTGAGTAGGATGGAGTCCCAATAGATCATCATGCTGAGTAGCAAACATCCAGGCGGTCTTAACTAGGATGAGGAGCTCCATGTCCACATGGGCTGAACACTTGGACGTTTTGTATATTTTGACTAATTGAATATTTAGGCTTTTTTGCTCTGTATGATCTACATACTATTTCTTTGGTTGCCATATGTTGCACATTTGGGTTGTTGTCCATTATTGTTTTGTTTCATGTAACGTATGTAACAGATGGGGGGCTGCTTTTGTGTCCTTTTCTTGCTTTTCTTATTTTCATGTTACAGTTGCAGAAAGCACAGGTTAGGTCCTCTGCTAATTCTCAATTTTTCTCATGTTTTTATTACTTCAGCCCTTCTTGTCCCCTTTTCCCCTTTTTTCCTGTTTCCTTTTCTTCTAGATTCCTCACTCTAAAGGTCTTTTTGCTCAAACAAATTGACTTCCCAATTCATATATTTTATTTGTTTAGTATTCCATGTCAAAGCACCGGGCCACTCGATTATGACTTTACTTATGTTTTTTCACTATTAGGTTTCCTTTTGACATATTGGAGGCTCTTACTTCCACATCTGAGGCAGTGTATGGTACCTAGTAATGACTACTAGGGAGATCATTAGTCTGGTATTTAAGCCCCATTAGGAAACCAGCGTGTTTTCTAACATGCATTGATTTGAAAGTGCACAATTTGCCACTTGCCGTGTATTGCTTTGTTTTATATTATTTTTTTAATCATTTTGAATGTATTTTGTTCTTGTGGAAGCCCATAATATTTGGTTGCCATGGCTGATTAATCAAGTGGAGGGAGTGAAATTTAGAGCTTTTAGAATGTTAATTCCCTTAGGAAAAATTGAACAGTTATAGTGCAAAAATCACTGGAAGGAATTACCCCAAATTTGGCAGAAAGGTAGCTCCTGGTCCAGAAAGAGCCATTTTTGTTATTTGGTGTAAATCTGTTAATTCGTTTTTGAGAATTTAAAGAAATCCAACTTTATAAATTTAGGGACGCGAAGGATTTGCAACCCCTTACTATCCTGTGCAGAGATCTGATTGGCTGATAAAACTTCACCAACAGAAGTGTTGTCAGCCATCTTGGGATTGGCTGGAGCCGAGTCCCAGATAAAAATATTAAAAAATACAAAAGGGGCCAGGGTACAATCACCCTGACCTCTTAGCTCTGGTAGTGGGGTCCCAAAAGGATCCCTTCAGGGCTAAAACACATTTTTTTTTGCCATGGATCCATCTGTAAAATAGAAACAAATGAAGCGTGGGCTCCCCTGGGTAGGCCAAGTCCCGGCAGCATTTCTTTAGAACTGAGAGGTGGGGTGTTCTGGCCCCTCCTGCTGCCCTGGGGACCACTACCTTCCCGGGGCATTTAACAAATAAAATGTGGGGGGGCTGTGGCCCTCATTAACCCCTGGGACCACCATCCCCCAGGATACACTAAATTTTGGGCAGAGGGACCAACACCCCCTGGGGCAAATCTTTAAAAAAAACAAAGGGGTCCTTAGGGCTCCCTCGTTGTCCCAGATAGCCCACAAAGGGCTCAAATTGTTTGTTTTTTTTTAAAACACAATCCCCATAGCTCAGTGTGAAGGTCACTAGACCTTCACAATGAGCTTTGGGGTTTCAAGTCGAGCTGGACTCATTACCATTTTTTAAAAATAAAAAAATATTTTATTTAAAATAATATATTTTTAATTTTTTTTAATTTGAACACAAATATCTCATTCTAACTGTATGAGATATTAAAGTCTAAAAAAAACTCTATCTCTTTTCTTCTCACTTTCTTTCTCTTTCTCTCTTTCAATCAATTTCTCCCACTCAGACACCTACGCATCACTCACACTCACTCAGAAACTCCCGCACCCACTCACAGACCCACTCTCACCCTCATGCACCCACTCACAGACCCCCGCACACACTGACACACTCACTAAAACACTGTTGTACGCACTCGCACCCTAGATACACCCTCTCTCATCTGTTTAGACACCTAGAGAGGCCTTGGGCAATTTGTGCCATGCACGGCCAAAGGCATGTGTACAGCATGGGGTCCAGTGGTTGGGGGAGTTTGCTGCAGGGTCTGACTGCAGGCCAGGTCTTGCGGGCAACCTCCCCTGCACATGGGTGAAGGCTGTGCACGGTGCACATTTGGGTGCTTATAGGGAATTGGCCTCCAGGCACTGTTGCAAACCACTGCCATACATGGCCTTTGGTCCATTCACTGTCCCATACAGCAAATAATTCAACTACTCACTCATCCACACAACCACTCGCATAGCCATTCATACATTGACACAGTTTTTTACGCCTATTGGATGATGTGATCAGTGATGACATCACATGTCATTTGAGATACCATCAGTGATGTCATCAGTGATGTCACTGACCAGGTCATGAGTGATGTAATATGTGAGACCATAAGCAGTGCATTATGGGGGGCACAAGAAATAGTTAGCTCATTTAACTATAACTGCTGAATTTCACTGTTTTCAGAGGTTTAAAGTATCAACCTAACTATAACGTCCCTGTAATTAGTATATATATATCTATAGTGTTGATATATATTTATTCACTGAAAAAAACAAAGCGATACAGAGATATTATGGTTAGGTTCTGAAGTCACAAAACCATTGAAATTCAGCTATTATAGTTATGGGTAACTCAAGTAACTATAGCTCCCGCACTAAGGTAACTATAACTCGTGTCCCCATGATGCACAGTTTTCCCCTCAATAATGTTATTGTACATGTTGCAGTGATGATATCAATGATGCCATAGAAGGTGTCATCAATTATGTCATATGTGGAATAAGCTGTGCATGGCGAAGGCACGAGTTACAGTTACCTTAGACGTGAGTTATAATTACTGGAGTTAACCATAATTATAACTGCTGAATTTCTATGCTTTTGTTTGAGTAAATGCAGAACCTAACTGTAAAGTCCCTGAAACTGTTGTTTTTTTCAGTGAATTTCTATGATTTTTTTAGCAAGCACACATGTAAATACAACCAGTGCTATGCACGGTCAAAGGACGTGTGTGGTGGGGGTTGGTCACAGGCCCTGGCCTGTGGCAGGTCTGCCGGCCAACCCTTGCTGCATGCACCCAAACCCAAGATGCACACAGCCTTCGGCTGTGTGCAGCATGATGTTGGATGCAGTGGGTGTTTTTTTTTTCAATTTTTCTCTGGATCCGTGGATCCACTTCATGAATCCATGGATCAGACAAAAAAAAAGAAAGTTGGGCAATTTTTTGCCCACAAGGCTCTATGTGTATTATGGGGTCAAGATACCTGTATCCTGTTCCCCTATGTGTTTTTGCACTCTTCTTTTCCCACCCCCAACCAATGCGACAAACAAAATGGTGGCCACAACTTTTCTGTCAGGTTGCAGCCAGCCAATCAGGGCCTTGCTTTTCCTCCTGGATCCATGGATTCAAGTCCAGATCCGCAGCTCCAGATCCACGGAGGATCTGGTCTCTATATATCTATATTTTTAAACTTGACTATCTCAAAAACTACTGAACCTATTTACAAGAAATAACAAAAAGCATGCTTTCTGGACAAAGAGCTAATTTTCTGCCAAATGTGGTGTAATTCCATCCAGCGGTTCAGGCTGTAATCATGTTCAAAATCCCTATGTGAAAATGCATGGGGAAAACAAGTTTTGAGACCCACCTTTTTCTCGGCCCATGCTTGATGGATCATCCCGAAACTTTCAACACAGCAGCCGAACTGACTGAAGTAAACATTTTGAGAATTTTCATGAAGATTCATCAAGCGATGCCAAATACTCTTCCTATGGAAACTAACTACTTGCGACCTCCAGAAGATAATTTTTTACATATATATGTTTCTGTGTGTATATAGATCTATGTTTGTGTGTGTGTGTGTATATCTATATATATATATATATATATATATATATATAGATAGATATGCCTATATATATATATGTATATATATTTATATATATATAAATATATATATATATATATATATATATATATATATATGTAATTCATAATATTTACATTGTAGTTTAAATATTTTTAGTTTATGCTTATATATTTTAAGGTTGTAGTATTATAATTTTTGTTATATATTTTTTGCAGGTGAAAAGTAAGTGTATTTTTTTTTTTTTTACTTTAATATTTTTATAAAACATTTTTTTTAATTTTAAGTAATTGTTTTATTTTACAAGCATTTTTTAAATATCTAATAATAAATACTTAATTTTTGGGCAATATTATTGTTATCAATATAATGTGTATCACTATTTTTGACATATATTTTTTATTTGAAGGTAACAATGTATTTCTATCCAATATTTTTGCTTTCAGTATGGTTAAGAATTGATAATTTTAACAACAATACATTTGTTTTCGATATTTGTGGTTTTGCTAGCTGAGTATAGAAAGTTGATATTCTTTTAATCAACATTTCATTTTCAATAGTTTTGTATTTCAATACTGTATCTGTAATACTGATCAATATGATGTCATTGAACCCTTAAATATTTCTGACATTATCACAATTTTATGTCCTTCATCAGCAGAGCAGCTTCTTCGTCTCCATTTCAAACCAAGTAAAACAGAATTACTTATTTTCTTCAAGAGAAAGACTAATATTTTGATCCAGTTCTCGTGTTCCACCCCTTACCAGGTCATTAGGTTTTTTAAATATGTTCAAACTGACCATGGAAGCACACATTGCTAATAAATCTTAATCCTCAATTTCAGGCATCTCTCCTAAACTGAAAACGTTTCTCCTGTCTCCTTCTTTAGGACTGCTCTTCAGTCCCTGACATTGTCCCAGTGGCAGAGAAAATGTTCTACAAATTGTGCTTCCCAAATGGGTTGTCCTCCTATGAAGAGCTATTTTACATTCTTCTACCACGCTCGTTTCATGCAATAAGAAAATTAAATATATTCAGTCCAACACCAAAAGCTCTATATTGCTTGCTATTTGAAATCCATATCCAGTTGAAGTTGACCTGTTTTACCTACAAAGCCCATGGGAACGCACAATTTTGGTTGCACAATCATGCATTGTAAGAGTGACATAATAATGTAATCCATACATATATTGTGTGGCCTAACATTACTAATGTACCATCTAAATTATATTAGTGAAGGTGCATTCACAGTAGAGACTTAGAAGTATACATGTGGTTTCTAATGTTTGATTTTAACATGCTGAAATGTATTACTCAAGAACATTTATATTTGTGTATTTAGATTATGGTATTTGGGGCAACTGAATATATATTCATGTTTTATTTAAAATTCTTGCTTTCCATTTATAATTGCAAGATGCACCTCGAATCATGTTTTCCAATGTGCATTTAATGCCTCAATACGTTAGCATAACCAAAGACCTGAAACATTTGATTTCTTTTATCTTGCCTTCAATGTGGAATTTGTTCCGGTTACAATATTCTATCTGTGCAGGTGTGTTTGTTACAATCTACAGTTAATGAAAGGCATGTTGTGTGTATTGAAGATAGTAGGTTATGTGAGGATATTTTGGCAAGGACAAAGGAGTGCTAATGAACTAAGAAGAAAAGACTCCTGTTGTTGTTCCAGAAAACAAAGAGACCTTCAAGGCTGTCCTGATATCCAACTCATTTGACGTAAGGTTTGATGGGAGCTGCCAATTTCAACTGTGCATGGAAGATGGAAAACTACTGATGTTGATGACGAGGACTTCTCAAAGGGTCTGTATGTTTAATTGGTATTCCCCTTGTTAGATGAGAGCAGATTCCCTTGAGCCTTGGAGGAGGTCAGATCTCTCTACTCTTTATTCCTTTGTGTGGCCTTATGCCATACACCACCTCTCTATCTGACCTTCTACTGAGGTTTCTTTGTTGCTGAGAATTTCCTATATTTCCTGATTCTTAATTAGAATTTTCCTTTCGCTTTGTTTAGGATATTTAGATTAGCTTAGCTTCTCCAATGATTAGGCAAGAGGGTTGTGACATATGTTCAGACCATCATATTCTGTTTCTCATCTTTTGTATTGTCTCAACTGAAATTCTAGTATGCCTTATTCTTTTGCGGTTTAACCTCATTTGATGATTTTCTTCAGCTTTGGTGATTCTGCACTTACTTAACATGTTTTGGGATTAATTTACATCAGTTTGGTTTTACATTTCTAATAAACTTTGGAACTTTTTTCTCTGCCTCCTGGATTTAAAGTTTGCCCAAAGGGGTTACAATGTTAAATGATTTTAAGGGTTTGTTTAACTCTCCTATACCCCCCTCAGTATCTCAAAAAAGTCTGTCAGAAGAAGATATGTAAACATATGGGCTTGAGTGGTGCCACCTACATCCACCATCATACCTCATATTAAGCTAAGTTTCAGATCTCCAGTGGTCCGTCTATCAGCTGAAGAAGGCTTGGCTCTGCTCAAGCTCCCACAAGAAATCCTGCACATCCAATGACGTATTTTTGTTTACAGAGCTTAAATTATTTTATTTAACACATATTTGTCGAAAGTGTCTAAAATCTATTCACTTTGTTCCTATTTCCTTATTATGGCGGTCATTCCTACCCTGGCGGTCCGAGACCGCCAGGGTAGGGGACCGCGGATGCACCGCCAACAGGCTGGCGGTGCATCCAGGGCAATTCTGACCGCGGCGGTATAGCCGCGGTCAGAAACGGAAAACCGGCGGTTTACCGCCGGTTTTCCGCTGCCCAGGGGAATCCTCCATGGCGGCGCAGCTTGCTGCGCTGCCATGGGGATTCCGACCCCCATACCGCCATCCTGTTCCTGGCAGTTTTGGCCGCCAGAAACAGGATGGCGGTATGGGGTGTCGTGGGGCCCCTGGGGGCCCCACCATGATTTTCAGTGTCTGCTATGCAGACACTGAAAATCGCAACGGGTGCTACTGCACCCGTCGCACGCCTTCAACTCCGCCGGCTCCAGTCGGAGCCGGCTTCCTCGTTGAAGGCGCTTTCCCGCTGGGCTGGCGGGCGGCCTTCTGGCGGTCGCCCGCCAGCCCAGCGGGAAAGCCAGAATCACTGCAGCGGTCTTCTGACCGCGCAGCGGTGTTCTGGCGGGGGTACTTTGGCGGGCGGCCTCCGCCGCCCGCCAAAGTAGGAATGACCCCCTATATCTTTATAATGTTTTACTTTTTCAGGGCTCTGCCAGCCATTGACAAGGTAAGCCACATATAAACATGACAGAAAAAAAAACTAGATGGTGTGCTAGAATGAGTTCATCACTCCACTGATAGCTACTTAACAAACAGTTCTGTGACTCCAGTCCAGGGACTGCGAAAAATATGACTTGACACCTCTGATTCTGAGTAAATTGATTACACTAATTTTTAGTATTGTTATTCCACCAAGGAGCACGGAAGGAGGTCAAGTACTAACATTTTGGTCAGCTTTCCACAGTAAAAATAGCAGAAGGACGAATTATGAAGTAATAGCTAAAGACAAATTAATACTGAATTACAATGATCTGATACTTTATTTAATTCCTATCCAGAATTTAATAACACAACTAGTAGTATCATTAGCTTTTATTCTGTTGGTAATATTACACCTAGGGTGATAGAGAATTTAGATCAAGTTTACTAATGCACTTAAAGTTTTGATGTATTTGCTATGTTGTTTTCCAGATAAATTGCCTAAAATAAACTGGACGATAACAGTGATGATGGTAATGACGCAATCTATATTCTTGGAGACAAAATCATGGATTTTGACTTATTTTTGACTGCTGCCACAAATTATGGCTGTTAATGTGTGGTAGTATGGGTGACCAAATCAATGTTGCTGTGATCAGGGATGACGTCTCTGTGCTACTACAAAATTACAAATATGCTAGATTTGGTGTCCTGATAAAATAAAAGTCATCATGCATCATCATCATGATCTTCCTGTAACAACAGTGCTGTTATCACGCCCCCCATTCCCATGTCCTGTCATTCCTCACTCAAACATCCACACTGAGTGAAGCTTCTAGATACATCAATGAGGGTGTGGATTGGCTGACAGAGGAGCCGACAAGGGACAAGGTTACTGGAGCACCGTCTTCTGAAGTGATGAGGTATTATCATAAAGTGATTGAGTTTTTGAAGCAGAAAGTGTCGCCGAAGGTGACAGATTGGCAGAAAATTGATCGAACGTCACAAGAGGCTAAAGAGTCGATACATGCTTACTATGAGAGGTTGTTGAAAGCATTCAAACACTACAGTGGCACTGAAAGTACCATATCTACCTAACTGTTTGCTTCTGCTAGATTTGCATACTGATCAAGTGCATCCTGAGGGCTGGTAGAGTTGGGCTCAAGATCTAAACTAATAATTAATCTGCTTTTCATGGACATTAAATACTTTGAGTGTCAACCAAGAGATATGTGGCTATCCACTACACTTACATACTTTTTGATTGTAGCACAGAAATCAAAATGAACAGATTAGTAGTGTCAAAAGTTAAATTATGCCAACTTTTACTGTGGTCAAAATTCAACCTCTTCCTCATTTTCTCTCCTCAAGTTCATCCCTATAATATACCAAGAGATGTAAAAGAATATGCCCACAGGCCAGAAAAATATATCACAATGAGGCAAAATATTGTTTTGGGGACAAAGGTCCTGGTCATCATACAGAACCACAACAGGAATAGATTATTCTTGTTGGAAATATTATGATTATGGTTATGATTATTATTATTATTACTTTATTTTAAAGGGACATACCACACCTAAGTTGGTCGTACTTTACAGAGGAAGGTGCAAAAAACATAGTGGTCAAATTTTAATTACATTTTACCAAGTCAGTTTCCAGTCTGATGGCACTTGCAAACTGCCCCAACAGCGGATTCCAAAGTATCCCCATCTGCGACCATCCACTGTAGCTGGATTACAATTAATTGGATTGAAAACATTTATGACTCTCACTGGTATCATCTTGAAGGGGTTGTATCACGTGATTTAATCAATGAAATGCTTTGGGGGTATACCTTTTTTATATTTGAATGCGATGCAGAGACTTTTATATTTTGCTCTTGCCTCCATGGAAGCACGACAAGAGCTTTTCTCGCTCTTGAAACTCCCTGGTTGTCTTTGTTATTCCCAAATACTGGGTAATTCCATAGTCTAGATTAGAGTTGACTACTGAACCAATCACCATCACACGGAACGTAGATCGAAGACATTGAATAACTGTTTTGGGTATTTTAGAGAAAAAAAATGTTTTTACTGTGGTTTCAACCTTGAGTTTCATCAAGAGGATATCGTCCAGAGAGCAACCTGGAATATTCACTTTCTCTTTGGGTGCAATGGTTTGTCCAAGCATCTGGGAGATCTGAGGGAGTATATTAGGTACCTGGGCCTGATAACCAATACATATGAGAACGGTCTGACTGCTACTGAACTGCAGAGTTCTTATTCATCCTTACCTAGACGAAGATTGAGCGTCTGTTAATAAAGGTGGTCCCTCTGAAGTACTGCATGTGATGAGGGAGCCCTTGCACTTTTTTTTACTGCTGATAGGAGGAAGAAGGTAAGTCATCTAACAACTTTGGTGCTTACCCCTATGTCTTCCGTCAGTGTGAGAGCCATGCTGTCTAAACAGTAAAGGGCACTATATGATATCTAAAGGGGCAACGCGAAAAGAGAGCCCATCTTTTGAACATCTAAAGCATTCCCGAATCTATTTTCATGTATTTTGTTTATCATGGCTTCTCAACAGAGAATCAATCTCTTTTTAGATCGATAACCATTCCTAAAACTTTCCTTAATAAAATATGCACATTGGTCATCTTGGTCTGTTTCCTAAAGTCGTGCACATGAATAAAAGGTTTCATGGACGATCTGCGCTTTACAGAAAAACCACAACAGTAAGATACTTTGATTCGTGGCAGTTTCTAATAATTCTTAAACTGTACACCTAGAGCCTCCCCTCAAAGGTACCTCAGAGTGTCTTCACTAGAGGCTTTAATTGAAGCAGAATTAATAACATCCCATTGCCTTTTGAGTTCATGAAAGCAGAGTTATAAGGAAATAGAACATCGAAATCAAAAGATCAGCACATGCATAAGTTGCCCTTGTTCCTTGAACTTTTGCTTCAGAGTGTCCCTCCTATGTGCCACTATGTTTTATCATACACCTACACGGAAAGTTACATGGACGTCAATTAGGGGTAGCCATGAGTAATAATGTGGTACCCTTTACGCCGCACTTGCTTGGTTCTAGGAGACATTTCCTTGCCTAGCCCCTCAGAAGCCAATAGGAGGATGTTGCGGGGTGAAAGGCGGGGCATAGGGTCAAACCTGTGATGTCATCGGGTTGGAAAGCATGAATAATATCACTTGACATTTTGGTTAACCAATTAACAAGAAATAATTAGTTCTACTACCGTTTTATTACACTTCTGTGTGGAAATACAGTATGATAGAATCATCCACCTACAGTTTTCACTAGGCACCAGTACGATGTGCTTACATGTCTTGTGTTTTGCTTGTCTAGTTTGCTAAAACCTTCACAAACCCAACTGATGAAAAACAGAAAGAATCGAAAATGTGCTTAATGTTGTAATAATTGCATCTCGAAGCTTAGAGGAGCAATTTTCAGTAGATCTACACCGCAGATCAAAGGCTGTGTGCTGCAAATTGTGACTGGCCCAGATTCTGCCATGTTGGGAAGCTGTTATGTAGTCTGACTCTTAAGTGATTTTAAATTCATAGTTAGACAAGGAAAACGCACTTTGTTTTAGTTAACACCGCTCCGGATTACAGCTTGACAAGAGAAGTAACCACTTTCCCTGTTCGATGTGCCAAAATATTATCCAGCACCACCTGTTGAGCCCTTGGCAATTTACAGTGTAGCGGAGGTCGAAAATTAGGGAACTCACATTCCAGACATTTACAGCGCCAACAAAAATATAATGCATCCTCTGTACTGAAACTCCTGGAAAGTGATTTGTAAACTGCCCACTGTAAAAGTTTATGAAAGTTTTATCTAATCATATAAAAAATAAACTAAATCGTTTCACAAAATGTAAGGGTAAAGAAGGAGGCAAATACATTTGATTCATGCATTCACATGTTTAGAGAATATTGTGTGATAACGACCAAGTGCCCAGTTAAAGTAAACGTTTGCTTGTATTTCCTTGTAAATACGGCCCCTTCACATGCAGCACTTTGGGTGGAAGAGGCATCCAATGGGTGTTGCTGTGGGTGTTCTACAGCAACACTCATTGCATTTTAGTGCTGCCCCAGATTTACAAAAAATCGTAAATCTGTGGCTGCGCCAAAATCTAATGGCACCCCAGGGGTGGCCTTAGTATGGCGCAACAACGAGAAATGCTTTAATTTCTCCTAATTTTTTGCTCTTTCTATGTGTGATGCATTCTCCATTGAAGATTATCTTTGTACTGGAAGGTATCCCTTCCGGCACAAAAACAATCTCCCCAGCAACGTAGCCATCCTTGAAGCATGGCGCATGGGTGGCTGTGCTGGCACTCAGCAGCTAATTTAGGAGTGGCGCAAGGGGAAACACAGGGATGTGATGTATTTTTGTAAATAAGGCACATTCCTGCGTTTAAGAACTGACACATTGCAGCACTGTCAATTTTGGTGCAGCGCACCACCAGTTCTTTGTAAATATGCCCCTAAGGTCGCTGTTTTGAAAGTATTATTTTTTGTAATCCAATTATTATATTCATAAAGTCATGGATACCAATCTATAATTAGACAATCTTATAAATCTTATCTACAGTATATGTGCACATTTCCATGGAACCTGCATAACTTTACTTATTTTATACAGCTGGGCGGATATATTAAGAAGTACAAAATGCTCTCAAAAGGTGCCCCAAAAGTAACAAACATAGAATTTTGCACTGTTTTGTGTTACTCTGCATCAGGGGGATTTCCCATGGATGGTACCTAGGCGTTCCCATGCTTTCCCCCATGGTATCTGATGCAAAGCCCTATCTACTAAAATTGATAGGCAGGGTTTTGTGATGAAAACATTTTAATTTGTCCTAACTTTTTCCTCAGTGCATGTATATTGCACTGAATAGGACACATCCAGGCCCTGATTTATACTTTTTGGTGCAAAACTGCACTAATGCAGTTTTGCACCAAAATGTTTAGCACCGGCTTGCACCATTTCTGTGCTCCAGCCAGGCACCATATTTATGGAATGGTGCAAGTCGGTGCAAAGGGTAGGCTAGCGTCAAAACAACATGACGTTAGTCAGGTGGGGTTGGCGGTATGGAAGAAGGGGGTTTTGCACCAAAAAATGACTTTAGGCAGGTTAGAGTAAAAAAAAAATGACTGTAACCAGATTCACGTCATTTTATGGTGCTAAACCTACCATGCCACTTGACTGCTGCCTTAGAAAAGGCAGGAGTCATGCTCACCACCCCAATGGCCAGTACAGGGGGCAAGGGTCCCCTAGGCATGGCCATTGCATCCTGTGCCATGTATGGGGGCCCATTTCAGGGCCCCCTATGGCACTTTAAAAAATACATTGAAATACTTACCTGTACCTACCTGTACTTACCTGGAATGGGGTCCCCCATCCTCCGCTGTCCCTCTGGTGTGGGTGTCCCTGGGGCCTAGGGAGGGCCCCTGGGGCATTGGGCCTGGGGAGGGCACCTGTGGGCTTATTCCATGGTGTTCCACCATGGAAATAGGCACACAGGTCCCCTGACGCCTGCCCTGACCCAGGCGTTAAAAATTGGGGCAAAGCAAGCTTTGCACCATTTTTTGACCCCTCCCGTGCACCATTTTTACTCAGGAGTATAAATATGGCATTAAGGCCATAGAGTCATTTTTTGCACGGGAACGCCTACCTTGTATCTCATTAAGGCAAGGTAGGTTTCCATACCAAAATATGACTTTAACTCCATAAAGTTGGGGCTAGACGGGTCTAGCACCAAAGTATAAATATGGAGTTAGTTTTGCACTGAATTAGAGTATAAAAAAATGACACTAATTTGGTGCAAACAGAGTATAAATATGCCCCCCAGTGTGTGAACATCTTTAAAGTTAGTCTGAATATAGTGTTGTGCACCCTTCCAGGACAAAACTTGTTTGAGAAATCACACCCATTCCTTTGCATTATGATGCAAAGGTGTGTGTGTGGCACTCAGCAGCCTGTTAGTGTGCCAGCAAAGGGAGAGAACGTCAGAGCCATATCCTTATACATATGGCGCTGTGATACTTTTGTTGCCTAAGACAACGCAGGGCAGCAACTGTGCTTGCTGCCCTTTGTTGCACTATGTCTTATTAAATATGCCTCTCAATTTCCAACATTTTACTTTGGAATTGATCTTTAGCCACATATTTGAATCGAGGTGTTATGTTTCCAGGCGTGGGTAAAGATGCAAAACTTACATTCTGTACATTTTGTGAAATTATGTGAATAACATTTTTACAAAAATGTTTTTTTTGGTGAAAAACCTAAAAACAGAGATGTATTTATATTTATTTATTTAGGTAGTTTAGCCGTCTGTGATCATGGTGACACATTTAAAGAATGAGGTACAGCTCTTGTAATTTCAGGAGACAGTGCATTCTATGTGATTTGCCTACCTATGGATCTTTCGAGGAAATGTAATCAACTACCCAATAAGCACTTTTTATCGGTTTTTCACAAATGCAAAGTGCCCTGTCTACTGCTAAATGACCGTTGTGTATGTGAGCCTCTAATGCCCTTCTGGAATGTTTTGATTTTCTGTTGCAAGTCAGCAAGATTTGAGCGGTAGTGGGGTTTCTAATCCACATGATGGTCACTCAACTAGCCATGTTCTCTTGGTTCAAGTTTTGTGAGTTTTGTAGGAAACTCCTGCATTGAAGCAGATGCAAAGGCAGCTCGTAAGATCCCCATTAATGGAACTCTTTCTCAGTCTCTGATTAGGGGGCTGATTATGAGTTTGGCGGACAGAATCATCCGCCCGTCAAACTCCCTACGGGGAGGTTGTGGCGGTGCTGACGACCTCCCCGCCTGCCCTATTACGACTTTCCCACTGGGCTGAGTGGTAGAAACCAAAGTTTCTGCCAGTCAGCCCAGTGCGAAAGGTGTGGCAACATGTTTCTCGGTTCATAATTGAGCCGGCCATAATGCTGCCGCACGCAGGGGGCACATGGCACCCTCAATATGCGCATTTCAAGGGTGCTGGGCAGGGAGACCACTACACTGCTCATGCCACTGGCATGGGCATGGGCAGTGCAGAGGCCCCCCTTTGGCCCCCTCCACTTGTTCTCTGCCAGCCCTCCATGAAAAGGCTGGTGGAGAACAAAGTTATAATCAGCAGCGGCGGCACTGACTTCAGCACTGCCCTGGCTGATTACAATCAGGGCTGCCGTCAGCCCAACAGGATCACTGATCCTGGCGGGGATGGCGGTAGGTTGGCGGGTCTGTAGATCAACCTCGTAATGTGGCCAATGGACCGCCACAGCCGCGGCAGTGCGACCGCAAACATTAGGCTTGTAGTTTTCTGGCAGCCAGCCTCGTAATAAGGCCCTAAACCTTTAAATTATATTAAAAACAATTATACAACCTACACAAAAGAAACACTAGACAATATCACAAACAAGTCCCAAATAGAATTAAGCGTGCAGAGTCATGGATGACAATACACATGAATTGTAAATAGAGGCCTAACAAAGCCCCAGCAGCTCGTTCGGCGCAGAGCATGGAAACCTTTTAGTGGGCCTCCCACCCTTCAAGGGTCTCCCACTCATCCCATGGCCATTGAATACCTGTGAGATATGGGATACTCTGGGGTCCCTCATCATATTCTGTAGGGCAGCCCCAGATTTTGCATTGCACTATTGAGTAGGCAGTACTTTGGCATTTGATAGTTGAATCTAGGAGCATGGAAGGGTTCCTGATATAAGATGAAAATCCCATCATAAGTTGATCTCTAGCACATGAAGGTAGTACTCGGCTTATATGGATGGTACATGTTTATATAAGGCTTTAGTGAGATGTTGCTGAAGCCGATATAAACAATTCGTTTTCAGGCTAAACTGAATTATTCTCCCACCAGAAACAATCAAGCTGGCAACTCACCACATCTTGACCTTATTATGCAGAATAAATACAGCACAGAAGAATGTAAAATTGCAGACATTCATTATCAAAATGACTGTAGCTCAACTTCAACTAGAAGTCATCTTATGCTTTCCAATTTTAAAATTGCATGGGCCTGGCTTCATTTCAACACGTTTCTTTGGTTATTGGAAGCAGAAGGCATTATGCCATAGTGTGTAGTCTTTACTTGTTCATTGGCTGACCTTATTTACTTATTTATGTTTGTTTTTTGTGAAGTGTTGCAAATCACATGTTGTCATCTAAAAAAACGCTGGGGATACCTGTGAGGTTAAGAGACATTGGTACAACAGTTCATTGGTGTGACATACAGGGGAAAACATAAGTTATCAACACTCATAGTAAAACACTAAAGGCAAAAAATTAAGAGGTCTTCAAGGTGTAATATCCTTGATGGGGAGGGACTGTATTTCGGGACTAGTGTTTGGCTCTGACGTTTGAAGTGCTGTAAATGTACAGGAGGAAGAATCAAGCATTTGGCCTGCTAAAGTCTGTGGAGTCCATGTCATATGAAGAGCGGAAAAGATGTACCTTTTTATATGATGACATATCAGAAGCAAAAATATCAAAATGCTAAAACAGTGCCAACAAATGCCCAGCACAAAAATATTATCTTCCTGAACTATGGATGCAAAGGATAAAATATAGGCATAAAAATAGAAGACCTAAATACTGTCATAAAATAGGTGAGCAATTGTATCGAAATATTATTCCTATACACTATATTAATTTTAAAAAGTGTATTAACTCAACAAATTATTACATATGTGACAAATACAAAAACATCTTAGAAACATAAAATGAAAATGCATACTTTAAATTAAATGCAAAAAATAATCAACATAACATACATAATTACTGTTAAAAACTAAATATCAAGTCTAAAATAAAAATACAAATAACACTTAAAATAATTAAAGCCCTAGTTATCAAAAATATGCTTATAAAGTACAACTAGTAAATATGAAAAATATTACAAATAATATTACAGCAAAAGATAAAAATGCCTAAATAAAAAATAATAAAATGCATTTTAAAATTAAATTACAAAAAGAAATCTTAAAAAAATTAAAAACAAAAAACACTGCATAATATAAAATACGCTTGTAAGTGTCAGATTTGCTTTTCCCACTATAAAGTAAGCATCAATGAGTAAAGTGTTGCCCTTTGAAGGGGACAGATTTAAAATTTCGACTCCACCATAAAGAAAAGTATTTAAAGTGTTCGAATTTAGAGGGGTCAGTATTACTATTCCCATTCCAATAGTAAACAATAGTAGGAAAGTGTTGGATTTTAAAAGGGTCAGATTGCAATTTTTCTCTCGGGACTTAAAAAGTTATAAATTAATCTGTCAATATTATACATCCCTTTAAAGTGTGGAAGTGCATATGTAGATAAATGAACACATAATCAAACTATCCTTGACTAGGGATTTGTAAAATCATGTCAATTTCTCTATTTCTTTATTGTACATAAATGGATAGCAGATGAGGAAATGTGGATTACGTAAAAGGAAAAATTAATTATTGTACCAGTAACCAGAAAACTTGCAGAGAGCTTTATGTATCTATATTAGTGCAGAGGTGACATAGCACAATGTAAAAGTGCACCATTTTGTCAAACTCCATGATTATTTGGAAATTTAGGAATGCAGCTCCTGGATTGGTTATAATGTAAACACAAGTGTTGGAAAAGGCCTTTCTGAATGGTCACCCCCAAACTTTTTGCCTTCCTCCTTCTCTTTTTCTGACCTCATTTTTGCTGGCTTTAGGACTCTGCTCACTTTACCACTGCTAATCAGTGCTAAAGTGCATATGCTCTCTCCTAAAACATGGTGACATTGGCCCATACCCAATTGGACTATTTAGGGGGTCATTCCAACCCTGGCGGTCGGTGTTAAAGCAGCGGCTAACCCGCCAACAGGCTGGCGGTTAAAAAAATGGAATTCTTACCCTGGCGGAAACCGCCAACAGAGACCGCCACATTAACACTCCGTCCGCCACGGCGGGACAAACAAACACCGCGGCGGTCACCGCCAACAGACAGGCGGGAGTCAATGTACCGCCCACCCTATCACAACCCACCAATCCGCCACCTTTTCCGGGGCGGTAGCCCCGCCGATAAAAACACGGTGGAAACAGACATTTCAAACGGAAAACGCTCACCTCCATACACCCCACGAGGAATCTGGACAGCATGGAACCCGAACTACACATCCTACCAGCTATTGTATTCCTGCTCCTCGACCAGGAGCACGAACGCCGGCGCAGAAGACTACGGTGAGTACTGCACCTACGACACAGGGGAGGGGGGAGGAGAAAATATTACGGGCACACATACGCTACACACCCACCACCACCCTCACCCACTACAACACACACATCAATGCATAGCAATACATCACTGTTACAACCCCCAAACCCCCCGGAAGAATGCAAAGACAAAATGAAATGATCATAAACAGTTGAATATATTGTATTATTGGCATATAAAAATATCACACATTTAAAACTAATATATACATAAATATTAAAAGTCCGATACTTTTAGCAGTCATTGTCCGTGGACCACTGGGCCCAAATCACATGGGCAAGGCCCACACAGGATACCTAACACCAACGGAGAGAACACTGCAGGGGCATCAGATAGAAAAACTACAGGCACCTCAGGGGGAAGGGAAGGGGGGGCACCTCAGCCACATGAGTACACGACGACAGATCCACGAGGGGCCTCCATGGCCACTGTACCATCCTGGGGAGTGCAAAGCCACTGTCTCTCAAGTCCATACAGTGGGTGGTTTGCCCACTGTACCATCCTGGGGAGTGCAAAGCCACAGTCTCTCAAGTCTCTACAGTGGGTGGTTTGCCCACTGTTACATCCTGGGGAGTGCAAAGCCACAGTCTCTCAAGTGGATGACAGTGTCCACTGGTTCTGGAGGGGGACTGGTGCCCAGAGTGCTTCATGCAGCCCTGCCCGACACAGATGCGGCACTGCCCCTTCCGCCAATGGGCCAGCGGTGCTTGAGATGAAGGGCCCAGTTCAGCGGTGCTTGAGACGGCGGTGCCCTGTTCAGCGGTGCTTGAGACGGCGGTGCCCTGTTCAGCGGTGCTTGAGATAAAGGGCCCTGTTCAGCGGTGCTTGAGACGGCGGTGCCCTGTTCAGCGGTGCTTGGGATGAAGGGCCCAGTGCAGCGGTGCTTGAGACGTCGGTGCCCTGTTCAGCGGTGCTTGAGACGGCGGTGCCCTGTTCAGCGGTGCTTGAGATGAAGGGCCCTGTTCAGCGGTGCTTGAGACGGCGGTGCCCTGTTCAGCGGTGCTTGAGACGGCGGTGCCCTGTTCAGCGGTGCTTGAGATGAAGGGCCCAGTGCAGCGGTGCTTGAGACGGCGGTGCCCTGTTCAGCGGTGCTTGAGACGGCGGTGCCCAGCGGAGCGGTGCTTGAGATGAAGGGCCCAGTTCAACGGTGCTTGAGACGACGGTGCCCAGCGGAGCAGTGCTTGAGATGAAGGGCCCAGTTCAGCGGTGCTTGAGACGGCGGTGCCCTGTTCAGCGGTGCTTGAGACGGCGGCGCCCTGTTCAGCGGTGCTTGAGATGAAGGGCCCTGTTCAGCGGTGCTTGAGACGGCGGTGCCCTGTTCAGCGGTGCTTGAGACGGCGGTGCCCTGTTCAGCGGTGCTTGAGACGGCGGTGCCCTGTTCAGCGGTGCTTGAGATGAAGGGCCCAGTGCAGCGGTGCTTGAGACGGCGGTGCCCTGTTCAGCGGTGCTTGAGACGGCGGTGCCCAGCGGAGCGGTGCTTGAGATGAAGGGCCCAGTTCAGCGGTGCTTGAGACGACGGTGCCCAGCGGAGCGGTGCTTGAGATGAAGGGCCCCGTTCAGCGGTGCTTGAGATGAAGGTCACAGTGCAGCGGTGCTTGAGATGGGCGGTGCCCAGCGGAGCGATGCTTGAGTGAAAGGGCCCAGTTCAGCGGTGCTTGAGATGAGTGTCCAGTGCAGCGGTTCTGGCCCAGGCATGGATGTCACTCGCCACCTGACATGTGGCTGGCGGGGCCTTCCTGCCCATCTGTCTGTTGGCTTGCGGGACCCTCCTGGGCTGCCGTACCGGGCCTCTGGGTGTCCTCCTGCACACCTGGGATGGGGCTGGTGGCGCCCTCCTGGGCAGCTGGCCTGCTGCCGGACTTGTCAGGCGTGCTGCCCTTCCCACCCTTCCCTGGTCGTCTGTGGCCCTTTCCCACCTTTGGCGGTGTGCCAGGTGGCACCCCACTTCCGGCCGGAGGCAGGGTAGGGATTTTGGTCCCTGGTGTCCTTGGCCTCTCGTGCCAGGCAAAGGTAATCTTTGGGTGCTTTTCCGGGGGTGGGCTGGCCGACATTCTGACCCACAACAGGCAAACCGCCAAAATACCGACATCCACAAAAGTCCGCCACACCAAAGGTCAGCGATAAACTGGCAATGACCAAACCTCCACCGTCATGCCAACAGAAATACGCATATGCCATTACGACCCACGAATCCACGCGGCGGTCTTTCATTCGCGGTATTCTATTGGCGGTACACACCGCCGCAGTCGAAATACACATACTCGTACAAAACACTACCACATTGGCCAATTCGAAATACACACACCTGATACACATACACACACCACTCCCACACACCCAATACAATATAAAACACACACCCACATCACCCACAAACTTCCACTCCTAGAGATTCGTGAACACGCACCGAGAAAAGACATCCGAGCACCCAGACACCCAATTCACTGTCACCCTGCAATATTAGCACGCACTTCACACAACACAACAATAAACATCACCACACTTTGCACCACACAATCCATCCCACACATCACCCACACCACCCCATGGCACCTCAAAGACACCCCAGGTTCTCAGATGATGAACTCATGGTCATGGTGGAGGAAATTGTACGAGTAGAGCCCCAGCTGTTCGGGACACAGGTGCAGCACACCACCATTGCCAGGAAGATGGAGCTATGGAGCAGAATAGTCGACAGGGTCAACGCTGTGGGACAGCACCCAAGAAATAGGGACGACATCAGGAAGAGGTGGAACGACCTACGGGGGAAGGTGCGTTCCATGGTCTCAAGGCACAACATCGCGGTACAGCGGACTGGCGGCGGACCCCCACCTCCTCCCCCAGAATTTACAACATGGGAGGAGCAAGTCTTGAACATCCTGCATCCTGAGGGCCTCCCAGGAGTCGGTGGAGGAATGGACTCTGGTAAGTCTCATCTTCACTACTTCATCCCCCCCACCCCACCTGCATGCCAACTCATACCCCCACCCTCACCCCCACCCCCATCACAACTACCCCTTGCAAATGTCTCACCATCACAACCCACCCATCCCAAAACTTAGCCCTGCATGCGGCCCCAAAGCATGGACACCCATCACCAAAGCATGCCCAATGCACATACCCATAACCCCCCCCCCAAAAACCGTCACAACAGCCCCCACAAAGGAATGCCAGCACTGGGGTACACAGGCACCCACCCATTGCACGCCATTGGCACACACAGAAGCAATAACCATACTTTTATACCCCTGCAGGACCCGAACACCAAGTCACCGCGCAGGAGGGTCCACAAATGTCCACTCCACCCCCAGAAGAGGCCCACAGTGATGACAGCAGCTCTGTCTCCCTGGATCTAGATAACCAGCCCGGTCCATCAGGGACCTCGGGACAGTCGGTTCCCCTCAGACAGGCACAGGCCACAGCAGACCTTCCCCCCTCTGGGAACACCAGCACAGCACCCACCCAGCGGGCCCATACCTCTGTCCCCAGGACACGTCAATCAGCGGTGTGTCCACCACTACAGGGAACCCAGGTTAACCCACCACCCCAACAACAACAGGGACCTGGGGGCAGTGGTAGTGGGCACATGGTCCAGGGGACGGAGGCCCAGGGAAACAGGGGAACTGGGAGGGCTGCTGTGTGAGAGGGGGGGGACAGGCCAAGGGAACCCACTCTCCACGAGGCCCTCTCCTCCATCATGGGAGCATACCACCGCTCCCAGGAGACGATGGCGACGGTCCTGGCCAGGTTTCAGGAAATCCAGCTTCTGCAGGAGCAACAGTATATGAGGTTCAGGGAGGAACTAAGAAACATCAGTTCCGCCATGGGTACCATCGTAGTGGCCCTGAATGAGTTAATCACCACATTGCGGAACAATGTGGCACCTCAAAGGGCCCCTGTCACTAGCATGGACCAAGAACTGGCTACCACCTCCGCCGGCGCTATTGGACAGGAGGCCCCGACACAAGACCAACAGGCCACCAGAACCCCACCCTCTGCAGAAGGAGAACCACCCCGCAAGCGGGCTCTGAGATCCAGGAAGAAGACAGAGTAACATGTCAAGACCCCCGCCAGCAAAGGATACCGCCCTGATTGTCATCCCACTGTCCCACATTGTCACCCTGTCCAACTTTAAACTGCCCCTGCTCCACTTTCCACAGGCATTTGGACAATGCATCTGTGATACTGATAGTCTGGACTCTGCCATGGACAATCCTCCACCATCACCCCTCACCGATTTGCAACCACCCATCCAAATTAGAGCACTTGAATAAACACACTTATTGCACTTAAACAATCTGGAGTCTGTCTGTGATTTTAACAAATGTATTAGACATGACATTGCCAATATGTTTATTCACATTGTGATGCCAACAAACCGCTGTCACACAGCTGTAGTCCATGGGGAAACAAAGCAGATGTCACGCAGTGGGGCCCACAGCTCTGAAATCGGAAGGGAAAGTCACAACACTGTTACCATACACTGAGGGAAAAAGTCAGACAGTAGAGAGGTAGGAGTCTTTAGGTAAATGTAATATGCCGGTGTCTACTCTTACCTGTGTGTCATTGAAAATACTGCTCTATTACTGTGTTCCTGTTGTCTATGTCGTCCTCTTCGGCTTCCTCCTCTTCACTCTCCACAGGCTCCACAGCTGCTACAACACAACCATCTGGACCATCCTCCTGCAGAAAAGGCACCTGGCGTCGCAAAGCCAGGTTGTGAAGCATACAGCAGGCCACGATGATCTGGCACACCTTCTTTGGTGAGTACATTAGGGATCCACCTGTCATATGGAGGCACCTGAACCTGGCCTTCAGGAGGCCAAAGGTGCGTTCGATCACCCTCCTAGTCCACCCATGGGCCTCATTGTAGCGTTCCTCTGCCCTGGTCCTGGGATTCCTCACTGGGGTCAGTAGCCAGGACAGGTTGGGGTAACCAGAGTCCCCTGATAGCCACACCCGGTGCCTCTGGAGTTGACCCATCACATACGGGATGCTGCTATTCCGCAGGATGTAGGCATCATGCACTGAGCCAGGGAACTTGGCATTAACATGGGAGATGTACTGGTCAGCCAAACACACCATCTGTACATTCATGGAATAATAACTTTTCCTGTTCCTGTACACCTGTTCACTCCTGCTGGGGGGTACCAAAGCCACATGTGTCCCATCAATGGCACCTATGATGTTGGGGATATGTCCAAGGGCATAGAAATCACCCTTCACTGTAGGCAAATCCCCCACCTCAGGGAAAACGATGTAGCTCCGCTGAGCAGGGCAGACAACACTCTGGACAACACCTTGGAAAACATAGGTTGAGACATCCCTGATGATATGGCCACTGTTGTTTGAAATGACCCACTTGCTAAGAAATGGAGTACTGACAGCACCTGCACTAGAGGGGGGATCCCTGTGGGTTGGCGGATGGGTGACATCAGGTCTGCCTCCAGCTGGGCACACAGTTCATGTATAGTGGCTCGGTCAAGCCTGTATGTCAGAATGACATGTCGTTCCTCCATTGTCGACAGGTCCACCAGCGGTCTGTACACGGGAAGATTCCTCCATCTCCTCGCATTGCCCAGCGGACGGTGCCTAGGAAGGACAACAGCGAGCACAGATTCAATCAACCCACAGGTACGTTCCCACAGCTTGCACACAACACGATTCACTATGCATTGAATGGTTTGTATGAGTGTTGAGGAAAGGCCTAGGTATGTGTGACGCAGTAGAAATTAAGGCATGTGGGCCCTTGAAATGGCGGCTGCCTGACCTGTGATGTGTGGCAATGGGTGTGAGGTCAATGCGCTGGCGTGGCACACCGTGGCGGTAGGCGGTCGAAGACCGCGGCGCAAAGCCGCATTGGTTAACATTGAACCCTATGGGTTTCAGGAGCCAATGACGATGTGCTCCGGCGGTCGCGGTACGCACCGCCGCGGTACGCACCGCCGCGGGCGTGACCACCATTTTCTATCTACTTAATCACTCGATACCTGATCTTCCACAGGAGAGGACCTACACTGCAAGTGCTGCTGTGACCTCGGTCTGGAAGAGACAATGGCTGTTGCGACTGGGGAAAGGGCCCCTGCCTTCACTTCAGAAGAATTCGAGAAACTCGTGGATGGGGTCCTCCCCCAGTATGCGCTACTCTACGGTCCTCCAGACCAACAGGTAAGTACACTGGGAGCATGCTTTGTGGGCAATGCCTGGGTTGAGTCGGGTGGATGAAAGATGGTGGGGAGGGGAGCGATTGAGGCATGCATCAGACGACAGATGAGAGCATGTGCCACATGGCAAGGGTGGGGATGGGGGGCCACTCACTTCGAGCATGCAGAAGGTGATGACAATTTTTCTCTCCCTGTACATGTCACATAGGTCAGCGCCCACCAGAAAATCGCGATTTGGCATGCCATCGCCAAGGACGTCCGGACCCTGGGGGTCCACAACAGACGGGGCACCCACTGCCGGAAGAGGTGGGAGGACATCCGCCGTGGGAGCAGGAAGACGGCGGAGGCTCTGCTGGGGATGGCCTCCCAACGTAGGAGGGGTGCCAGTCGTCAATTGACCCCCCTGATGTCCCGGATCCTGGCGGTGGCCTACCCCGATTTGGATGGGCGCGTGAGGACATCACAGCAGACACAAGGGGGTGAGTACACTCTCATTCTGGTGACTTTGTGCGCAGTGGAGGTGTCTGGGTGGGGAAGAGGGCTGTGGGTCTCCCTAGGCCAGAGCGATTTCTGTAGACTAGGCCCCTCCGTAAGGCATGGCCCTGTGCCCCCGCCCCCCACCTCTGTAGGGTGCCAAGTTCAGGTATCCATGGCCCTGTGTCATCTATGTGTGCAGTTGTCGTCCATAGGCTTGTAGGCCATGTCCCACTGATTGAGTAGTGGACCCCAAGTGCGCGGTGTAGTGCAGGGGGCTTCTGTGTCTGTCTTGTCCGCCAACGGTAGCGGTAATCCATGCACTCAACATGTCTTTCTTTCCACACCCCCCCTTTTTTGTGGTCTTCCTCTTCATGTGTGCATCAGCATCATCAGGCGGAGGAGAAGTGACATCGGAGCACGAGGAAGCTGCATCCCCTGGAGGGCCATGCAACGGACTCTGAGTACACCAGTGGGACGGAGGGCGAGGGGAGCTCCAACGCGGGGACTCGTGCTGATGTCAGTGGCAGCGACTCGTCCTCTGAAGGGAGCTCCCTTGTGGTGGTGGCAACATCCGTGCCCCCCGCAACAACAGGTACAGCCGCCACCCAGCGCACCAGCACCGCCCTCCCAGCAGCCCCTCAGCGTTTGCCCCGTGCCCGCTCACCCAGGAAGGTGGGCATCTCCTTTGCCCCAGGCACCTCAGGCCCTGCCCCTGTCACCCCTGCTGCCCTCAGTGAGGAGGTCATTGACCTCCTGAGGACCATCTTTGAATGCCATCCAGGGTGAAGAAAGGGAGGTGCACCGGAGTAATGCATACCTGGAGGGCATTCATTCGGGTCAAGCTGCCCATCAGCGATCGTTCAACGCTCTGGCCTCAGCACTGACGGCAGCAATTGTCCCTGTCTCTAGCCTCCCCCCTCCAACTTCCTCCACCCAGATCCAATCCTCAGTACCTCTGCCTATCCCAGACACACTTACAGACCAGCCTGCACACACCTCAACACCCAAGGGAAGCTCATCCAGACATAAGCACCACACATCACACAAGCATTCACACAAGCAACATCCACATGCAGACACACCAACAGCCACAGCCTCCACTGTGTCCCCCTCCTCCTCGTCTCCCTCCTCCCTCCCTGTGACGTCTCCACTCACACTTGCATGCACAACATCTTCAGCCACTACGTCCATCACCAGCACACCCACCCGAACACTCCGCACACGTGCAGTCACCACCCCCACTACCATTTACACGTCCCCTGTGTCCTCTCCCAGTGTGTCTGTCACCCCCTCTTCCAAACCACACAAACGCAAGCAGCCACCCACCCAACAGCCATCCACCTCACAACAGCCTCCAGCCCAAGCACCTGCACCCAAAGACACCAGACTTCACACTCCTACAACCACATCCTCTTCCTCCACTCCCATACCCACTACACCTACCCGTCCCTCTCTTTCCAAATTGCTTTTCTTTTCCAAATTTGACCTCTTTCCTACAACTCCCCCACCCCGTCCATCTCATAAGACTGCAATCAGCACCTCAGCCACCACCAAACCAGGACCTATCAGGACTGTTGTCCAAGGACTGTGGAGTCCCCCACCCTCAAGGGCAACTACTCCTGCTAGGAGCCAAGGCACGGCCAGCCCACCCCCGAAAAGCACCCAAAAATTAGCAGTGCCTGGCGCGAGAGGCCACGGACACCAGGGACCAAAGTCCCTACCCTGGCACTGTCTGGAAGTGGGGTGCCACCTGGCACACCGCCAAAGGTGGCAAAGGGCAACAGACGACCAGGGAAGGGTGGGAAGGGCAGCACCCCCGACAAGTCCGGCAGCAGGCCAGCTGCCCAGGAGGGCCCCACCAGCCCCATCCCAGGTGTGCAGGAGGGCCCCGCCAGCCACAGCCCAGCTGCCCAGGAGGGCCCGGCCAGCCACAGCCCAGCTGCCCAGGAGGGCCCCGCCAGCCACAGCCCAGCTGCCCAGGAGGGCCCCGCCAGCCACAGCCCAGCTGGGCACTGAAGGAGCGCCAGCCACTGCCCAGCTGGGCAATGAAGGAGCGCCAAGGCAAGCACTGCTGAACAGGGCAAGGACCGCTGAACAGGGCAAGCACCGCTGAACAGGGCAAGCACCGCTGAACAGGGCAAGGACCGCCAAGGCAAGCACCGCTGAACAGGGCAAGGACCGCTGAACAGGGCAAGCACCGCTGAACAGGGCAAGGACCGCCAAGGCAAGCACCGCTGAACAGGGCAAGGACCGCTGAACAGGGCAAGCACTGCTGAACAGGGCAAGGACCGCCAAGGCAAGCACCGCTGAACAGGGCAAGGACCGCTGAACAGGGCAAGCACCGCTGAACAGGGCAAGGACCGCCAAGGCAAGCACCGCTGAACAGGGCAAGGACCGCTGAACAGGGCAAGGACCGCCAAGGCAAGCACCGCTGAACAGGGCAAGGACCGCTGAACTGGGCCCTTCATCTCAAGCACCGCTCCGCTGGGCACCGCCGTCTCAAGCACCGCTGAACTGGGCCCTTCATCTCAAGCACCGCTCCGCTGGGCCCTTCATCTCAAGCACCGCTCCGCTGGGCCCTTCATCTCAAGCACCGCTCCGCTGGGCCCTTCATCTCAAGCACTGCTCCGCTGGGCCCTTCATCTCAAGCACCGCTCCGCTGGGCCCTTCATCTCAAGCACCGCTCCGCTGGGCACCGTCGTCTCAAGCACCGCTCCGCTGGGCCCTTCATCTCAAGCACCGCTCCGCTGGGCCCTTCATCTCAAGCACCACTCCGCTGGGCCCTTCATCTCAAGCACCGTTCCGCTGGGCCCTTCATCTCAAGCACCGCTCCGCTGGGCCCTTCATCTCAAGCACCGCTCCGCTGGGCCCTTCATCTCAAGCACCGCTCCGCTGGGCCCTTCATCTCAAGCACTGCTCCGCTGGGCCCTTCATCTCAAGCACCGCTCCGCTGGGCACCGTCGTCTCAAGCACCGCTCCGCTGGGCCCTTCATCTCAAGCACCGCTCCGCTGGGCCCTTCATCTCAAGCACCGCTCCGCTGGGACCTTCATCTCAAGCACCGCTCCGCTGGGCCCTTCATCTCAAGCACCGCTCCGCTGGGCACCGCCGTCTCAAACACCGCTCCGCTGGGCACCGCCGTCTCAAGCACCGCTGAACTGGGCCCTTCATCTCAAGCACCGCTGCACTGGGCCCTTCATCTCAAGCACCGCTCCGCTGGGCCCTTCATCTCAAGCACCGCTCCGCTGGGCCCTTCATCTCAAGCACCGCTCCGCTGGGTCCTACATCTCAAGCACCGCTCCGCTGGGCCCTTCATCTCAAGCACCGCTCCGCTGGGCCCTTCATCTCAAGCACCGCTCCGCTGGGCACCGCCGTCTCAAGCACCGCTCCGCTGGGCACCGCCGTCTCAAGCACCGCTGCACTGGGCCCTTCATCTCAAGCACCGCTGCACTGGGCCCTTCATCTCAAGCACCGCTCCGCTGGGCCCTTCATCTCAAGCACCGCTCCGCTGGGCCCTTCATCTCAAGCACCACTCCACTGGGCCCTTCATCTCAAGCACCGCTCCGCTGGGCACCGCCGTCTCAAGCACCGCTCCGCTGGGCACGGCCGTCTCAAGCACCGCTGCACTGGGCCCTTCATCTCAAGCACCGCTGCACTGGGCCCTTCATCTCAAGCACCGCTCCGCTGAGCCCTTCATCTCAAGCACCGCTCCGCTGGGCCCTTCATCTCTAGCACCGCTCCGCTGGGCCCTTCATCTCAAGCACCGCTCCGCTGGGCCCTTCATCTCAAGCACTGCTCCACTGGGCCCTTCATCTCAAGCACTGCTCCACTGGGCACCGCCGTCTGAAGCACCGCTCCGCTGGGCACCGCCGTCTGAAGCACCGCTGCACTGGGCCCTTCATCTCAAGCACCGCTGCACTGGGCCCTTCATCTCAAGCACGCTGCACTGGGCCCTTCATCTCAAGCACCGCTCCGCTGGGCCCTTCATCTCAAGCACCGCTCCGCTGGGCCCTTCATCTCAAGCACCGCTCCGCTGGGCCCTTCATCTCAAGCACTGCTCCTCTGGGCCCTTCATCTCAAGCACCGCTCCGCTGGGCACCGTCGTCTCAAGCACCGCTCCGCTGAGCACCGCCATCTCAAGCACCGCTGAACTGGGCCCTTCATCTCAAGCACAGCTGGCCCATTGGCGGAAGGGGCAGTGCCACATCTGTGTCGGGCAGGGCTGCACGAAGCACTCTGGGCACCAGTCCCCCTCCAGAACCAGTGGACACTGTCATCCACTTGAGAGACTGTGGCTTTGCACTCCCCAGGATGTAACAGTGGGCAAATCACCCACTGTAGAGACTTGAGAGACTGTGGCTTTGCACTCCCCAGGATGTAACAGTGGGCAAATCACCCACTGTAGAGACTTGAGAGACTGTGGCTTTGCACTCCCCAGGATGGTACAGTGGGCAAGCCACCCACTGTATGGACTTGAGAGACTGTGGCTTTGCACTCCCCAGGATGGTACAGTGGGCAAACCACCCACTGTATGGACTTGAGAGACTGTGGCTTTGCACTCCCCAGGATGGGACAGTGGCCATGGAGGCCCCACGTGGATCTGGCGTTGTGTACTCATGTGGCTGAGGTGCCCCCCCCTTCCCTTCCCCCTGAGGTGCCTGTAGTTTTTCTATCTGATGCCCCTGCAGTGTTCTCTCCGTTGGTGTCAGGTATCCTGTGTGGGCCTTGCCCATGTGATTTGGGCCCAGTGGTCCACGGACAATGACTGCTAAAATTATCAGACTTTTAATATTTATGTATATATTAGTTTTAAATGTGTGATATTTTTATATGCCGATAATACAATATATTTGACTGTTTATGATCATTTCATTTTGTCTTTGCATTCTTCCGGGTGGTTTGGGGGTTGTAACAGTGATGTATTGCTATGCATTGATGTGTGTGTTGTAGTGGGTGAGGGTGGTGGTGGGTGTGTAGCGTATGTGTGCCCGTAATATTTTCTCCTCCCCCATCCCCTGTGTCGTAGGTGCAGTACTCACCGTAGTCTTCTGCGCCGGCGTTCGTGCTCCTGGTCGAGGAGCAGGAATACAATAGCTGGTAGGATGTGTAGTTCGGGTTCCATGCTGTCCAGATTCCTCGTGGGGTGTATGGAGGTGAGCGTTTTCCGTTTGAAATGTCTGTTTCCGCCGTGTTTTTATCGGCGGGGCTACCGCCCCGGAAAAGGTGGCGGATTTGTGGGTTGTGATAGGGTGGGCGGTACATTGACTCCCGCCTGTCTGTTGGCGGTGACCGCCGCGCTGTTTGTTTGTCCCGCCGTGGCGGTCGGAGTGTTAAAGTGGCGGTCTCTGTTGGCGGTTTCCGCCAGGGTCAGAATTCCATTTTTTTAACCGCCAGCCTGTTGGCGGGTTAGCCGCCGCTTTAACACCGACCGCCAGGATTGGAATGACCCCCTTTATATCACTTTTCAGTGATATCTCAACATATACTTATTGCATTTTAATCGTTTTGACCTGCATCTTATCAGATAAATATTATATATTTTTCTAAACACTGTGTGGTGTATTTTTGTGGTGCTATATGGTGTTATTGTATGATTTATTGCACAAATACTTTACACATTGCCTTCTAAGTTAAGCCTGACTGCTCAGTGCAAGCTACCAGAGGGTGGGCACAGGATAATTTGGATTGTGTGTGACTTACCCTGACTAGAGTGAGGATCCTTGCTTGGACAGGGGGGTAACCTGACTGCCAACCAAAGACCCCGTTTCTTACAACAAGGAAAACCAAAGTTATGCTGTGAATCATGGATGGATTTTATTATAGAATCGCTAAGAACAGGTATCTGAAAGTGAACGTATCTCTTTCTGAGCAACTATATGACAACATCAATAAATCAATCAATTAGTTGGTATTTGTAGAGCACACACTGTCACCCCAGGGTTATCTGGGTGCTGGGGTGCCGTGTCTTTGTCTAAAAGCCAGTTCTTAAACTTTTTTCTGATCTCTGCTAGGGAGGGGGCTGTTTGACTGCGTTGACTACTATTTTCAGTTGGCTGGCAAGGCTCGGTGGGAACCCTGGAGTACATGGACGACATGATAGTAGAGGTAGTCTGCACAGTGAGTGAGACTAGGTGATGATCGTTCAGCTGGTGTTTGCTGGTTGGTTGAGACTGCCAAGACTGGGGTTGGAGGGTTGGGGGTCCAAGCTGTTGTAGTTTCTTGTTATCTTGTTTTGGAGGTAGTCCGAGAGGGTTGGAGGGGATTCTCCGGTGGTCTGTAGGAGAGGGTGCCTCTTACCATGGTCTCGGCGTCTATTTGTAGTCAAAAGTTCAGATGCTCCATGAGAGGTGTGTGATCATCGTTGGTGATTGTGCATTGAATGGTTCCTTGAAGATTATGATGATACCTCCCCCATGTCTGTTTGTGCGTCTCTGTGTATCATCTTGTAGGCAGTGGGTGTGGCGGTGGCCATGTCAGGGTTTGTGATGGGGTTGAGCCATGTTTTGATGATGAAGGCCACCTCAGGGGAGAAGGTGGTGATGGTGTCCCAGATTTCTCTGGCATTTTTGCAGAGGAAACGTGTTGAGCTGGATGCACTGGAGAGATACCGGGTTGTGCGCGGGCTTGTGCGCGTGGGTACCGGTGTCGACTGGTGGTCCTGTGCACCATGAGAAGTGGCAGTTGTGGGAGGTGAAGGGTACTTTGGTTGATTGCAGGGGGCTGTGAAGCAGTTGTTGTTGTGGCGTCCGGGGTCTAGAGCCAGGAGGACTTTGGCGATGTAATGGTGGACGGTGGGAGGGCCATGGGTTCTGGTGTCCAACATAGCCCAGGCAGATGGACACAGATAGTCTTGTTTTGACTTGCCTTTGGTGCACCGGTGGTGCGCCCGCTGTGCACAGCTGTGCAATTGCTTCCATAACTAGTCTTGGGGGTTGGAGGGGCTGAGCAGGAAGTGGGAGTTCAGGCAAAAAGCAGCTGGTAGAGCAGGAAAACAGCAGTGAAAACAACAACAGCAAACTAGACCAAAACAAACAAAATACCAAAACAAAGTAATTAAAAAATACAAAATAAATGGGAGAAGATAACTCAGAGAAGATCCAAAATTACCAGGCCAACAGATGGTGGGAGGCAGAGAGGCGGACTGCAGGCTTCAACAGGAGGCTGTGGGACTGGGATGCTGATTCCCGGTCTCAAGGAGCCATATAGGCGGAGGGGGCACAGAAACCGGATGTCAATGGGCTACTGCTGGAGCCGCATGGTGGCCTCCAGAAGTAGTCCTGGGGGTGGGAGGGGCTGAGTGGGAGGTGGGAGATGGAGTGAAAATGGCAGGACCTGGGAAAGCAGGGAAATGGTATTGAAAACCACAATAGCACAACTGGACGGAAACAAACAAAATACCAGCACAAAGTAATTAAAAATACAAAATAAATGGGAGAAGATAGATAGCCCAGAGATAATGCAAAATTACCACTTCCAACATGATAAGAATTTTCCTGTAGAGGAATCAATATTTGCCAGTAGGTCTCATTAACTGAGTGAATTATGTAAAGATGACATACTCAATATGGTTGTGTTTTAGTTCTACACATGCCTATCCATGTTTCTCCCTTTTTATTTTAAATTAGCATTGCAGATTGTGAGAAAATGTATTATTAATTGGGGTGGATGGAAGTCTGCCACAAGTAATTGCACTAATTTTGTTAGGTCCACTAAACATTTAAGTAGATATTGACAGTTCGTTGATGGGTCTGTCAGCATCAAAGGCAGCAGGCTGAGTACAACGCAAGGCTCAATGGTGACAGGTTACAGGAGTATGGGGTCCCAATGCGATATGTTGATGAAGGCAGGAAGACTTCGAGCGGACGTTAACGATTTGTGCCAAAAATTGCCTCAATGTCAATTGAGTGTCGGTTGGCATTAATTCCGGCAACATTGTCTGCTGTAAGTCTTCGACACTTCCATGGAGCTTGGTGTTCCCTTAGCAGAGCAAGGCTGCAGGCTAATGCTATGGAACTTACTGATATCATTGGAAGGAGCTTTGACATTGGTCTGGTGAAGAGCATAACAGGAGCTTCATTAAGTCTAATCCCAATGGAAATGCACCCTTGGTAGGTTGACTATCAGTTAGGTCCTCCTCCTGTTGTGTAGCCATTTTAGCTATAGCTCCATGCACGTTATTTTAACACACTAGGCCAAGACGATGTGCACTCTAACCTAGGTATATTTTATTCGGCTTTATTTTATTGTTAAAATAGCCACTTTTACGGTCTTGTTTTGTTTCAGTTTATCTAACTGTTTTTGCCTAGGCCAGCACTCTGTTCTCAAACAAGACATTCTTGCTCACTCTGTGCTTCTTCCAAGGCTGCAGCATGGTACATTGCCGGTGAACGTGGTATAAGTTTAGCCTCCGACATTCGTACAAAACACACATCATTATGTAGGGACATTTTCTCAGAACATGAGTAGTGTTGTTATAAAAACACTTCCTTGTCCCTTACACGTTAGAGGGAGATTCCAGCCAGAGAACCACAACTGTATGCTGATTGCCGAATGCTTTGCTACAGTTGCTAACGCAGACCACAGGCCTTTGCTCATGTATGGGGGATGATGTCTTCCCAGGGGAACCTGAAGGGAAGAATTAGAGCTTAACACACTGTGATCTAGCATAACCTAGGTAAGACTTAATCTATTGACTGTAATGACAATATGATAACATTATTTCTATGCTTCACTCTCCTTGTCACAATTTCAAAACTGTCATGCTGTGTCATCCGTGTTATTGCTGCTCATGCTTTGCTATCTAAGATGCAGTTGTTTTATTAAAATCATTATTGAAACATATACTGCCTCTGTTTGTCATTTTATAACGGATGAGACCTGAGTGACCACGGCTTCCCTGAGAAACCAATTATGTCATGCGCTCGGCTGCCCAGTCACCCCTGCCCTTGGGTAAGGATGAGGCACTGCTAGTTGGCTAGAGCAAAACCCGGATTGGAGCGACAGGTGTCACCTACAGTGGGTCAGACTCAGTCTCCCACACCGCGGGCGAGTCTGCCGATCAAAATCCAGTAGTCTCATTCCAATAATGAGAGCCTACGCGACATGGCGCTACCAAAGTTTGGTCAGGCTCTAATTTTCAGGTCCTCCTGAGTATCTCTGTCTCATTATATACAATGATACCGCAGTACTGTATACAGACATGTCCGTGGTACTGAGGATTTCTGCCCCAGCTACGTAAGTTATCCTATCTGGTGCTGGAGGTTGCTCAAGCTTGAACTCTAAAAGGAAAAACCCTATTTGGTGTGCTTTCTCTGAACATATCTTCTATCGAGCATGGCGAATCCGCAGCAGGTAGCAATGACAGTCAATATGAGACAACCTCTGACTGCACATTTATTAGCAAATGGCCTAACGGCCCAGGGGGGTCCAGTCACATTAGTGGTGGACGCCCATCCAGCTTATAGAACAGAGCTTTTCTATTCTTCGGTCACATTTCCAGCAACAGAAACACATGTCATCACTATACACTTGCAAACGTACCTGGACAGTACAGGGCATATGCATATTTAGAAATACCTTTATCTTATCAAGAACAATAATTGGCTTGATGGCACCCTACCCCACACAATACTACCAGTAAGGTTAGGTCCTCTAAGTAATGATGGTCCTACCTGCCCTTTATTGGCCACCTATACACCACACCCTGCAGTAGCAACTTTATCAGTAGCTGAGGTTTGTTGCTTATATACAGAACTAACAGAGACATACAGATGATTAGTACAGTTTGTAATGCAAACATTAAATACAAACCCAGCACGTGCTGCTCCAGCACAACCACATACAGTGACGGCAGATATAAACCCTGCAACTGTACATTCGATCATGGGTAAAGTGCACGTCAAACGAGAGGAAACTCAAACACAAAAAATAAATGCGCTGGAAGCAGTATTTCCCCATATGGGACCTCAGAATAAACATAGAATTCTAACAATGTACTTGCCATTTGGGATGGTCCCTACAGTAGACAACTGTAATACCTGGGGCACGGTATTTGTTGCGCTCTATACAACTGCACACGGTACACCAACACTTGCCAATTTGCCGAAAGTGTTAAAGCAAATTCAAGATGAATACGGGGCTGCCCCAGCCCTGGATTTGGGGATGCAACTAATGGGCGATTTTGCCACGGTATCCTCAATTATTTTAAGTAATCTTAAAGGGGAAGCAGTCACATTAGCAGTGCGCATGCGGCACCGTGATGTTCCTCAACAGGATCAGGAATGCGTGCTGCCCAAGATTATCACAGAGACCTATTCTAGCATTGGTCGTGATAGTCTAGGAGCCAGACCAACTAAACCACAATTTCAGGGCAAATTTAATAAAGATTTTTCCAAGCAAGCTCCTGAGGGTAATAAGAAATGCTGGGATAAAAAACAACAAACACCTAAAAAAGAAAGGGGGGAATCTCCACAATTGGAGACCCCACAGAATAGATATAATCTCAGAATTAGAGATAATATAAAAATGCCTGATAGATATCAATATACTGATACACCCCAATCTCGTTCCTTTCAGGACTCAACGGAAAAACGAAATGAGAGAGGTGGGCGATCAGAGCGAAGAACAGAGTACGTGAAACAGAGACAGGAATCACAACGCTCATCGGAGGTTTCTGTTAAAAAGGAAGAGAAACCTGCCCAACAAAAAACCCAATTCAAAAAGAAAAAAAAGTGGCAGCAGTCGTAGTTCGACATGCCACTCAAGAAGAGGGTCCTCTTGAAGAACAGGAAGTGGGCGCTAGCACTACTAGACAGCGCGGCAGAGGTCACAATAGTTCGCCGGAGTCTTCTAGAGCATTGGGAGGTGAAAGCAACTGATGACTTTCTACAAATAGAAACTGCGGACATGTTAGTCTCCAAGCCTGATAGGGTGTATAAAGTAATGCTACAGTTAGAAGGAGACATTGAACGCATAATAGACACAATCTTTTGGGACCGCGTAGTAAACATATATGATGTTTTATTGGCCAAACAAGATTGGCCACCTGAATTTGTCTGTACCTGTCTATATGGAGAAGATGTTATTAAACATTCTTTTTCGCCCCTTGTTCCGGACGAACTCGCTGAATCCTATGCCATTGATTGGGCTTTGGCACAGGCACCTGGGTTATATCGCAATCATGTAGGATGGGATAAATAATCTCTCTACCATGTAATTCCTATTAAAAATCAACCACAACCTCAGTATCCAATAAAACATGATGCTAAAGCACCTGTGAGGGAAATACTCACACAACTAGAGTACCAGGGCGTAATTGAACCCTGCGTCTCCCCAATGAATAATCCTTTATTCCCAGTAGCTAAACCAGACCATTCATATAGAATAGTCTTAGACTACAGTCATACACGCACATATGCTATACAAAACTCACATAGCACAGCATTGATGAACAATATAGTGCGTAAAAAATACAAAACAATGCTGAATATGTCCAATGGTTTCTTCTGCCAGAATATAACGCCTGAGTGTAGAGGATTAACAAGTTTCAGCGCACTAGGCTCTCTGACAAACTTCTGTCATTTACCTCAGGGGTACAAGAACAGTCCAGGACTGTTTGCAGCTTGTGTCACTGCAATTCTGCACGAGATTGACCCTGAAGCATTGTCCTATGTAGATGATATTTATCTTACGGATGATGAATTACTGCAACATTTAAGTCGGATAGCCCACATTGTTGTGGTATTTGCTGAATTTGGCTACAAATTCAAATTCAAAAAAACAAAACTTGCCTTCCTCAGCGTCCTGTTCCTGGGATATGAGCTATCATGTGAAGGAAAGAGCCTAGTGCCACAATTCTTAGAAAAATGCGCACAACTACAACCTCCAAACACGATAAAAAACTCCAATCTCTATTGGGTTTTCTAAATTGTGGCAGAATTTACATTCCAGATTATGCTTCACGCACAAAACCTTTATATGAATTGAAACGTCCTGATTTTTCAAGTACATTTTGGACAATCGAACATACACGCATTCTCAGAGCTCTGCAGACAGACATGCTTGCAGCACAACACCTACACACTAGGGACAACAAAACACACTTGGTCATCAGAGTAATTGCTGGAGCCATCGGTTTCACCTATGTGACATTTAATGAAGGTGAGACAGTCCGGATTGCATACAAATCACACTTGTACTCAGCAGCAGAACAACACTTTGCTCCCACTGAGCAAATTCTCATCGCTGTACAGATGGCTGTCATTAAAGAAAGACCTCTAGCCCAGGGCAAATGCATAATTGTTGTTTCCCCAATCCCAGCCCTGGAGGCTGTCACAAAAGCCAGCGTTCCAAACGTAAAAGCATTACATCCACGTTGGATACAATGGGCCATGTCCTTGACATCCACTGATGCAGACTAGATTTTTGACCCAAAGTTACAAACTCAAGAACTTTTGCAGTACGAACTAGAATACCCAGTTCCAGCAAACACATTGCCTATCGAACAATATCATAGTCATGTACACCAATGGCTCTACATAACCTGCAATTGGCACAAAGTACCAATATTATGCTGCTTGCGCAGTCGCAAGCGGCCATATGGAGGACAATAAATTGTATCCCCTACATACATTCATGCAAACCCTAGGGGATTGCACAGCACAATTGGCAGAGCTAAAAGCTCTGTTGATGGCACTGGAACATATGGATCCTGTACAGCCAATGCTGATTGTTTGTGATTTGTACTATTGTGTCCAGTCCTTCAATGAATACCTGCATTACTGGTACCGGAATGGGTTAAGAGATTCTAAAGGCAACACCATTAAACACAGACTTCTGTGGGGGAAAGTAGCAGATCTAAAAGAAACGCTACCAAATGTCCATATTGTACATACACTTGGACACCAGCGCATTGGAATACACGTCGCTGGGAATACACTGGCAGATGAAGCCGCAAAGTCAGCAGTGGCTGTGGCTGGTGCTGCTGCAGTAACTCGATTGAGTTAAAAACCGGACGCAGATATATAGGCTGCCATGAAAGCAATGGCTGATGGTACGCCCTATCCAAAAGCAATTCCTGACAAATATTCCTACCGAAACAGAGGGTTCCTGAATGCTGAAGTTAAGATACCAGGCATAGGGGTGCGGGATATTCCCAACGGAGATATAAGACCACAATTGATTAAAGCAGTGCATGAAGGGGTAGCATCTGCCCATGCTAGTGTGGCCGCTACAATCTCAATCTTACAAGCCTGCTATTGGCGGCCAGTCCTCTACAAAGAGACCAAGCAGTATGTCCTTTGTTGTGACATCTGCCAACAAATTAAAGTTTCCACTGCCAAACGCCCGCCGCAGACACCCCTCTTGATTTCATATAAACCTTTTCAATGTGTGTACTTGGACCATTGCGGTCCCCTTATACCGGACAGTTCATTCAAGTATATTTTGGTCGCTGTTGACTCTTGCTCCAGGTTTCTATGGGTGTGGCCACAACGCTCGGCTGATGCTGGGACTGTTATTAAAGATTTGCGAGTCTTTATCGGTACATATGCAGTTGCGGCTTTCCACTCGGACCAGGGCCATGCTTTCGCCTCAAGGGCATTCAGGGATGCCATGGCTTCGTTGGGGGTCCAACTCCAGTACTCGTCTCCATTTCATTCTGAGGGAAATAGTGTTGTGGAGCGATTAAACTGTGATTTAAAGCAATCCTTTATAGCCAGAGTCTTAGGTACAGGTCGTAGTTGGCTCAATCACCTGTATGGAGTTCAGAGAGCACTAAACAATCTGCCTAGAAGGTGCCTGTACTTCATATGAGTGCCTGCTCGGAACTCAAATGTATGTTCCAGATCTTGATGGTCCTGGCGTGGAGGCGGCAGAAACACCTTATGACATAAATTACCGTGTCACTGTCTTACAGGAATTACAACAGTTCCGTGACGACAATTCTTCTGCTAGTATTGCCTCCGTAGGAATTAAGGATGTACCTGTAACACTTACCGCTGGATTCCTAGAGTTGATGATCTAGTACGTGAAAAGGTCGAGGATCTAGTATGTGAAAAGGTCACTGTGAAAAAGGAATTCGGTCCTTCTTATCGAGCAACAGTCCCAGTCTTGGGGATACACGGTACCTGAACTGTGAGTCTACCGCCGCTGGCAGGTGCTAAAGGAAATCGTTTTGTCTCCATCGACAATGTCAAACTACACCATGTGGCCGATCCTGCACAGCAGACCAAGAGGAACAACCAGTAGTTCCCGCATCCCTCTCCCTACTGGTCAAGATGTTCCTCTACAAGTTGTGAGTAGCCACACCAACACCTCTCCAAGCTTCAGGAGGGTGGAAAATGATCTTGCATTGGTTCCACTAACATCAAATAATACAGAAATGGTTGATTGATTCGATACAGCTTCAACACAAATGGAAGGTCGAATTTATTGTGTGCCACCACGAGAAACACCAACTCCACCAACTAACACAGCTCCAGTTTTTGCACGAACTGCTTCTGGATATTTTGCTGACATCAATGATGACGTCTCAGACTCATTCGCCTCTTCAACACCTGAACGGTCAAGAACACCTAAGCTGATGAACTGGCTTAAAATCACATACTTTATTTTTTAATGGAACTATCTGTGGCTTTCCTTGACTGTACTAGCTTTCCTACTTTGGATTGTTTTTGTCATCACTTTCGTTTTGTTAATACATGGTCAGTTTGTTCCTGAAAAATCAATAGTTGAATTGGTAGATGAGGTCCTAAAACCAAATTTTTCATCACTCAAGGTCCGAAGAGACTTGTCTTTTGTGAACATTTCCGTGATACCAATTTCTGATGGGAGTCTTTGGGATAAAGTAACATTTGATATATACGGTCCCACGGAGGTTATTCAAATACCATATGTGTTCAAACTTTCCATGAATGATATAATAATACCAGGCATTGTTTCTGATGATTGGGATGTGAAAACAGTTGATTCTACGATGACTGAATTGCAGTATTATACTGTACTTGAAAACAAAGATGTTTATCAATCTAAAGAAAATGATGGTGACATGTTTTGCTATAATTATTATGGGCACCGTTTCATACACAGAGCAAGCAGCCACAAAACTGTTTTTAATTATACACAATGGGAACATTGTCCGACTCCACCACAAGGGAGTTCCAAAACGTATTCTGAAAAGTTTGCATATTTTTCTGGGCATGATGTTAAAAATGCTGAGTCGTATTATTTTAAATTGCCACCTGCTAAAAACATACACATATTATTGACGAATACGAAATTCATATATTCGGAATCCTTTTTTTCCGGTTGACTATAGAACACAATGAATATTGGCTGAAGTCGATTGACTTAAAAAGTGTGTGGGAAACTAGACATTGGCAAATAAGGGAGAAGGAAGCTTTCTTCAGAGCATGCCTGATACCTGTGCAAATGATATTCTTAAATGAAACAGTACAACAAACAAGTTGTCTAGGCTTAGCAAAGATCAAAGAATTAAATACACCAGTATACCTGCCCCTGAATTTGTTTATAAATGGCAAAAATATACAAATGCAACTGAAGATCAGCTCGATGAATGGGTCAAGAATGATACATTTAATGTTTCACTGACACGTCCTGATGGGTGGTTATTGTGGCCAGAAGATACCAATGGGTGTCACCAACGTTTCATCAACTCCTCTGGGGTTTTAGAACTAATAGGCCGGACCCTCGCTATATATCATCCGAATATGCGGGTATAGTTACAACATACAGTGTAGGGAAACTTTGCCAGCAATGGTTAAGAACTTCCTCAGTAGATGCATTTAGAGAACACCTCAGTCTCCTGTCTAATAATACTGACTTACAGGATTTCCTGTTAAGCCCCAGAAAACACAGCAGAAAGCGTTTCTTATATGAAGTATATAATGAAATTTAGAAGCTTTCTCAACAAGAAGCAGGTGCCCTATTAAGGCAAATAGACCAGGAAAATCTAAAAAGGGCATTAGCTGTTGTGGATAATGGGATTAATACCCTGTCTGACTGGATATACACTTTAAATAACATTGTCTCTTCTGCTGTAGACATTATACAAACAGATATGTCTTCCTTACACCAGGGACAAAGTCAGCCAAGGTCCATTATACAGTTGGGTTGGACACTTCAAACACTGAAGGCGGGTAGCGTTCCCTGGCAACATATCAGCGCTAGGGAAATATTTTCTTCCTTTAATTTAACGAGACAACAACAACTAATAGCTAAGAAAGAAGCGACGTATGTAATGCTAAACATCGAGAAATTAGAAAAGTTGCCTTTTACTGTGGCTGAAATACCATCTGCTGAGTGGCTAATACACGGGTCATTAATCTGCCTATTTCTACACTTCAATTCACCTCCTGTTTAAAACAAATTCCGGAAGGCAGATATGAAAGGCTGGGAGATAGTTAAATTCAAGAGGTGTAGGACCTACCCTTCTCGTACAAATGTCTTAGTGGCATGAAAGAAGTCTTTCTTAGCGGTAATGAATGCAAGACTTCAGTCAGCCATTCAATGGTTTGTAAACAGCTGTCCTTGCATGGGGCATGTAATGAGTCTTCAGCAAATTTAGCTTGTTATCTGAAGGGAGTTCTGGTACCCTTGATTAGACCTACGTTCCAGGTGCTTACAAACGGCAGCTATGTCCTCCTCAATGGTGAAGACTGTTGTGGGGTGCAAGCTGGAATAGTTTATGTTGTTTTGGTCTTTAAGCTCGTTACATGCTGCGGGAATGTACTTTTTCCCCACACTAAGATAAAAGAGGTAGCTGACATTTGGCCTCACATTGCTACTTCGAATGTGAATTTTGACAAGTTCAGCAGACTCAAGGCTTTATTGTTTCAAAAACATGTGGCTCTTACATCTGCACGCGAGACCTATGCACTTCAGGTGGCAAGGTCGTCAGCAGAGATACAGGCCCTCATTCTGACCTTGGCGGTCTTTTCGCAAGACCGCTGAGTTACCGCCGCGGTGAAGACCGCCGACCGCGGCGGTGTGCCGCTGTGCGCAATCTGACCGCTGGGAGCGTTCCGCCGGAAAACCGCCAGCAGCCACACTGGCGGTCGGCGGGAAAGTGGAGACTGGTCAACCTCCACCGCCACGCCAGCAGAACACCGCCCACAGAATTACGACCCACATTTCTGTGTGGCGGTCTTCTGTTGGCGGTCTTCTGTTGGCGGTCACGTCCCTATGGCTCCCGTCGCCTCCCGGAGGACCAACGCACAAGGTAAGTTGATCGTCCGTGAGGGGAGGGGGTGGGGGGGGTGTTGTGTGATGTGGGCGTGCATGGGGGTGTGCGTGTGAGTGTGTAGAGGGGGTGTGTGAGTGCGTGTATGCGGGCGGGGGGTGCTGCTGTGTCTATGGGTAATGTGTGCTGTTCGGCAGGTGCGCATGTCGGCATGTATGTGTGCGGGTATGTGTCCCCGTTGTGTATGTGTGTGTAGGGGGTGTGTATATGTGCATGTTGGGGGTGTGTGCATGTCGGGGTACATGTATGTGCATGTCGGGGTGGGGGTGGGGAGGGGGTTCGTACCACCTCTGGGGGGTGGCAGGGGGGTGGAGGGTGTGGGGGGAGGACTCGGGTGGGTAGTGGGGGGTGGGGGAGACCCCTATCAGTGCCAGGGAAGGAATTCCCTGGCCCCGATAGTGCTTACCGCCATGGTTCGCACGGCGGTTCCCGCCCGCAAGAAACCGCGGCGGTAGGCAGGGTCATAATACCCTTGGCGGTCTTGGGACGACCGCCGGGCCGGAGTGCGCAAACTCCAGCCCCGCGGTCATGACCGCCGTGGCGGTCGGAGTGGAGAAGTAGCGGTCGGTCGCGGCGGGGACCGCCGCGATCAGAATGCCATTTTTAATACTCTGGTCTGTTCGCGGTCCGACCGCCGTCTCTCCGCCGACCGCCAGGGTCAGAATGAGGGCCATAGTCTCTTTTAAGTACAAACTTTCCGAGACACTTTGGTGAACTTGTGGGACGGATACTTAATGCGTCCAGTACAACTGGAATCACAAACGTTTTTAAGATTCTGGTTTCGTTCGCACCTTCTCCTCCATATTCGGTTTGATACCATCATCCATTCATTCAATTTTCTCCAGTATTTTTGGGGGATTTCCAATAACTTTGGCTATAATTGTTTTCATTTTGCTGTTGCTATTTTTTATGCGCAATGGCTTTCCGCCACAACAAGAAGTAATTAAAGCGCTCCAATCAGCGCAGCTCTGTCGTGAACGCATGATACAGTATTTTGGAGCAACACTCCTGGAGCAATTGGAGCGTGACTGGTCTCTGTCATTCAGACCAGTTTTACATTGTGTGCAGCCCGTGTTTCAGTGCCTCTGGTGTGCTTCTGAACATGCACTGGAATTTTGTCTCTTTACGCAGCGCTTGCTTTCATCGGACACTGATCTGTTGATGTTCTCGCTGAGGACTCATTACCAGACATGCGTGTTGTGGTTGTGTTTGCTACAGGAAGCTACTTTTGAGTTGCCCTTCCTGGAGGATGTGGCTCTTAACTCATCTTTGGGTACACCACAGAATGCTGCCTTGGCTGAGGCTGAGGCTATGGAACACGACTGCTCCTTGGTCTTTCTCGGTGATGCCTTTTCAACTTTAACACCTGCCGAAGTGGAAGATTTCCTCTCCTCTATGGTCCCAGAATCAACTGGAACGTTTCAAAAATAACTTTGACTTTTGAAAGTTCGGTCTTTTATCCCACATGTTTACTTTTTAAATTGTCCTTTTATATGCTCACGTGTCCCTTCGACTTGTCATAATTGACATTAATTTTTACATGTATATCTTAGGTTGAGCTTTTTAGTAGCACTTTTATGTGTCTTTAGGCTTTGAACCACCTTCAACCGACAAGGGGAGGGTGTTGTGTAGCCATTTTAGCTATAGCTCCATGCACGTTATTTTAACACACTAGGCCAAGCCGCTGTGCACTGTAACCTAGATATATTTTATTCAGCTTTATTTTATTGTTACAATAGCCACTGTTATGGTTTTGTTTTATTTTCTGTTTATCTTACTGTTTTTGCCTAGGCCAGCACTCTGTTTTCAAACAAGACATTCTTGTTCACTCTGTGCTTCTTCCGAGGCTACAACATGGTACATTGCCGGTGAACGTGGTATGAGTTTAGTCTCCGACATTCGTAGAAAACACACATCCTTATGTAGGGACATTTTCTCAGAACATCAGTTGTGTTGTTATAAAAAACTTCCTTGTCCCTTATATGTTAGAGGAAGATTCAAGCCAGAGAGCCATGACTGCATGCTGATTGCCGAATGCTTCGCTACAGATGCTAACGCAGACCACAGGCCTTTGCTCATGTATGGGGGATGATGGGCAGAATTAGAGCTTAATACGCTGTGCTCTATCATAGCCTAGGTAAGACTTAGGGGCAAATTTATGCTCTTTTGACGCACATTCGGCACAAACCTTGCCCCATATTTAAACTTTGACGCCTGAGCCCGCGGACGTCAAAATCCCGTCATGTGCGTCATTTTCTGGATGCGGGAAACCACCTTGCGTTAATCATATGCAAGGTAGGCGTTCCCGTCCAAAAAATGACTTAAACGCCCGTGCCTCGTATTTATGCTACAGGGCAAAAATCCCACACGGCCGGGAGGCAGAGTTGGAAAATGACGCACAGCCCGATTTGCGTCAAAAATTAACGCCTGGGTCAGGGCAGGCATTAAAATGGGGCAAACACACATGTATTTAATCAGAACACACAGAAGCAACAGCAGAGCAGCAAAAGGGAGACATGGAGGTGCTTCTCATCCAGCGTGCACGCAGACGCAGAGCACAGCAACAACAACAGCAGCTACCACAACACCAGCAGGGACCCCAAAGGCAACGCAGAAGGCAGGAAAGGATATTCCGCACCAGGACAACCCTTCATGGCCTCAGGGAACATGACATCATCCAGAGGTACAGGTTGAACTGGCAAGCCATTCAGCAGCTGCTGCGCAACATTGAGCCACAGTTGGCACCCAGCTTCTGACACCCCGCACCATCCCAACAGAAAGCAAACTGCTTGCTGTACTACATATGTTGGCAAGTGGCTCCTTTCAAACCACTGGCGCCCTGGTTGCTGGGATATCACAGCCATCACTCTCCACCTTCCTGCCCAAAGTACTGGATGCCATCATCGGACTCACACCCGCCACATCTGCTTCCCAAACACACAGCAGAAGCAGCAGGAGACAAAACAGGGGTTTTACCTCATTAATGGATTCCCACACGTCCTTGGTGCCATTGACTGCACACATGTATGCCTTGTACCACCTGCTGCAACTGAACATCTATACCGCAACAGGAAGCACACACACTCCATCAATGTGCAGGTCATTGTGGATCACCAAGGACTGATCACCAATATCGTGGCAAAGTATCCGGGGAGTGTACAGGACTCATTCATCTTCCGTCACTGTACCATCTATCAACACTTCCAGGATGGACGATATGGCAATGGACTACTTTTTGGTAAGTACAGAAACCTACTTATATACACACTGCACAGCAACCCTCTAGGACAAACAACACATACACCACAACAGCGACATGTGAACAGGAACACACTGAGGTTGGGACACCGCTAGGCATGTATGATAGATCTGCAGTGAACGTGTCACACATATGAAATTAGTGTACAGTCCAATGTCAAGACATCAATGATCACAACGTAAGGAGAGGTTTGGCTAATTGTCACCTTGCAAAATGTAAGCGTCTCACTGATGTTTAAATTAATCCATTTCATATGTCTAAAGGTATGGGATGTCCAGGGTACATAGATGCTAACGTGTTACCACCACTGTCAAATTGAATCTGTGTATGGAACTATCATCTCACCCCCAGTGAACACACAGGAACACCTGTATCACAAGTCACAATGCTAGGGTGTGCACACTGTACTGCAAATCCCAAAACATACTGCTGACAACCGGTCAGCAGGCAAACACTCTTTCAGCCAAGGAAACAACCCAATGCAGATGGTACATCCTAGAAGCCTAGGAGTCAACACAATAACACAAAAGAGTCACAGACAACACAAGACAACTACTGCCATGCAAGGTGATATTAATGGGGCAAGCTACATCACCATGATCCCAATCATTTTCTCTTTCAGCTGATCAGGGGTATGGGATCCAGCCATGGATTATGACACCATTTGGCAACCCAAGCACTGCAGCAGAGCGTGCCTACAATGAGGCACATAAGAGGACACGCACCATAGTCGAGAGGACCTTTGGCATCCTCAAGTCGAGATTCAGGTGCCTTGACATCACTGGTGGCAGCCTCCTATATTCACCAGAAATGGTCTGCAAGATCATTTTAACATGTGCGATCCTGCACAACATTTGTGTACGAAGGAACATTCCCCTATTAAAACCAGAGCCACAAATTCCTGAAGAGGAGGAAGAGGAGGATGCTGGCCTGCAACATGAGGGGGAACAACAAAACACATCTGCTGGATTGCGCAGGTGCCAACATATTGTGAACAATTTCTTTTGAAACAACTCACCATCACCACTGTATCAACATATGTAAATAAACACCGATAATGATCACCATGTCATGGTCTGGGTAATCATTTTTACTCACCTTTATCTCTAACTATCAGAATAAGAGTGTAGCCTCATGGAGCATTGCTGACATATCGATCAGGACACAGAAATTTCCAAAGCAATTGTGATGCGTGTTATACAACAGTCACATTCACACACACTGTAAATAACATATATCCTGTACATTTCACCTTTGAAGGGCAATAGCAGAGGACCACACCTATTTCACACATACATGTTGGCAACATGGTTCATCGAAGCATATGGCACACAACTAAGACACCATCAGCCAATAAGGGAAAAAAAAAGCCTCATATATGAGGCAGTGGATGTGCTATTGCAATGGTAACAGGAATGTATGACCAGACCCTTGACAGCAGTATGTCGTACAGCACCTATCTTTGCAAGGAATATCTGTGACTAGAGTTCCATATAAGCAGAACATAGACAGCACAAGTGCCACACCTATGACAAGCATTGCGCACATGACATTCCATGAACATGTCAGCCCATGTCCTAACTCCTGACACACCCATGCTCCTGGTCTCACCCCAGCTGTCTTAAAAGGTCCCTGGAATGGTAATATGTGTACCCAGATATTCCCTCCTCTACACATACACAGACTAACAATAGTAATCTAGTGTGCTTCACCCTTTCGTATGGTGTGCCATAGTCATAGTACATCTTTCTGCATGGACGTCAGGTTAAAGAATGCACTGGCTTGTAGTCTCTAAGACCTGTTATCACCTGTAGATTGCTTCCCATGTGAAAGGTACTGTTGGCCATTTTAACTCAAATCTCACCTACAGGACTTATGAGAAACTGATGCAGCACACACCTTGCAGATGCTCAGAACAGCATAGAAGCTGCCATTTTGTCGATTACACTGTTATGCATTGCTAGAAAAATAAGCTGTGTAACACAGCCCTTGGGTTTATGTGTCACCTTCCAAAACACAGGACAAACACAGTTTTCCATGTCAACTGTCTTGTTCTTCCTCCGACCAGTCTTAGTCAGACCATTGAATATTTACCTTGTGAAATTGCTGGATCCTGATTGACCCTGCATCCTGTCAGCCCGACTGGCACCTGTCTGTGCATTACCCTAAAGGTTCCTTGTGGCTACATTTGTAGCATACCTGCTTTCCCAACCATCACATTGCTCCAGGGGTATTTTGTCAGGTGCTTCCTCAATGCATACTCAAATACATTGTATAGCATAATCTGCTTTTTTATTGTATCACAACTGGGAACTTGTTTCCAAATACCCAAATCATGGCTTATCCCTTGTCTGGGTCTCATGTATGCATGAGCGACAAAGTGTGGCAGTGTACCAGGGCTGTATGCAGGGATTGGGTATGGTGCCTCCAGCAGAACCACCAAGCTCTGACAATGTGCATGAAAAGTCCACATATGTTAGGACCCTGACAGTTCACACGCTGAATCACACTGCTCACAACATACTGATGGCCTGTGCGTGCTGAATAGCTGCAAGATTAATCAACACAGAGGCTATGATGTTCCCAGATGCAGTAGGAACTTTACAGGCCAACCTGTGTACAAATGTTGTAATAACACCTGCCGGAACATGACTCCTGAGATATGATCTCACTCAGCACACCAAGGTTGCCTTGTTGACAGTCTCATAACACGTCTGCAGTGACAGGGTGGGACCATCCCCACGTAGGTTCTTATGTCCTCATTGGCTTTACTTCCATTGATCTCCAAAGGATATTCAGTATATACAGGAATAGTCGCCACTGACTCATGATGAGACCTGGACATAACTGTGACAACATAGACCCCTAAAAATATACAGGATCAACATTGGACCACACACATGAACCAGACACCTCTGTGCAATTGATCACTGGAAATATGTGGCCATGTGCTGCTTTGTCTGCTGGTCCACCTCTGCCACAGGAGAGTTGTGGCTCAGTCATATGACCACAACTGTGGCGTGATATTACATTTGTGGTTCACCTTTGGCGTTCTGTGTCAATAACATGGTACCCACTTAGTCTGTACATGTGCCTGACTCATGGTGGGTTCACCAACAAGTGCCTAGGAAGCAGTATCCAAAGTTCCAGGACATGTGATGGGCAAGTTTGAGACCATTGACTTGAACAAGCATCTGCCATCTATCCGGTGCATGTTTTGTCATTTGTGGTGTTTACGTTACCCAAAAACTAGGAAGTGCACACAACAGATGTTGCTGCATGTATGACTAACACATGTCCTCTCTCATTTCCACACTGACTTGCATCTGAGGGTTGGACACATTGACTTCAGATTCATACAAGCATATTTGCAATAATGCATGTTGTGTTGCACACAGACTGGGTCAACAACTACATTAGTAGCCAATGCACACACATTGAGCCATAGGCACTGAGGTATTGTACTTATGTGTGTCACATTGGTATCCTCTCCTGACGCCAAACATGCCCAATGTGTGCAATACATATATGTTGGCCACACGTATGGCCATCTAGTGTGTCAGTCAAGAGTGAAAATCCTGTAAATGAAGTAGCGGATCATGGTCCGCAGTAGTATGATGTTTCACATGTGCCCTTACACCGTCATGACCAAAGGGGGTACAATCAGCCTATCTCAGTTGTGTCACAAATGTAACATAACATTAAATTGTAAAATGACCCAAACCCAGTTAATGACCTGAAATTCTGACGCACAAGCGTCAAAAAATGACGCTTATGCCCGAAAAACAATGCATAATGCCCTGAAAACACCATTGACTCTTCCACACTGTACCTCAGAAAATTGGTTAAGTGTTAAACTATTTCCAAACATATGGATGCAGGCTCATTTCTACTCTTGTGCATCGAAAAAAATGATGCCCAGACTGCATAACGATAAAAAACGGCCGCCATTTTAGGCAGGAAGTGATGTAATAGGATATCCTGTTTACAGATCATGTACAGTGGGTTGACTTTCACTTTCACTTTGCAGTCTGTGATACTTCCTGACTGTGTGGCTGTGTTGAGAGTTTTATCTGGTCAAATTGTGCTTTTGTCTCCTGTGTGGTCTATTTCTTGTCATTTTGTGAATTAAAAATTGTTGTTGTATCCTGTCTGAGTGTTTTTTGTGTAAAATTGTGTTGTATGGTATTGTCTTTGTTTTGTTGAGAGTATGTTGTGGGTAGTGTTAGTTTGGGTCTAGTTGAGCTGTTTTAGTTGTTTAGTTTAAGTTTTTCATATTCTACTTTCCCCCTAGTCTCCTTTGTTCCCCTTTATCCCCTATTTATCTTTTGCTGCTAAGATGTTGGGTAGGCCTCGTCTTGGCAAGATGGGTGAGGAGGAGCTGGGTGGTTTTATATGGCTAGTGTGCCATTTCCTCCCCCTTATGATTGAGGCAGGTGGGTGGGTGATACAGGGGTATCACACTAAGGCACGGATGCTCCGGTGGGTAAAGGTCTTGCATCACCTGCAACGCATTTATCTGCCACCAAGGAATGACCACCAGCTGAAGCACCGCTGGGCTGACCTCATTTCCAGGGAGCAAGATCTGCTGGACCACCTGGGGATTGTGATTGGTGGCCCTGTTGGTGAGTACAAATCATGTAAATGTGCACAATTAAATGCTCTGTAGTGACATCAGGTGATTTGTATAATATCTGCCGGCAATGTTGTTGAGTGTGTGGAATGCTTTGGAAACATACAGGGTCATTTATGTACTATGTTAAGGACCACAATTGCTAGCTGTTAGGAAGCAAGAGCTCTGCAAACTTACTGAATCCTTTTGCTTTATGTAAGTTTGTGCTGCCTTTGTGTCAAACATCAACACAAATCAGGAGCCAATTATGTATAGATATAGGTCACATTTGCCTGTGGGGTATAGAAATTTCCAATTCATTACCAACATTTGTTGACGCAACAGCTAGACTGACTTTTGAAACACTATATGAGGCTGAAAATGAGTGCAAGCTTCACGTCAATTGATGATAGCAATGTGGCCCAAACATATGTCTCATGTGTGTCTGGTGAGTGTGTAAGGAAAGCGATCACGGAAATTCCAAAAATCTTAGGGATTATTGTGCCACTTCTTCATTTTGGATACATGTCAGATCTGGATTTGGAGACATAGGGAACAAGTTCTAGCTGCCCTCAGCTAACATCTTAGACTGGTAGTTGGTGTTTGTTGTTCCACCTTTCATTTAGGGATGGCTGGCCAAAGGTATGCACATGGGTTCATATCTCTATGGTTGGCGCAACTCATCATAGCTGGGCCACATCAAATGAAGCAACTGTAACAACATGAGGGCTAACAACTGTCTCTGCCCCTCTGTACATTGTACCTCTGTGTCATAAATTTGTCATGGGCACAATGGCTGGTTGAATGGTAATGCACTCCTCAAGGAAAGTGGCTTTGGATGTCTCTCTTGGATATAACATGATGAGACAAATACACTCCATTATTATGTCTGCTCACTAATGAAGGAGCATGTTTGCCACCACATGATAGTTAGGGCCACTGCATGTGTGCAGATATGTGTGTAACACTCACTGGAGACCCATGGTATGTACATGTCAGCCGTGCTACATCGGATGCAGTATCATCATGTCTGAGTGGCTTTACTTATTTATGTAATCTTACACATAGGGGGTCATTCTGACCCCCGCCGGCGGCGGAAGCCGCCCGCCTGGCGGGAACCGCCAGAAGACGGTACTGCGGTCACAAGACCGCGGCGGTCATTCTGACTTTCCCGCTGGGCTGGCGGGCGACCGCCAAAAGGCCGCCCGCCTGCCCAGCGGGAAAGCACCAGCAACGAGGAAGCCGGCTCCGAATGGAGCCGGCGGAGTTGCTGGTGTGCGACGGGTGCAAATGTGAAAACCGCCAGAACCAGGCTGGCGGGAAGGGGGTCGGAATCCCCATGGCGGCGCTGCTTGCCGCGCCGCCATGGAGGATTCACAGGGGCAGGGGAAAACCGGCGGGAAACCGCCGGTTTCCCTTTTCTGACCGCGGCTTTACCGCCGCGGTCAGAATTGCCCTTGATGCACCGCCAGCCTGCTGGCGGTGCATCCTCCAACCCCGGCCCTGGCAGTCCATGACCGCCAGGGTCGGAATGACCCCCATAGTATTTGTCTTTGGAATTGTTGGACAGTGCACAGAAATTTAGCACATTTCTCCCTTCCATGCCTTACAAGGGACCGGCATCCTACACTATTGGCGAGGTGGCTAGATTCGAGGACCCAGACAACTCCAGTAAGTGTTGATATGTCTGTTATGTGTTGTGTTTGCTGGTGATGTGTGATGGACTCCTGTGTGTTGAACACATAGCAAGGTGTGATGCGCTGGCCAATCATTTGTTTTGTTCCATGGGTGGAATTTCATTTTATCACCATCTTTGAGTTGGCCAATGCCTATCCTATTGTCTTATTTAGGGATTCTAGGTCAGTCCTTTGGGCCCTGCAATGTGAATGGGGATGAGTCATGTGGATAACACTTGTATCAGAAAGAGTCACACTGGACCTAATTTGTGATTTGGTCAGTCTGTCAGACCCACATTCTCCCAGAATGGGGTTGCTAAATGCTTACCCACAGACTTCTGCTTCCCAGTTCACTAATGTACTTATTAAACTGTAGGTTGAACTTCCTAGACGCATTTAGCTCCACATGTAGTGCTACGAGTATGTGGCACTTGAGTGGAATGGCCTACGTGTGCATGCAACTCATGGCCAGGGGTGTTCTTGCATCTCTGGGTTTGTTGTAGGTCATGGCTTACTGGAAGTATATGATGTGGACAAACGTCTGCATTTCCCGACATGTGTGGCGCTGGGATTGGTCAAGGGTTTGCTGTCTCCTATTTGTAGATACTCCTTACCTGTGGTGTGTGTGTTGAGCCAAACACATGTCCAGCTTTCCTAGGCTTCCTGGGTGTCCATGTTGTTTGAAATTATTAGTTATTAGTCCACCCCCCACCCTCAAACAAAGGCATGGGTTTGTGAATAGTGTACCTAGGACTGACGATACAAGTTTGGTACACAGACATGTACATCAGTTAATCTTTTGTCTGAACCTAGTATACACACTAATTTTTCCCACATGAGTACAATACTAGCAAGTCCATTTACAACTTGCAGATCATGTGGCCCTAGATTTCCATCCCGTACAATGACATTTGTAGCCCTGGAACTGGCGGAGGATGTGCTGCATGATTGTTAGCTGACAACTGGCAGAACTATGATGCCAAATTCATGCCAATTGTTACCCATCTTGTAGGGTTTGGATGTGCTATGTGTGATGGAAACTTTGTAAGCTGGCTTGCCATGTACTTCCTCGGGGACAATCAATGATCTATATGATGATATGAGCTGTTACAAGTACAATAGATGTATTGTCTGATTTACTTCTTGTGCCATTTCACACAATGCAGTTCCTAATGTTAGTTTTTCTATTTGTCTTCACAGCTGCAAATATGACACCCATCCAGGTCAGGGAGTTTCAACGGCGGGCAATGAGGTATCAGCACATACTTCAGGTAGAGTCTGGGTACCGAAGAATGGCCCGCAGATACCGGCACAAACGGGTCTCCGGAGCATGGAGGGCATTCCCACAAGGTGGCCCTTCTTTGCTCACCACAGCCACCACCAGCACCACCACCACTTCCACCCAGGTGGCACCACCAGCAGCTGAGACCGTTGCGGCAACCACCTCAGAAAGTGCTCCAGGCCCTAGCACAGCACCAACTGCAGGGCAGCCCGCAGCCATGGACACTACACAGCCCCACACTTCCTCAGCTGGCAACCAGACCACCCCAGCTGCAGCTATTGACCCTGCTACTTTTGTACAGATGCAGCGTAAATTGGACTGTGTCCTGCGTAAAATGAGTCGACTGCGGCAGGAGGTGCGACATGTAAACCGGCGGGTGCGGTCAATCAAGAGGACCCTCCGGAGGGACAACCTGTAGCAGTGTTGACGGACATGATTCCCTCCCCTCCCTCCTCTTTCCTGATTCTTATACTTTGTGGATTTAGGGGGCTTAGTGTTTGGTTAGTATAGGATGTTAGTTTAGTTAGTGTTAGTGGGTGGGGGTCCTGAATATTTCTATTGTTTCTTTTTGAGTGTGTGGGTGGGTGGGGGAAATGTTGGGGTTCTTGTGTGTTTAAAAAAAATGAAAAAAAATATATTTATTTGTTTAGTATAGGATAGTATGTGTTTAGGTTAGTATCTGTTGTCCTCCGTGTTTCCCGTCTCATAAGGGGGGCGGGGGGGTTGATGTTTAGAAAGTTTCGTTAAATGCGATTAGTACTTTTAGCTTAGATTAGTTAGGGACAGTTGTGGGTAATGAGTAGTTAGAGTAGATTAGGGTAGGTAAGGCTTTTCCCCGAGTTTTCACTTCTGTTTTTACAGTTTAATAAATATGTAGTAAACCCTTTACAGTATGTGTGACATGCTTGTAGATCAGGGCCTTGGCATGAGTGTACAGTATTTCTTTTGTATTACATTTAGGGGGTTATTACAACTTTGGAGGAGGTGTTAATCCGTCCCAAATGTGACGGATATACCACCAGCCATATTACGAGTTCCATAGGATATAATGCACTCGTAATACGGCTGGTGGTATATCCGTCACTTTACCGTCACTTTTGGGACGGATTAACACCTTCTCCAAAGTTGTAATAACCCCTATTGTGTCCTATGCTGCAAACAAATCCCAAATGAGCTGTAACATTGTCAGCTACACAAAGCTACCTTGCAAAGATTAGACCATTCATTGCAACCACCAATCACAGTTACTATGGATCCCAACGTTTTTTTGTCATTAAGTATTGTTTTCAATGTCACATACAGTGCTTCCAGATTTATGATTGGGGACACTGTGTTATGTCTGACTGCAGTCTGATGTCCAAGGAAACCCTTATACGGTGAGTGGTAGTAAGCTCTCTTGTAGTGTAGTGTACATGACTCACATAGATCATTTGTTACACTATAAAGCATGATTACTTATTTGGATGTAAACACATACACCTCCATTCATGCAGTTTGGTGACTGTTCGCCTAGATTTGTGGGCAATGTTACATGTGTTAGTTTTGCATGGAGGCAACATTTTAAAGGCACTATTTTATGGTTTAGATATCCCTTGTGGAAGCATTATTCTGTCCAACACAGCATTATGGTGTATAGTTTCTCTTTTCCTCAGATATTACCCTCAGGAAGGGCAGAGTATGGTAGAATCCAGGCCACTGTGCATAGTTATCAGTCTACATTATTTCAGGACAGTTGTATTGACAAGCTATGTAATTTGACAGGAGGCAAAATTCAGTGGTCTACCGCACGGTTGATGTGTCACATTACACAGAGATAAAGTTGTTGTGTAAGTGCTATTTATTGAAAAGTGCTGTAGTGCTATATGTACATTGTCCATGATTGTGAGTCCATTATAGTGACATCTTCCATTGTGATCCTACACAAGTGCTAAAGGACAATTCATTGGACATGCTGGGGTGAAGTGTCAGACAGTGCAGAGGGACAGGATTTGCCAATGAGTTAGTGAGAGACAATCACAAGGCAGGCTGACAAGATAGACAGTGGTTTGCAGAATAGTGTTTGAGTACAGTTGTTGCAAAATTGGCATGTTACGAAGCACAGAACCTTGGTAATAGGTGGCCATGTGTCAGGGACTAGTGCTTCCGGGTACTTTTACGTGTGAAGGTGATCTGTTCCATGTCTTCATCTTCTAATGTGTGTGTTGCCTCCTCTGTCCTTGGTGGTGGTGATTGTGAAGGGGCAACACACACCTCAGTGTGTGTAGACGTGGAGTCAGACAACCCGGTAGCTGCTACATGTAGGGGTCTTAGGGGCAGTACTGCTGCAAGGAGGATCTGCTGGTTCTTAACCTGTTCTGTGCCGAGGACGTAGTGGTTACGTCCTTCGGCACAGTGCTGCTGTGCCGAGGACGTAACCATCACGTCTTCGGCACACAGCCCAGAGGGAGCGCTCTCCCTCCCTCTGTGTGCTTCCCCCCACGCCCCCAAAGGCAGTGATGGAAGGGGAAGCCCTTCCCCTTCCACCCCGACCCTCCCGTGACATCAGCGCGCGAGCGCGCGCTGTTTGTCACAGACCTCCCCATCGCACTGAGCTTCCAGCGCAATCAAAAGAGAAATGCTTTGCATTTCTCTTTCGATCACGTGGGGGAGGCCCGGAGAGGCTTCAAAGGGATGGAAATGTATTTCCTTCCCTTTGAAGTCTCTCCAAGCGTTTCAAAAGCCGGATTGCTTGCAATCCGGCTTTTGATACGCCCACTAGACACCAGGGATTTTTTTTTTTTTTTAATTGTCATGAGGTAGCGACCCCTTGGGCAAGGGTCGCTCACAGGGGGGGGGGCACTTTTTGGGAAGGCCTTTTCTGCCCCCCCTGGGGGCAGATCGGGGGGGCCCCCAGAGGGGCACCAGGGATATATATTTTTTTTCTTTTGTTTTTGTTTATGTTTTTGTTTTAGGTGTGGGGAGCGACCCCTTAGGCAAGGGTCACTCCCCTAGGGGGAAAATTATATTTAGGCCATTCTGCCCCCCTTGGGGGCAGATTGGCCTATTTTGATGAGGCCAATCTGCCTCCAAGGGGGACAGAAACCACTAGACACCAGGGAGGTTTTTTTTTTACGTGAATTTCACGAAAGGGGAGCGACCCCTTAGGCAAGGGTCGCTCCCCTGGGTGGGGAAATTATTTTAGGCCATTTCTGCCACCCTGGGGGATAGATCAGCCTATTTTGATTAGGCTGATCTGCCCCCAAGGGGGGCAGAAACCACTAGGCACCAGGGATTTTTTGTTATGTTTTTTTTACAGATGGGGAGTGACCCCTTGGACAAGGGAAGCTCCCCTGGAGGGGAAAATTGTATTTAGGCCATTTCTGCCTCCTTTGGGGGCAGATCGGACGATTTTTGCTACGCCAATCTGCCCTCAAGGGGGGCAGAAACAACTAGGCATCGGGGATTTTTTTTTTGCGCCAATGTCACGCAGGGGGAGCGACCCCGTAGGCAAGGGTCGCTCCCGGGGAGGGCTGGGGGGTCAAATTTATTTTAGGCCATTTCTGCCCCCCCTGGGGGCAGATTGGCCTATTGGTATTAGGCAGATCTGCCCCCCAGGGGGGGCAGAAACCTCTAGGCGCCAGGGCAAGTTTTTTTTTTTTTGTTAGTTTTTTTAGAGATGGGGAGCGACCCATTAGGCAAGGGTCACTCTCCTGGGGGGCAAATTGTATTTAGACCATTTCTGCCCCCCTTGGGGGCAGATTGGCCGATTTTAGGTCAATCTGCCCCCAAGGGAGCAGAAACCACTAGGCACCGGGGATTTTTTTTTGGCGCCAATGTCACGTAAGGGGAGCGACCCCGTAGACAAGGGTCGCTCCCGGGGGGGTTGGGGGGGCAAATTTATTTTAGGCCATTTCTGCCCCCCCTGGGGGCAGATCGGCCTATTGTTATTAGGCCGATCTGCCCCCAGGGGGGGCACAAACCTCTAGGCGCCAGGGCACATTTTTTTAAATGTTTTTTTTTGGTTTGTTTGGTTTTTTAGAGATGGGGAGCGACCCATTAGGCAAGGGTCGCTCCCCTGGGGGGCAAATTGTATTTAGACCATTTCTGCCCCCCTTGGAGGCAGATTGGCCGATTTTAGGTCAATCTGCCCCCAAGGGGGCAGAAACCACTAGGCACCAGGGATTTATTTTTTATCGCCAATGTCACGCAGGGGGAGCGACCCCATAGGCAAGGGTCGCTCCCAGGGGGGGGTTAGGGGGAGGGGGCAAATTTATTTTGGGCCATTTCTGCCCCCCCCGGTCGGCCTATTGTTATTAGGCCGATCTGCCCCCAGGGGGGGCAGAAACATCTAGGCGCCAGGGCAAATATTGGGTGTTTTTTTTTTGTTTGTTTGTTTTTTTAGAGATGGGGAGCGACCCATTAAGCAAGGGTCGCTCCCCTGGGGGGCAAATTGTATTTAAACCATTTCTGCCCTCCTTGGGGGCAGATTGGCCGATTTTAGGTCAATCTGCCCCCAAGGGGGCAGAAACCACTAGGCTCCGGGGATTTTTTTTTGGCGCCAATGTCACGCAGGGGGTGCGACCCTGTAGGCAAGAGTCGCTCTTGGGGGGGATGAGGGGGCAGATTTATTTTAGGCCATTTCTGCCCCCCCTGGGGGCAGATCGGCCTATTGTTATTAGGACGATCTGCCCCCCAGGGGGGGGCAGAAACCTCTAGGCGCCAGGGCAAATTTTTTGTTTGTGTTTTTTTTTTTTTGTTTTTTTTTTGTTTGTTTTTTTAGAGATGGGGAGCGACCCATTAGGCAAGGGTCGCTCCCCTAGGGGGGAAATTGTATTTAGACCATTTCTGCCCCCCCTGGGGCCGGCTGAGCTAGGGGCCAAAATCCACAGGTAGGCACTGTTTTCTATGAAAAAATGTGATGTGTCCACATTGTGTTTTGGGCCATTTCCTGCATTTCCTGTCGCGGGCGCTAGGCCTACCCAAACAAGTGAGGTATCATTTTTATCGGGAGACTTGGGGGAACGCTGGGTGGAAGGAAGATTGTGGCTCCTCTCAGATTCCAGAATTTTCTGTCACCGAAATGTGAGGAAAATGTGTTTTTTGTAGCAAAATTTTAAGGTTTGCAAAGGATTCTGGGTAACAGAACCTGGTCAGAGTCCCACAAGTCACCCCATCTTGGATTACCCTAGGTCTCTAGTTTTCAAAAATGCACAGGTTTGGTAGGTTTCCCTAGGTGCCGGCTGAGCTAGAGGCCAAAATCTACAGGTAGGCACTTTGCAAAAAACACCTCTGTTTTCTTTCAAAAAATGTGATGTGTCCACGTTGTATTTTGAGGAATTTCCTGTCACGGGCGCTAGGCCTACCCACACAAGTGAGGTATCATTTGTATCGGGAGACGTGGGGGAACGCTGGGTGGAAGGAAATTTGTGGCTCCTCTCAGATTCCAGAACTTTCTGTCACCGAAATGTGAGGAAAACGTGTTTTTTAGCCACATTTTGAGGTTTGCAAAGGATTCTGGGTAACAGAACCTGGTCAGAGCCCCACAAGTCACCCCATCTTGGATTCCCCTAGGTCTCTAGTTTTCAGAAATGCACAGGTTTGGTAGGTTTCCCTAGGTGCGGCTGAGCTAGAGGCCAAAATCTACAGGTAGGCTCTTTGCAAAAAACACCTCTGTTTTCTTTTTAAAAATGTGATGTGTCCATGTTGTGTTTTGGGGCATTTCCTGTCACGGGCGCTAGGCCTACCCACACAAGTGAGGTATCATTTTTATCGGGAGACGTGGGGGAATGCTGGGAGGAAGGAAATTTGTGGCTCCTCTCAGATTCCAGAACTTTCTGTCACCGAAATGTGAGGAAAACTTGTTTTTTTAGCCACATTTTGAGGTTTGCAAAGGATTCTGGGTAATAGAACCTGGTCAGAGCCCCACAAGTCACCACATCTTGGATTCCCCTAGGTCTCTAGTTTTCAAAAATGCACAGGTTTGGTAGGTTTCCCTAGGTGCCGGCTGAGCTAGAGGCCAAAATCTACAGGTAGGCACTTTGCAAAAAACACCTCTGTTTTCTTTAAAAAAATGTGATGTGTCCACGTTGTGTTTTGGGGCATTTACTGTCACAGGAGCTAGGCCGACCCACACAAGTGAGGTATCATTTTTATCAAGAGACTTGGGGGAACGCTGGGTGGAAGGAAATTTGTGGCTCCTCTCAGATTCCAGAACTTTCTGTCACCAAAATTTGAGGAAAATTTGTTTTTTTAGCCAAAGTTTGAGGTTTGCAGAGGATTCTGGGTAACAGAACCTAGTCAGAACCCCACAAGTCACCCCATCTTGGATTCCCCTAGGTCTTTAGTTTTCAGAAATGCACAGGTTTGGTAGGTTTCCCTAGGTGCCGGCTGAGCTAGAGGCCAAAATCCACAGGTAGGCACAGTTTTCTATGAAAAAATGTGATGTGTCCACGTTGCGTTTTGAGCCATTTCCTGTCGCAGGCGCTAGGCCTACCCACACAAGTGAGGTATAATTTTTATCAGGAGACTTGGGGGAACGCTGGGTGGAAGGAAGTTTGTGGTTCCTCTCAGAGTCCAGAATTTTCTTTCACCGAAATGTGAGAAAAATGTGTCTTTTTAGCCACATTTTGAGGTTTGCAAAGGATTCTGGGTAACAGAACCTGGTCAGAACCCCACAAGTCACCCCATCTTGGATTCCCCTAGGTCTTTAGTTTTCAAAAATGCACAGGTTTGGTAGGTTTCCCTAGGTGCCGGCTGAGCTAGAGGCCAAAATCAACAGGTAGGCACTTTGCAAAAAACACCTCTGTTTTCTTTCAAAAAATGTGATGTGTCCACGTTGTGTTTTGGGGCATTTCCTGTCACGGGCGCTAGGCCTACCCACACAAGTGAGGTATCATTTTTATCAAGAGACTTGGGGGAACGCTGGGTGGAAGGAAATTTGTGGCTCCTCTCAGATTCCAGAATTTTCTGTCACCGAAATGTGAGGAAAACGTGTTTTTTTTGCCAAATTTTGAGGTTTGCAAAGGATTCTGGGTAACAGAACCTGGTCAGAGCCCCACAAGTCACCCTATCTTGGATTCCACTAGGTCTCTAGTTTTCAAAAATGCACAGGTTTGGTAGGTTTCCCTAGGTGCGGCTGAGCTAGAGGCCAAAATCTACAGGTAGGCTCTTTGCAAAAAACACCTCTGTTTTCTTTAAAAAAATGTGATGTGTCCACGTTGTGTTTTGGGGCATTTCCTGTCACAGGCGCTAGGCCTACCCACACAAGTGAGGTATCATTTTTATCAGGAGACGTGGGGGAATGCTGGGAGGAAGGAAATTTGTGGCTCCTCTCAGATTCCAGAACTTTCTGTCACCGAAATGTGAGGAAAACTTGTTTTTTTAGCCACATTTTGAGGTTTGCAAAGGATTCTGGGTAACAGAACCTGGTCAGAGCCCCACAAGTCACCACATCTTGGATTCCCCTAGGTCTCTAGTTTTAAAAAATGAACAGGTTTGGTAGGTTTCCCTAGGTGCCGGCTGAGCAAGAGGCCAAAATCTACAGGTAGGCACTTTGCAAAAAACACCTCTGTTTTCTTTCAAAAAATGTGATGTGTCCACGTTGTGTTTTGGGGCATTTCCTGTCACAGGCGCTAGGCCTACCCACACAAGTGAGGTATCATTTTTATCGAGAGACTTGGGGGAACGATGGGTGGAAGGAAATTTGTGGCTCCTCTCAGATTCCAGAATTTTCTGTCACCGAAATGTGAGGAAAACTTGTTTTTTTAGCCAAATTTTGACGTTTGCAAAGGATTCTGGGTAACAGAACCTGGTCAGAGCCCCACAAGTCACCCTATCTTGGATTCCGCTAGGTCTCTAGTTTTCAAAAATGCACAGGTTTGGTAGGTTTCCCTAGGTGCCGGCTGAGCTAGGGGCCAAAATCTACAGGTAGGCACTTTGCAAAAAACACCTCTGTTTTCTTTAAAAAAATGTGATGTCTCCATGTTGCGTTTTGGGGCATTCCTGTCGCGGGCGCTAGGCCTACCCACCCAAGTGAGGTAACATTTTTATCGGGAGACTTGGGGGAACGATGGGTGGAAGGAAATTTGTGGCACTTCTCAGATTCCAGAACTTTCTATCACCGAAATGTGAGGAAAACATGTTTTTTTAGCCAAATTTTGAGGTTTGCAAAGGATTCTGGGTCACAGAACCTGGTCAGAGCTCCAAAAGTCACCCCATCTTGGATTCCCCTGGGTTTCTAGTTTTAAAAAATGCACTGGTTTGCCAGGTTTCCCCAGGTGCCGGCTGAGCTAGAGACCAAAATCCACAAAGTAGGCACAGTTTTCTATGAAAAAATGTGATGTGTCCACATTGTGTTTTGGGCCATTTCCTGTCGCGGGCGCTAGGCCTACCCACACAAGTGAGGTATCATTTTTATCGGGAGACTTGGGGAAACGCTGGGTGGAAGGAAGTTTGTGGCTCCTCTCAGATTCCAGAATTTTCTTTCACCGAAATGTGATGAAAATGTGTTTTTTTAGCCACATTTTGAGGTTTGCAAAGGATTCATGGTAACAGAACCTTTTCAGAGCCCCACAAGTTACCCCATCTTTTATTCCCCTAGGTCTTTAGTTTTAAAAAATGCACAGGTTTGGTAGGTTTCCCTAGGTGCTGGCTGAGCTAGAGGCCAAAATCTACAGGTAGGCACTTTGCAAAAAACACCTCTGTTTTCTTTAAAAAAATGTGATGTGTCCACGTTGTGTTTTGGGGCATTTCCTGTCACGGACGCTAGGCCTACCCACACAAGTGAGGTATCATTTTTATCGGGAGACGTGGGGGAATGCTGGGTGGAAGGAAATTTGTGGCTCCTCTCAGATTCCAGAACTTTCTGTCACCGAAATTTGAGGAAAACGTGTTTTTTTAGCCACATTTTGAGGTTTGCAAAAGATTCTGGGTAACAGAACCTGGTCAGAGCCCCACAAGTCACCCCATCTTGGATTCCCCTAGGTCTCTAGTTTTAAAAAATGCACAGGTTTGGTAGGTTTCCCTAGGTGCGGCTGAGCTAGAGGCCAAAATCTACAGGTAGGCTCTTTGCAAAAAACACCTCTGTTTTCTTTAAAAAAATGTGATGTGTCCACGTTGTGTTTTGGGGCATTTCCTGTCACGGGCGATAGGCCTACCCACACAAGTAAGGTATGATTTTTCTCGGAGACGGGGGGAATGCTGGGAGGAAGGAAATTTGTGGCTCCTCTCAGATTCCAGAACTTTCTGTCACCGAAATGTGAGGAAAACTTGTTTTTTTAAGCCACATTTTGAGGTTTGCAAAGGATTCTGGGTAACAGAACCTGGTCAGAGCCCCACAAGTCACCACATCTTGGATTCCCCTAGGTCTCTAGTTTTCAAAAATGCACAGGTTTGGTAGGTTTCCCTAGGTGCGGCTGAGCTAGAGGCCAAAATCTACAGGTAGGCTCTTTGCAAAAAACACCTCTGTTTTCTTTAAAAAAATGTGATGTGTCCATGTTGTGTTTTGGGGCATTTCCTGTCACGGGCGCTAGGCCTACCCACACAAGTGATGTATCATTTTTATCGGGAGACGTGGGAGAATGCTGGGAGGAAGGAAATTTGTGGCTCCTCTCAGATTCCAGAACTTTCTGTCACCGAAATGTGAGGAAAACTTGTTTTTTTAGCCACATTTTGAGGTTTGCAAAGGATTCTGGGTAATAGAACCTGGTCAGAGCCCCACAAGTCACCACATCTTGGATTCCCCTAGGTCTCTAGTTTTAAAAAATGCACAGGTTTGGTAGGTTTCCCTAGGTGCCGGCTGAGCTAGAGGCCAAAATCTACAGGTAGGCACTTTGCAAAAAACACCTCTGTTTTCTTTAAAAAAATGTGATGTGTCCACGTTGTGTTTTGGGGCATTTACTGTCACAGGAGCTAGGCCTACCCACACAAGTGAGGTATCATTTTTATCAAGAGACTTGGGGGAACGCTGGGTGGAAGGAAATTTGTGGCTCCTCTCAGATTCCAGAACTTTCTGTCACCAAAATTTGAGGAAAATGTGTTTTTTTAGCCAAAGTTTGAGGTTTGCAGAGGATTCTGGGTAACAGAACCTAGTCAGAACCCCACAAGTCACCCCATCTTGGATTCCCCTAGGTCTTTAGTTTTCAAAAATGCACAGGTTTGGTAGGTTTCCCTAGGTGCCGGCTGAGCTAGAGGCCAAAATTCACAGGTAGGCACAGTTTTCTATGAAAAAATGTGATGTGTCCACGTTGCGTTTTGAGCCATTTCCTGTCGCAGGCGCTAGGCCTACCCACACAAGTGAGGTATAATTTTTATCAGGAGACTTGGGGGAACGCTGGGTGGAAGGAAGTTTGTGGTTCCTCTCAGAGTCCAGAATTTTCTTTCACCGAAATGTGAGGAAAATGTGTCTTTTTAGCCACATTTTGAGGTTTGCAAAGGTTCTGGGTAACAGAACCTGGTCAGAACCCCACAAGTCACCCCATCTTGGATTCCCCTAGGTCTTTAGTTTTCAAAAATGCACAGGTTTGGTAGGTTTCCCTAGGTGCCGGCTGAGCTAGAGGCCAAAATCAACAGGTAGGCACTTTGCAAAAAACACCTCTGTTTTCTTTAAAAAAATGTGATGTGTCCACGTTGTGTTTTGGGGCATTTCCTGTCACGGGCGCTAGGCCTACCCACACAAGTGAGGTATCATTTTTATCGAGAGACTTGGGGGAACGCTGGGTGGAAGGAAATTTGTGGCTCCTCTCAGATTCCAGAATTTTCTGTCAACGAAATGTGAGGAAAACATGTTTTTTTAGGCAAATTTTGAGGTTTGCAAAGGATTCTGGGTAACAGAACCTGGTCAGAGCCCCACAAGTCACCCCATCTTGGATTCCCCTGGGTTTCTAGTTTTCAAAAATGCACTGGTTTGCCAGGTTTCCCCAGGTGCCGGCTGAGCTAGAGACCAAAATCCACAGGCAGGCACAGTTTTCTATGAAAAAATGTGATGTGTCCACGTTGTGTTTTGGGCCATTTCCTGTCGCGGGCGCTAGGCCTACCTACACAAGTGAGGTATCATTTTTATAAGGAGACTTGGGGGAACGCTGGGTGGAAGGAAGTTTGTGGCTCCTCTCAGATTCCAGAATTTTCTTTCACCGAAATGTGAGGAAAATGTGTTTTTTTAGCCACATTTTGAGGTTTGCAAAGGATTCTGGGTAACAGAACCTGGTCAGAGCCCCACAAGTCACCCCATCTTGGATTCCCCTAGGTCTCTAGTTTTCAAAAATGCACAGGTTTGGTAGGTTTCCCTAGGTGCCGGCTGAGCTAGAGGCCAAAATCTACAGGTAGGCACTTTGCAAAAAACACCTCTGTTTTCTTTAAAAAAATGTGATGTGTCCACGTTGTGTTTTGAGGCATTTCCTGTCACGGGCGCTAGGCCTACCCACACAAGCGAGGTATCATTTTTATCAGGAGACGTGGGGGAACGCTGGGTGGAAGGAAATTTGTGGCTCCTCTCAGATTCCAGAACTTTCTATCACCGAAATTTGAGGAAAACATGTTTTTTTAGCCACATTTTGAGGTTTGCAAAGGATTCTGGGTAACAGAACCTGGTCAGAGCCCCACAAGTCACCCCATCTTGGATTCCCCTAGGTCTCTAGTTTTCAAAAATGCACAGGTTTGGTAGGTTTCCCTAGGTGCGGCTGAGATAGAGGCCAAAATCTACAGGTAGGCTCTTTGCAAAAAACACCTCTGTTTTCTTAAAAAAAATATGATGTGTCCACGTTGTGTTTTGAGGCATTTCCTGTCACGGGCGCTAGGCCTACCCACACAAGTGAGGTATCATTTTTATAAGGAGACTTGGGGGAACGCTGGGTGGAAGGAAGTTTGTGGTTCCTCTCAGAGTCCAGAATTTTCTGTCACCGAAATGTGAGGAAAACGTGTCTTTTTAGCCACATTTTGAGGTTTGCAAAGGATTCTGGGTAACAGAACCTGGGCAGAACCCCACAAGTCACCCCATCTTGGATTCCCCTAGGTCTTTAGTTTTCAACAATGCACAGGTTTGGTAGGTTTCCCTAGGTGCCGGCTGAGCTAGAGGCCAAAATCAACAGGTAGGCACTTTACAAAAAACACCTCTGTTTTCTTTAAAAAAATGTGATGTGTCCACATTGTGTTTTGGGGCATTTCCTGTCACGGGAGCTAGGCCTACCCACACAAGTGAGGTATCATTTTTATCGGGAGACATGGGGGAATGCTGGGAGAAAGGAAGTTTGTGGCTCCTCTCAGATTCCAGAACTTTCTGTCACCGAAATGTGAGGAAAACGTGTTTTTTTAGCCAAATTTTGAGGCTTGCTAAGGATTCTGGGTAAGAGAACCTGGTCAGAGCCCCACAAGTCACCCCATCTTGGATTCCCCTGGGTTTCTAGTTTTGAAAAATCCACTGATTTGCCAGGTTTCCCCAGGTGCCGGCTGAGCTAGAGACCAAAATCCACAGGTAGGCACAGTTTTCTATGAAAAAATGTGATGTGTCCACATTCTGTTTTGGGCCATTTCCTGTCGCGGGCGCTAGGCCTACCCACACAAGTGAGGTATCATTTTTATTGGGAGACTTGGGGGAACGCTGGATGGAAGGAAATTTGTGGCTCTTCTCTGATTCCAGAACTTTCTGTCACCGAAATATGAGGAAAATGTGTTTTTTAGCCAAATTTTGAGGTTTGCAAAGGATTCTGGGTAACAGAACCTGGTCAGAGCCCCACAAGTCACCCCATCTTGGATTCCCCTGGGTTTCTAGTTTTCAAAAATGCACTGGTTTGCCAAGTTTCCCCAGGTGCTGGCTGAGCTAGAGACCAAAAATCCACAGGTAGGCACAGTTTTCTATGAAAAAATGTGATGTGTCCACATTGTGTTTTGGGCCATTTCCTGACGCGGGCGCTAGGCCTACCCACACAAGTGAGGTATAATTTTTATCGGGAGACTTGGGGAAACGCTGGGTGGAATCAAGTTTGTGGCTCCTCTCAGATTCCAGAATTTTCTTTCACCGAAATGTGAGGAAAATGTGTTTTTTTAGCCACATGTTGAGGTTTGCAAAGGATTCTGGGTAACAGAACCTGGCCAGAGCCCCACAAGTCACCCCATCTTTTATTCCCCTAGATCTTTAGTTTTAAAAAATGCACAGGTTTGGTAGGTTTCCCTATGTGCCGGCTGAGCTAGAGGCCAAAATCTACAGGTAGGCACTTTGCAAAAAACAGCTCTGTTTTCTTTAAAAAAATGTGATGTGTCCACGTTGTGTTTTGGGGCATTTCCTGTCACGGGCGCTAGGCCTACCCACACAAGTGAGTTATCATTTTTATCGAGAGACTTGGGGGAACGCTGGGTGGTAGGAAATTTGTGGCTCTCCTCAGATTCCAGAACTTTCTGTCACCGAAATGTGAGGAAAACATGTTTTTTTAGCCAAATTATGAGGTTTGCAAAGGATTCTGGGTAACAGAACCTGGTCAGAGCCCCACAAGTCACCCCATCTTGTATTCCCCTGGGTTTCTAGTTTTCAAAAATGCACTGGTTTGCCAGGTTTCCCCCGGTGCCGGCTGAGCTAGAGACCAAAATCCACAGGTAGGCACAGTTTTCTATGAAAAAATGTGATGTGTCCACGTTGTGTTTTGGGCCATTTCCTGTCGCGGGCGCTAGGCCTACCCACACAAGTGAGGTATCATTTTTATCAGGATACTTGGGGGAACGCTGCGTGGTAGGAAATTTGTGGCTCTCCTCAGATTCCAGAACTTTCTGTCACCGAAATGTGAGGAAAACATGTTTTTTTAGCCACATTTTGAGGTTTGCAAAGGATTCTGGGTAACAGAACCTGGTCAGAGCCCCACAAGTCACCCCATCTTGGATTCCCCTAGGTCTTTAGTTTTCAAAAAGGCACAAGTTTGGTAGGTTTCCCTAGGTGCCGGCTGAGCTAGAGGCCAAAATCTACAGGTAGGCACTTTGCAAAAAACACTTCTGTTTTCTTTAAAAAAATGTGATGTGTCCACGTTGTGTTTTGGGGCATTTCCAGTCACGGGTGCTAGGCCTACCGACACAAGTGAGGTATCATTTTTATCGACAGACTTGGGGGAACGCTGGGTGGAAGGAAATTTGTGGCTCCTCTCAGATTCCAGAACTTTCTGTCACCGAAATGTGAGTAAAACTTGTTTTTATAGCCACATTTTGAGGTTTGCAAAGGATTCTGGGTAACAGAACCTGGTCAGAGCCCCACAAGTCACCCCATCTGAATTCCCCTAGGTCTCTTGTTTTCAAAAATGCACAGGTTTGGTTGCTTTCCCTAGGTGCCGGCTGAGCTAGAGGCCAAAATCTACAGGTAGGCACTTTGCAAAAAACACCTCTGTTTTCTTTAAAAAAAATTGATATGTCCACGTTGTGTTTTGAGGCATTTCCTGTCACGGGCGCTAGGCCTACCCACACAAGTGAGGTATCATTTTTATCGGGAGACGTGGGGAAACGCTGGGTGGAAGGACATTTGTGGCTCCACTCAGATTCCAGAACTTTCTGTCACCGAAATGTGAGGAAAACGTGTTTTTTTAGCCAAATTTTGAGGTTTGCAAAGGATTCTGGGTAACAGAACCTGGTCAGATCCCCACAAGTCACCCCATATTGGATTCCCCTAGGTCTCTAGTTTTCAAAAATGCACAGGTTTGGTAGGTTTCCCTAGGTGCGGCTGAGCTAGAGGCCAAAATCTACAGGTTGGCTCTTTGCAAAAAACACCTCTGTTTTCTTTCAAAAAATGTGATGAGTCCACGTTGTGTTTTGAGGAATTTCCTGTCACGGGCGCTAGGCCTACCCACACAAGTGATGTATCATTTTTATCGGGAGACGTGGGAGAATGCTGGGAGGAAGGAAATTTGTGGCTCCTCTCAGATTCCAGAACTTTCTGTCACCGAAATGTGAGGAAAACTTGTTTTTTTAGCCACATTTTGAGGTTTGCAAAGGATTCTGGGTAATAGAACCTGGTCAGAGCCCCACAAGTCACCACATCTTGGATTCCCCTAGGTCTCTAGTTTTCAAAAATGCACAGGTTTGGTAGGTTTCCCTAGGTGCCGGCTGAGCTAGAGGCCAAAATCTACAGGTAGGCACTTTGCAAAAAACACCTCTGTTTTCTTTAAAAAAATGTGATGTGTCCACGTTGTGTTTTGGGGCATTTACTGTCACAGGAGCTAGGCCTACCCACACAAGTGAGGTATCATTTTTATCAAGAGACTTGGGGGAACGCTGGGTGGAAGGAAATTTGTGGCTCCTCTCAGATTCCAGAACTTTCTGTCACCAAAATTTGAGGAAAATGTGTTTTTTTAGCCAAAGTTTGAGGTTTGCAGAGGATTCTGGGTAACAGAACCTAGTCAGAACCCCACAAGTCACCCCATCTTGGATTCCCCTAGGTCTTTAGTTTTCAAAAATGCACAGGTTTGGTAGGTTTCCCTAGGTGCCGGCTGAGCTAGAGGCCAAAATTCACAGGTAGGCACAGTTTTCTATGAAAAAATGTGATGTGTCCACGTTGCGTTTTGAGCCATTTCCTGTCGCAGGCGCTAGGCCTACCCACACAAGTGAGGTATAATTTTTATCAGGAGACTTGGGGGAACGCTGGGTGGAAGGAAGTTTGTGGTTCCTCTCAGAGTCCAGAATTTTCTTTCACCGAAATGTGAGGAAAATGTGTCTTTTTAGCCACATTTTGAGGTTTGCAAAGGTTCTGGGTAACAGAACCTGGTCAGAACCCCACAAGTCACCCCATCTTGGATTCCCCTAGGTCTTTAGTTTTCAAAAATGCACAGGTTTGGTAGGTTTCCCTAGGTGCCGGCTGAGCTAGAGGCCAAAATCAACAGGTAGGCACTTTGCAAAAAACACCTCTGTTTTCTTTAAAAAAATGTGATGTGTCCACGTTGTGTTTTGGGGCATTTCCTGTCACGGGCGCTAGGCCTACCCACACAAGTGAGGTATCATTTTTATCGAGAGACTTGGGGGAACGCTGGGTGGAAGGAAATTTGTGGCTCCTCTCAGATTCCAGAATTTTCTGTCAACTAAATGTGAGGAAAACATGTTTTTTTAGGCAAATTTTGAGGTTTGCAAAGGATTCTGGGTAACAGAACCTGGTCAGAGCCCCACAAGTCACCCCATCTTGGATTCCCCTGGGTTTCTAGTTTTCAAAAATGCACTGGTTTGCCAGGTTTCCCCAGGTGCCGGCTGAGCTAGAGACCAAAATCCACAGGCAGGCACAGTTTTCTATGAAAAAATGTGATGTGTCCACGTTGTGTTTTGGGCCATTTCCTGTCGCGGGCGCTAGGCCTACCTACACAAGTGAGGTATCATTTTTATCAGGAGACTTGGGGGAACGCTGGGTGGAAGGAAGTTTGTGGCTCCTCTCAGATTCCAGAATTTTCTTTCACCGAAATGTGAGGAAAATGTGTTTTTTTAGCCACATTTTGAGGTTTGCAAAGGATTCTGGGTAACAGAACCTGGTCAGAGCCCCACAAGTCACCCCATCTTGGATTCCCCTAGGTCTCTAGTTTTCAAAAATGCACAGGTTTGGTAGGTTTCCCTAGGTGCCGGCTGAGCTAGAGGCCAAAATCTACAGGTAGGCACTTTGCAAAAAACACCTCTGTTTTCTTTAAAAAAATGTGATGTGTCCACGTTGTGTTTTGAGGCATTTCCTGTCACGGGCGCTAGGCCTACCCACACAAGCGAGGTATCATTTTTATCAGGAGACGTGGGGGAACGCTGGGTGGAAGGAAATTTGTGGCTCCTCTCAGATTCCAGAACTTTCTATCACCGAAATTTGAGGAAAACATGTTTTTTTAGCCACATTTTGAGGTTTGCAAAGGATTCTGGGTAACAGAACCTGGTCAGAGCCCCACAAGTCACCCCATCTTGGATTCCCCTAGGTCTCTAGTTTTCAAAAATGCACAGGTTTGGTAGGTTGTCCTAGGTGCGGCTGAGATAGAGGCCAAAATCTACAGGTAGGCTCTTTGCAAAAAACACCTCTGTTTTCTTAAAAAAAATATGATGTGTCCACGTTGTGTTTTGAGGCATTTCCTGTCACGGGCGCTAGGCCTACCCACACAAGTGAGGTATCATTTTTATAAGGAGACTTGGGGGAACGCTGGGTGGAAGGAAGTTTGTGGTTCCTCTCAGAGTCCAGAATTTTCTGTCACCGAAATGTGAGGAAAACGTGTCTTTTTAGCCACATTTTGAGGTTTGCAAAGGATTCTGGGTAACAGAACCTGGGCAGAACCCCACAAGTCACCCCATCTTGGATTCCCCTAGGTCTTTAGTTTTCAACAATGCACAGGTTTGGTAGGTTTCCCTAGGTGCCGGCTGAGCTAGAGGCCAAAATCAACAGGTAGGCACTTTACAAAAAACACCTCTGTTTTCTTTAAAAAAATGTGATGTGTCCACATTGTGTTTTGGGGCATTTCCTGTCACGGGCGCTAGGCCTACCCACACAAGTGAGGTATCATTTTTATCGGGAGACATGGGGGAATGCTGGGAGAAAGGAAGTTTGTGGCTCCTCTCAGATTCCAGAACTTTCTGTCACCGAAATGTGAGGAAAACGTGTTTTTTTAGCCAAATTTTGAGGCTTGCTAAGGATTCTGGGTAAGAGAACCTGGTCAGAGCCCCACAAGTCACCCCATCTTGGATTCCCCTGGGTTTCTAGTTTTGAAAAATCCACTGATTTGCCAGGTTTCCCCAGGTGCCGGCTGAGCTAGAGACCAAAATCCACAGGTAGGCACAGTTTTCTATGAAAAAATGTGATGTGTCCACATTCTGTTTTGGGCCATTTCCTGTCGCGGGCGCTAGGCCTACCCACACAAGTGAGGTATCATTTTTATTGGGAGACTTGGGGGAACGCTGGATGGAAGGAAATTTGTGGCTCTTCTCTGATTCCAGAACTTTCTGTCACCGAAATATGAGGAAAATGTGTTTTTTAGCCAAATTTTGAGGTTTGCAAAGGATTCTGGGTAACAGAACCTGGTCAGAGCCCCACAAGTCACCCCATCTTGGATTCCCCTGGGTTTCTAGTTTTCAAAAATGCACTGGTTTGCCAAGTTTCCCCAGGTGCTGGCTGAGCTAGAGACCAAAAATCCACAGGTAGGCACAGTTTTCTATGAAAAAATGTGATGTGTCCACATTGTGTTTTGGGCCATTTCCTGTCGCGGGCGCTAGGCCTACCCACACAAGTGAGGTATAATTTTTATCGGGAGACTTGGGGAAACGCTGGGTGGAATCAAGTTTGTGGCTCCTCTCAGATTCCAGAATTTTCTTTCACCGAAATGTGAGGAAAATGTGTTTTTTTAGCCACATGTTGAGGTTTGCAAAGGATTCTGGGTAACAGAACCTGGCCAGAGCCCCACAAGTCACCCCATCTTTTATTCCTCTAGATCTTTAGTTTTAAAAAATGCACAGGTTTGGTAGGTTTCCCTATGTGCCGGCTGAGCTAGAGGCCAAAATCTACAGGTAGGCACTTTGCAAAAAACAGCTCTGTTTTCTTTAAAAAAATGTGATGTGTCCACGTTGTGTTTTGGGGCATTTCCTGTCACGGGCGCTAGGCCTACCCACACAAGTGAGTTATCATTTTTATCGAGAGACTTGGGGGAACGCTGGGTGGTAGGAAATTTGTGGCTCTCCTCAGATTCCAGAACTTTCTGTCACCGAAATGTGAGGAAAACATGTTTTTTTAGCTAAATTATGAGGTTTGCAAAGGATTCTGGGTAACAGAACCTGGTCAGAGCCCCACAAGTCACCCCATCTTGTATTCCCCTGGGTTTCTAGTTTTCAAAAATGCACTGGTTTGCCAGGTTTCCCCCGGTGCCGGCTGAGCTAGAGACCAAAATCCACAGGTAGGCACAGTTTTCTATGAAAAAATGTGATGTGTCCACGTTGTGTTTTGGGCCATTTCCTGTCGCGGGCGCTAGGCCTACCCACACAAGTGAGGTATCATTTTTATCAGGATACTTGGGGGAACGCTGCGTGGTAGGAAATTTGTGGCTCTCCTCAGATTCCAGAACTTTCTGTCACCGAAATGTGAGGAAAACATGTTTTTTTAGCCACATTTTGAGGTTTGCAAAGGATTCTGGGTAACAGAACCTGGTCAGAGCCCCACAAGTCACCCCATCTTGGATTCCCCTAGGTCTTTAGTTTTCAAAAAGGCACAAGTTTGGTAGGTTTCCCTAGGTGCCGGCTGAGCTAGAGGCCAAAATCTACAGGTAGGCACTTTGCAAAAAACACTTCTGTTTTCTTTAAAAAAATGTGATGTGTCCACGTTGTGTTTTGGGGCATTTCCAGTCACGGGTGCTAGGCCTACCGACACAAGTGAGGTATCATTTTTATCGACAGACTTGGGGGAACGCTGGGTGGAAGGAAATTTGTGGCTCCTCTCAGATTCCAGAACTTTCTGTCACCGAAATGTGAGTAAAACTTGTTTTTATAGCCACATTTTGAGGTTTGCAAAGGATTCTGGGTAACAGAACCTGGTCAGAGCCCCACAAGTCACCCCATCTGAATTCCCCTAGGTCTCTTGTTTTCAAAAATGCACAGGTTTGGTTGCTTTCCCTAGGTGCCGGCTGAGCTAGAGGCCAAAATCTACAGGTAGGCACTTTGCAAAAAACACCTCTGTTTTCTTTAAAAAAAATTGATATGTCCACGTTGTGTTTTGAGGCATTTCCTGTCACGGGCGCTAGGCCTACCCACACAAGTGAGGTATCATTTTTATCGGGAGACGTGGGGAAACGCTGGGTGGAAGGACATTTGTGGCTCCACTCAGATTCCAGAACTTTCTGTCACCGAAATGTGAGGAAAACGTGTTTTTTTAGCCAAATTTTGAGGTTTGCAAAGGATTCTGGGTAACAGAACCTGGTCAGATCCCCACAAGTCACCCCATATTGGATTCCCCTAGGTCTCTAGTTTTCAAAAATGCACAGGTTTGGTAGGTTTCCCTAGGTGCGGCTGAGCTAGAGGCCAAAATCTACAGGTTGGCTCTTTGCAAAAAACACCTCTGTTTTCTTTCAAAAAATGTGATGAGTCCACGTTGTGTTTTGAGGAATTTCCTGTCACGGGCGCTAGGCCTACCCACACAAGTGAGGTATCATTTTTATCGGGAGACGTGGGGGAACGCTGGGTGGAAGGAAATTTGTGGCTCCTCTCAGATTCCAGAACTTTCTGTCACCGAAATGTGAGGAAAATGTGTTTTTTTAGCCACATTTTGAGGTTTGCAAAGGATTCTTGGTAACAGAACCTGGTCAGAGCCCCTCAAGTCACCCCATCTTGGATCACCCTAGGTCTCTAGTTTTCAAAAATGCACAGGTTTGGTAGGTTTCCCTAGGTGCGGCTGAGTTAGAGGCCAAAATCTACAGGTAGGCTCTTTGCAAAAAACACCTCTGTTTTCTTTTAAAAAATGTGATGTGTCCACGTTGTGTTTTGGGGCATTTCCTGTCACGGGCGCTAGGCCTACCCACACAAGTGAGGAATCATTTTTATCGGGGGACGTGGGGGAATGCTGGGAGGAAGGAAATTTGTGGCTCCTCTCAGATTCCAGAACTTTCTGTCACCGAAATGTGAGGAAAACTTGTTTTTTTAGCCACATTTTGAGGTTTGCAAAGGATTCTGGGTAACAGAACCTGGTCAGAGCCCCACAAGTCACCACATCTTGGATTCCCCTAGGTCTCTAGTTTTCAAAAATGCACAGGTTTGGTAGGTTTCCCTAGGTGCCGGCTGAGCTAGAGGCCAAAATCTACAGGTAGGCACTTTGCAAAAAACACCTCTGTTTTCTTTAAAAAAATGTGATGTGTCCACGTTGTGTTTTGGGGCATTTCCTGTCACGGGCGCTAGGCCTACCCACACAAGTGAGGTATCATTTTTATCGGGAGACTTGGGGGAACGCTGGGTGGAAGGAAGTTTGTGGCTCCTCTCAGTTTCCAGAATTTTCTTTCACCGAAATGTGAGGAAAATGTGTTTTTTTAGCCACATTTTGAGGTTTGCAAAGTATTCTGGGTAACAGAACCTGGTCAGAGCCCCACAAATCACCCCATCTTTTATTCCCCTAGGTCTTTAGTTTTAAAAAATGCACAGGTTTGGTAGGTTTCCCTATGTGCCGGCTGAGCTAGAGGCCAAAATCTACAGGTAGGCACTTTGCAAAAAACACCTCTGTTTTCTTTAAAAAAATGTGATGTGTCCACGTTGTGTTTTGGGACATTTCCTGTCACGGGCTCTAGGCCTACCCAAACAAGTGAGTTATCATATTTATCGAGAGACTTGGGGGAACGCTGGGTTTAAGGAAATTTGTGGCTATTCTCAGATTCCAGAACTTTCTGTCACCGAAATGTGAAGAAAATGTGCTTTTTTAGCCACATTTTGAGGTTTGCAAAGGATTCTGGGTAACAGAACCTGGTCAGAGCCCCACAAGTCACCCCATCTTGGATTCCCCTAGGTCTTTAGTTTTCAAAAATGCACAGGTTTGGTAGGTTTCCCTAGGTGCCGGCTGAGCTAGAGGCCAAAATCTACAGGTAGGCACTTTGCAAAAAACACCTGTTTTCTTTCAAAAAATGTGATGTGTCCACGTTGTGTTTTGGGGCATTTCCTGTCACGGGTGCTAGGCCTACCCACACAAGTGAGGTCTCATTTTTATCAGGAGACTTGGGGGAACGCTGGGTGGAAGGAAGTTTGTGGCTCCTCTCAGATTCCAGAACTTTCTGTCACCGAAATGTGAGGAAAACTTGTTTTTATAGCCACATTTTGAGGTTTGCAAAGGATTCTGGGTAACAGAACCTGGTCAGAGCCCCACAAGTCACCCCATCTGAATTCCCCTAGTTCTCTTGTTTTCAAAAATGCACAGGTTTGGTAGGTTTCCCTAGGTACCGGCTGGGCTAGAGGCCAAAATCTACAGGTAGGCACTTGGCAAAAAACACCTCTGTTTTCTTTCAAAAAATGTGATGTGTCCACATTGTGTTTTGGGGCATTTCCTGTCACGGGTGCTAGGCCTACCCACACAAGTGAGGTATCATTTTTATCGAGAGACTTGGGGGAACGCTGGGTGGAAGGAAATTTGTGGCTCCTCTCAGATTCCAGAATTTTCTGTCACCGAAATGTGAGGAAAACGTCTTTTTTTAACCAAATTGTGAGGTTTGCAAAGGATTCTGGGTAACAGAACCTGATCAGAGCACCACAAGTCACCCAATCTTGGATTCCCCTAGGTCTCTAGTTTTAAAAAATGCACAGGTTTGGTAGGTTTCCCTAGGTGCCGGCTGAGCTAGGGGCCAAAATCTACAGGTAGGCTCTTTGCAAAAAACACCTCTGTTTTCTTTAAAAAAAATGTGATGTGTCCACGTTGCGTTTTGGGGCATTTCCTGTCACGGGCGCTAGGCCTACCCACACAAGTGAGGTATCATTTTTATCGGGAGACTTGGGGGAAGGCTGGGTGGAAGGAAATTTGTGGCTCTTCTCAGATTCCAGAACTTTCTGTCACCGAAATGTGAGGAAAACGTGTTTTTTTAGCCACATTTTGAGATTTGCAAAGGATTCTGGGTAACAGAACCTGGTCAGAGCCCCACAAGTCACCCCATCTTGGATTCCCCTAGGCCTCTAGTTTTCAAAAATGCACAGGTTTGGTAGGTTTCCCTAGGTGCCGGCTGAGCTAGAGGCCAAAATCTACAGGTAGGCACTTTGCAAAAAACACCTCTGTTTTCTTTCAAAAAATGTGATGTGTCCACGTTGTGTTTTGGGGCATTTCCAGTCACGAGTGCTAGGCCTACCGACACAAGTGAGGTATCATTTTTATCGAGAGACTTGGGGGAACGCTGGGTGGAAGGAAATTTGTGGCTCCACTCAGATTCCAGAACTTTCTGTCACCGAAATGTGAGGAAAACTTGTTTTTATAGCCACATTTTGAGGTTTGCAAAGGATTCTGGGTAACAGAACCTGGTCAGAGCCCCACAAGTCACCCCATATGAATTCCCCTAGGTCTCTTGTTTTCAAAAATGCACAGGTTTGGTTGCTTTCCCTAGGTGCCGGCTGAGCTAGAGGCCAAAATCTACAGGTAGGCACTTTGCAAAAAACACCTCTGTTTTCTTTAAAAAAATGTGATATGTCCACATTGTGTTTTGAGGCATTTCCTGTCACGGGCGCTAGGCCTACCCACACAAGTGAGGTATCATTTTTATCGGGAGACGTGGGGGAACGCTGGGTGGAAGGAAATTTGTGGCTCCACTCAGATTCCAGAACTTTCTGTCACCGAAATGTGAGGAAAACGTGTTTTTTTAGCCAAATTTTGAGGTTTGCAAAGGATTCTGGGTAACAGAACCTGGTCAGATCCCCACAAGTCACCCCATCTTGGATTCCCCTAGGTCTCTAGTTTTAAAAAATGCACAGGTTTGGTAGGTTTCCCTAGGTGCGGCTGAGCTAGAGGCCAAAATCTACAGGTAGGCTCTTTGCAAAAAACACCTCTGTTTTCTTTCAAAAAATGTGATGAGTCCACGTTGTGTTTTGAGGAATTTCCTGTCACGGGCGCTAGGCCTACCCACACAAGTGAGGTATCATTTTTATCGGGAGACGTGGGGGAACGCTGGGTGGAAGGAAATTTGTGGCTCCTCTCAGATTCCAGAACTTTCTGTCACCGAAATGTGAGGAAAACTTGTTTTTTTAGCCACATTTTGAGGTTTGCAAAGGATTCTTGGTAACAGAACCTGGTCAGAGCCCCACAAGTCACCCCATCTTGGATTACCCTAGGTCTCTAGTTTTCAAAAATGCACAGGTTTGGTAGGTTTCCCTAGGTGCGGCTGAGTTAGAGGCCAAAATCTACAGGTAGGCTCTTTGCAAAAAACACCTCTGTTTTCTTTTAAAAAATGTGATGTGTCCACGTTGTGTTTTGGGGCATTTCCTGTCACGGGCGCTAGGCCTACCCACACAAGTGAGGAATCATTTTTATCGGGGGACTTGGGGGAATGCTGGGAGGAAGGAAATTTGTGGCTCCTCTTAGATTCCAGAACTTTCTGTCACCGAAATGTGAGGAAAACTTGTTTTTTTAGCCACATTTTGAGGTTTGCAAAGGATTCTGGGTAACAGAACCTGGTCAGAGCCCCACAAGTCACCCCATCTTGGATTCCCCTGGGTTTCTAGTTTTAAAAAATGCACTGGTTTGCCAGGTTTCCCCAGGTGCCGGCTGAGCTAGAGACCAAAATCCACAGGTAGGCACATTTTTCTATGAAAAAATGTGATGTGTCCACGTTGTGTTTTGGGCCATTTCCTGTCGCGGGCGCTAGGCCTACCCACACAAGTGAGGTATCATTTTCATCAGGAGACAATGGGGAACGCTGGGTGGAAGGAAGTTTGTGGCTCCTCTCAGAGTCCAGAATTTTCTTTCACCGAAATGTGAGGAAAATGTGTTTTTTTAGTCACATTTTGAGGTTTGCAAAGGATTCTGGGTAACAGAACCTGGTCAGAGCCCCACAAGTCACCCCATCTTGGATTCCCCTAGGTCTTTATTTTTAAAAAATGCACAGGTTTGGTAGGTTTCCCTAGGTGCCGACTGAGCTAGAGGCCAAAATCTACAGGTAGGCACTTTGCAAAAAACACCTCTGTTTTCTTTCAAAAAATGTGATGTGTCCACGTTGTGTTTTGGGGAATTTCCTGTCACGGGCGCTAGGCCTACCCACACAAGTGAGGTATCATTTTTATCGAGAGACTTGGGGGAACGCTGGGTGGAAGGAAGTTTGTGGCTCCTCTCAGAGTCCAGAATTTTCTTTCACCGAAATGTGAGGAAAATGTGTTTTTTTAGTCACATTTTGAGGTTTGCAAAGGATTCTGGGTAACAGAACCTGGTCAGAGCCCCACAAGTCACCCCATCTTGGATTCCCCTAGGTCTTTAGTTTTCAAAAATGCACAGGTTTGGTAGGTTTCCCTAGGTGCCGGCTGAGCTAGAGGCCAAAATCTACAGGTAGGCACTTTGCAAAAAACACCTCTGTTTTCTTTCAAAAAATGTGATGTGTCCACGTTGTGTTTTGGGGCATTTCCTGTCGCAGGCGCTAGGCCTACCCACACAAGTGAGGTAGCATTTTTATCAGGAGACTTGGGGGAAGGCTGGGTGGAAGGAAATTTGTGGCTCTTTTCAGATTCCAGAAATGTCTGTCACCGAAATGTGAGGAAAACGTGTTTTTTTAGCCAAATTGTGAGGTTTGCAAAGGATTCTGGGTAACAGAACCTCGTCAGAGTCCCACAAGTCACCCCATCTTGGATTCCCCTAGGTCTCTAGTTTTCACAAATGCACAGGTTTGGTAGGTTTCCCTAGGTGCCGGCTGAGCTAGGGGCCAAAATCTACAGGTAGGCACTTTGCAAAAAACACCTCTGTTTTCTTTAAAAAAATGTGATGTGTCCACGTTGCGTTTTGGGGCATTTCCTGTCGCGGGCGCTAGGCCTACCCACACAAGTGAGGTATCATTTTTATCGGGAGACTTGGGGGAAGGCTGAATGGAAGGAAATTTGTGGCTCTTCTCAGATTCCAGAACTTTCTGTCACCGAAATGTTAGGAAAACGTGTTTTTTTTGCCACATTTTGAGGTTTGCAAAGGATTCTGGGTAACAGAACCTGGTCAGAGCCCCACAAGTCACCCCATCTTGGATTCCCCTAGGTCTCTAGTTCTCAAAAATGCACAGGTTTGGTAGGTTTCCCTAGGTGCCGGCTGAGCTAGAGGCCAAAATCTACAGGTAGGCACTTTGCAAAAAACACCTCTGTTTTCTTTCAAAAATTGTGATGTGTCCACGTTGTGTTATGGGGCATTTCCTGTCACGGGCGCTAGGCCTACCCACACAAGTGAGGTATCATTTTTATCAAGAGACTTGGGGGAACGCTGGGTGGAAGGAAATTTGTGGCTCCTCTCAGATTCCAGAACTTTCTGTCACCGAAATGTGAGGAAAACGTGTTTTTTTAGCCAAATTGTGAGGTTTGCAAAGGATTCTGGGTAACAGAACCTGGTCAGAGTCCCACAAGTCACCCCATCTTGGATTCCCCTAGGTCTCTAGTTTTCACAAATGCACAGGTTTGGTAGGTTTCCCTAGGTGCCGGCTGAGCTAGGGGCCAAAATCTACAGGTAGGCACTTTGCAAAAAACACCTCTGTTTTCTTTCAAAAAATGTGATGTGTCCACGTTGTGATTTGGGGCATTTCCTGTCACGGGCGCTAGGCCTACCCACACAAGTGAGGTATCATTTTTATCAAGAGACTTGGGGGAACGCTGGGTGGAAGGAAATTTGTGGCTCCTCTCAGATTCCAGAACTTTCTGTCACCGAAATGTGAGGAAAACTTGTTTTTTTTAGCCACATTTTGAGGTTTGCAAAGGATTCTGGGTAACAGAACCTGGTCAGAGCCCCACAAGTCACCACATCTTGGATTCCCCTAGGTCTCTAGTTTTCAAAAATGCACAGGTTTGGTAGGTTTCCCTAGGTGCCGGCTGAGCTAGAGGCCAAAATCTACAGGTAGGCACTTTGCAAAAAACACCTCTGTTTTCTTTCAAAAAATGTGATGTGTCCACGTTGTGTTTTGGGGCATTTCCTGTCACGGGCGCTAGGCCTACCCACACAAGTGAGGTATCATTTTTATCGAGAGACTTGGGGTAACGCTGGGTGGAAGGAAATTTGTGGCTCCTCTCAGATTCCAGAATTTTCTGTCACCGAAATGTGAGGAAAACGTGTTTTTTTAGCCAAATTTTGAGGTTTGCAAAGGATTCTGGGTAACAGAACCTGGTCAGAGCCCCACAAGTCACCCTATCGTGGATTCCCCTAGGTCTCTAGTTTTGAAAAATGCACAGGTTTGGTAGGTTTCCCTAGGTGCCGGCTGAGCTAGGGGCCAAAATCTACAGGTAGGCACTTTGCAAAAAACACCTCTGTTTTCTTTAAAAAAATGTGATGTGTCCACGTTGTGTTTTGGGCTATTTCCTGTCGCGGGCGCTAGGCCTACCCACACAAGTGAGGTATCATTTTTATCAGGAGACTTGGGGGAACGCTGGGTGGTAGGAAGTTTGTGGCTCCTCTCAGATTCCAGAAATTTCTTTCACCGAAATGTGATGAAAATGTGTTTTTTTAGCCACATTTTGAGGTTTGCAAAGGATTATGGGTAACAGAACCTGGTCAGAGCCCCACAAGTCACCCCATCTTGGATTCCCCTAGGTCTTTAGTTTTAAAAAATGCACAGGTTTGGTAGGTTTCCCTAGGTGCCGGCTGAGCTAGAGGCCAAAATCTACAGGTAGGCACTTTGCAAAAAACACCTCTGTTTTCTTTCAAAAAATGTGATGTGTCCACGTTGTGTTTTGGGGCATTTCCTGTCACGGGTGCTAGGCCTACCCACACAAGTGAGGTATCATTTTTATCGAGAGACTTGGGGGAACGCTGGGTGGAAGGAAGTTTGTGGCTCCTCTCAGATTCCAGAATTTTCTTTCACCGAAATGTGAGGAAAATTTGTTTTTTTAGCCACATTTTGAGGTTTGCAAAGGATTCTGGGTAACAGAACCTGGTCAGAGCCCCACAAGTCACCCCATCTTGGATTCCCCTAGGTCTTTAGTTTTCAAAAATGCAGAGGTTTGGTAGGTTTCCCTAGGTGCCGGCTGAGCTAGGGGCCAAAATCTACAGGTAGGCACTTTGAAAAAAGCACCTCTGTTTTCTTTAAAAAAATGTGATGTGTCCACGTTGTGTTTTGGGGCATTTACTGTCACGGGCGCTAGGCCTACCCACACAAGTGAGTTATCATTTTTATCGAGAGACTTGGGGGAGCGCTGGGTGGAAGGAAATTTGTGGCTCTTCTCAGATTCCAGAACTTTCTGTCACCGAAATGTGAGGAAAACGTGTTTTTTTAGCCAAATTTTGAGGTTTGCAAAGGATTCTGGGTAACAGAACCTGGTCAGAGCCCCACAAGTCACCCCCTCTTGGATTCCCCTGGGTTTCTAGTTTTAAAAAAAGCACTGGTTTGCCAGGTTTCCCCAGGTGCCGGCTGAACTAGAGACCAAAATCCACAGGTATGCACAGTTTTCTATGAAAAAATGTGATGTGTCCACGTTGTGTTTTGGGTCATTGTCTGTCGCGGGCGCTAGGACTACCCACACAAGTGAGGTATCATTTTTATCAGGAGACTTGGGGGAACGCTGGGTGGAAGGAAGTTTGTGGCTCCTCTCAGATTCCAGAATTTTCTTTCACCGAAATGTGAGGAAAATGTGTTTTTTTAGCCACATTTTGAGGTTTGCAAAGGATTCTGGGTAACAGAACCTGGTCAGAGCCCCACAAGTCACCCCATCTGGGATTCCCCTAGTTCTCTAGTTTTCAAAAAAGCACAGGTTTGGTAGGTTTCCCTAGGTGCCGGCTGAGCTAGAGGCCAAAATCTACAGGTAGGCACTTTGCAAAAAAACCCTCTGTTTTCTTTCAAAAAATGTGATGTGTCCACGTTGTGTTTTGGGGCATTTCCTGTCACGGGCACTAGGCCTACCCACACAAGTGAGGTATCATTTTTATCAAGAGACTTGGGGGAACGCTGGGTGGAAGGAAATTTGTGGCTCCTCTCAGATTCCAGAACTTTCTGTCACCAACATTTGAGGACAATGTGTTTTTTTAGCCAAAGTTTGAGGTTTGCAAAGGATTCTTGGTAACAGAACCTGGTCAGAGCCCCACAAGTCACCCCATCTTGGATTCCCCTAGGTCTCTAGTTTTCACAAATGCACAGGTTTGGTAGGTTTCCCTAGGTGCCGGCTGAGCTAGAGGCCAACATCTACAGGTAGGCACTTTGCAAAAAACACCTCTGTTTTCTTTAAAAAAATGTGATGTGTCCACGTTGTGTTTTGGGGCATTTCCTGTCACGGGTGCTAGGCCTACCCACACAAGTGAGGTATCATTTTTATCGAGAGACTTGGGGGAACGCTGGGTGGAAGGAAATTCGTGGCTCCTCCAAGGTTCCAGAATTATCTGTCACCGAAATGTGAGGAAAACGTTTTTTTTTAGCCAAATTGTGAGGTTTGCAAAGGATTCTGGGTAACAGAACCTGGTCAGAGCCCCACAAGTCACCCCATCTTGGATTCCCCTAGGTCTCTAGTTTTCAAAAATGCAGAGGTTTGGTAGGTTTCCCTATGTGCCGGCTGAGCTGGGGGCCAAAATCTACAGGTAGGCACTTTGAAAAAAGCACCTCTGTTTTCTTTAAAAAAATGTGATGTGTCCACGTTGTGTTTTGGGGCATTTACTGTCACGGGCGCTAGGCCTACCCACACAAGTGAGTTATCATTTTTATCGAGAGACTTGGGGGAACGCTGGGTTGAAGGAAATTTGTGGCTCTTCTCAGATTCCAGAACTTTCTGTCACCGAAATGTGAGGAAAACGTGTTTTTTTAGCCAAATTTTGAGGTTTGCAACGGATTCTGGGTAACAGAACCTGGTCAGAGCCCCACAAGTCACCCCATCTTGGATTCCCCTGGGTTTCTAGTTTTCAAAAATGCACTGGTTTGCCAGGTTTCCCCAGGTGCCGGCTGAACTAGAGACCAAAATCCACAGGTAGGCACAGTTTTCTATGAAAAAATGTGATGTGTCCACGTTGTGTTTTGGTCATTGTCTGTCGCGGGCGCTAGGACTACCCACACAAGTGAGGTATCATTTTTATCAGGAGTCTTGGGGGAACGCTGGGTGGAAGGAAGTTTGTGGCTCCTCTCAGATTTCAGAATTTTCTTTCACCGGAATGTGAGGAAAATGTGTTTTTTTAGCCACATTTTGAGGTTTGCAAAGGATTCTGGGTAACAGAACCTGGTCAGAGCCCCACAAGTCACCCCATCTTGGATTCCCCTAGGTCTTTAGTTTTCAAAAATGCACAGGTTTGGTAGGTTTCCCTAGGTGCCGGCTGAGCTAGAGGCCAAAATCTACAGGTAGGCACTTTGCAAAAAACACCTCTGTTTTCTTTCAAAAAATGTGATGTGTCCACGTTGTGTTTTGGGGCATTTCCTGTCACGGGCGCTAGGCCTACCCACACAAGTGAGGTATCATTTTTATCGATAGACTTGGGGAAACGCTGGGTGGAAGGAAATTTGTGGCTCCTCTCAGATTCCAGAACTTTCTGTCACCGAAATGTGAGGAAAACTTGTTTTTTATAGCCACATTTTGAGGTTTGCAAATGATTCTGGGTAACAGAACCTGGTCAGAGCCCCACAAGTCACCCCATCTGAATTCCCCTAGGTCTCTAGTTTTCAAAAATGCACAGGTTTGGTAGGTTTCCCTAGGTGCCGGCTGAGCTAGAGGCCAAAATCTACAGGTAGGCACTTTGCAAAAAACACCTCTGTTTTCTTTCAAAAAATGTGATGTGTTCACGTTGTGTTTTGGGGAATTTCCTGTCACGGGCGCTAGGCCTACCCACACAAGTGAGGTATCATTTTTATCGAGAGACTTGGGGGAACGCTGGGTGGAAGGAAATTTGTGGCTCCTCTGAGATTCCAGAACTTTCTGTCACCGAAATGTGAGGAAAACTTGTTTTTTTAGCCACATTTTGAGTTTTGCAAAGGATTCTGAGTAACAGAACCTGGTCAGAGCCCCGCAAGTCACCCCTTCTTGAATTCCCCTAGGTCTCTTGTTTTCCAAAATGCACAGGTTTGGTAGGTTTCCCTAGGTGCCGGCTGAGCTAGAGGCCAAAATCTAAAGGTAGGCACTTTGCAAAAAACACCTCTGTTTTCTTTCAAAAAATGTGATGTGTCCACGTTGTGTTTTGGGGCATTTCCAGTCACGGGTGCTAGGCCTACCCACACAAGTGAGGTATCATTTTTATCGAGAGACTTGGGGGAACGCTGGGTGGAAGGAAATTTGTGGCTCCTCTCAGATTCCAGAATTATCTGTCACCGAAATGTGAGGAAAACATGTTTTTTTACCCAAATTGTGAGGTTTGCAAAGGATTCTGGGTAACAGAACCTGGTCAGAGCCCCACAAGTCACCCCATCTTGGATTCCCCTGGGTTTCTAGTTTTCACAAATGCACAGGTTTGGTAGGTTTCCCTAGGTGCCGGCTGAGCTAGAGGCCAACATCTACAGGTAGGCACTTTGCAAAAAACACCTCTGTTTTCTTTAAAAAAATGTGATGTGTCCACGTTGTGTTTTGGGGAATTTCCTGTCACGGGCGCTAAGCCTACCCACACAAGTGAGGTATCATTTTTATCGAGAGACTTGGGGGAACGCTGGGTGGAAGGAAATTTGTGGCTCCTCTCAGATTCCAGAACTTTCTGTCACCGAAATGATAGGAAAACTTGTTTTTTAAGCCACATTTTGAGTTTTGCAAAGGATTCTGAGTAACAGAACCTGGTCAGAGCCCCACAAGTCACCCCTTCTTGAATTCCCCTAGGTCTCTTGTTTTCCAAAATGCACAGGTTTGGTAGGTTTCCCTAGGTGCCGGCTGAGCTAGAGGCCAAAATCTAAAGGTAGGCACTTTGCAAGAAACACCTCTGTTTTCTTTAAAAAAATGTGATGTGTCCACGTTGTGTTTTGGGGCATTTCCTGTCACGGGTGCTAGGCCTACCCACACAAGTGAGGTATCATTTTTATCGAGAGACTTGGGGGAACGCTGGGTGGAAGGAAATTCGTGGCTCCTCTAAGGTTCCAGAATTATCTGTCACCGAAATGTGAGGAAAACGTGTTTTTTTTAGCCAAATTGTGAGGTATGCAAAGGATTCTGGGTAACAGAACCTGGTCAGAGCCCCACAAGTCACCTCATCTTGGATTCCCCTAGGTCTCTAGTTTTCAAAAATGCAGAGGTTTGGTAGGTTTCCCTAGGTGCCGGCTGAGCTAGGGGCCAAAATCTACAGGTAGGCACTTTGAAAAAAGCACCTCTGTTTTCTTTAAAAAAATGTGATGTGTCCACGTTGTGTTTTGGGGCATTTACTGTCACGGGCGCTAGGCCTACCCACACAAGTGAGTTATCATTTTTATCGAGAGACTTGGGGAACGCTGGGTGGAAGGAAATTTGTGGCTCTTCTCAGATTCCAGAACTTTCTGTCACCGAATTGTGAGGAAAACGTGTTTTTTTAGCCAAATTTTGAGGTTTGCAAAGGATTCTGGTAACAGAACCTGGTCAGAGCCCCACAAGTCACCCCATCTTAGATTCCCCTGGGTTTCTAGTTTTCAAAAATGCACTGGTTTGCCAGGTTTTCCCAGGTGCCGGCTGAATTAGAGACCAAAATCCACAGGTAGGCACAGTTTTCTATGAAAAAATGTGATGTGTCCACGTTGTGTTTTGGGTCATTTCCTGTCGCGGGCGCTAGGACTACCCACACAAGTGAGGTATCATTTTTATCAGGAGACTTGGGGGAACGCTGGGTGGAAGGAAGTTTGTGGCTCCTCTCAGATTCCAGAATTTTCTTTCACCAAAATGTGAGGAAAATGTGTTTTTTTAGCCACATTTTGAGGTTTGCAAAGGATTCTGGGTAACAGAACCTGGTCAGAGCCCCACAAGTCACCCCATCTTGGATTCCCCTAGGTCTTTAGTTTTCAAAAATGCACAGGTTTGGTAGGTTTCCCTACGTGCCGGCTGAGCTAGAGGCCAAAATCTACAGGTAGGCACTTTGCAAAAAACACCTCTGTTTTCTTTAAAAAAATGTGATGTGTCCACGTTGTGTTTTGGGGCATTTCCTGTCACGGGCGCTAGGCCTACCCACACAAGTGAGGTATCATTTTTATCGATAGACTTGGGGAAACGCTGGGTGGAAGGAAATTTGTGGCTCCTCTCAGATTCCAGAACTTTCTGTCACCGACATGTGAGGAAAACTTGTTTTTTTAGCCAAAGTTTGAGGTTTGCAAAGGATTCTGGGTAACAGAACCTGGTCAGAGCCCCACAAGTCACCCCATCTTGGATTCCCCTAGGTCTCTAGTTTTCACAAATGCACAGGTTTGGTAGGTTTCCCTAGGTGCCGGCTGAGCTAGAGGCCAAAATCTACAGGTAGGCACTTTGCAAAAAACACCTCTGTTTTCTTTCAAAAAATGTGATGTGTCCACGTTGTGTTTTGGGGCATTTCCTGTCACGGGCGCTAGGCCTACCCACACAAGTGAGGTATCATTTTTATTGATAGACTTGGGGAAACGCTGGGAGGAAGGAAATTTGTGGCTCCTCTCAGAATCCAGAACTTTCTGTCACCGAAATGTGAGGAAAACTTGTTTTTATAGCCACATTTTGAGGTTTGCAAAGGATTCTGGGTAACAGAACCTGGTCAGAGCCCCACAAGTCACCCCATCTGAATTCCCCTAGGTCTCTAGTATTCAAAAATGCACAGGTTTGGTAGGTTTCCCTAGGTGCCGGCTGAGCTAGAGGCCAAAATCTAAAGGTAGGCACTTTGCAAAAAACACCTCTGTTTTCTTTCAAAAAATGTGATGTGTCCACGTTGTGTTTTGGGGCATTTCCAGTCACGGGTGCTAGGCCTACCCACACAAGTGAGGTATCATTTTTATCGAGAGACTTGGGGGAACGCTGGGTGGAAGGAAATTTGTGGCTCCTCTCAGATTCCAGAATTATCTGTCACCGAAATGTGAGGAAAACATGTTTTTTTAGCCAAATTTTGAGGTTTGCAAAGGATTCTGGGTAACAGAACCTGGTCAGAGCCCCACAAGTCACCCCATCTTGGATTCCCCTGGGTTTCTAGTTTTCACAAATGCACAGGTTTGGTAGGTTTCCCTAGGTGCCGGCTGAGCTAGAGGCCAACATCTACAGGTAGGCACTTTGCAAAAAACACCTCTGTTTTCTTTAAAAAAATGTGATGTGTCCACGTTGTGTTTTGGGGAATTTCCTGTCACGGGCGCTAAGCCTACCCACACAAGTGAGGTATCATTTTTATCGAGAGACTTGGGGGAACGCTGGGTGGAAGGAAATTCGTGGCTCCTCTAAGGTTCCAGAATTATCTGTCACCGAAATGTGAGGAAAACGTGTTTTTTTTAGCCAAATTGTGAGGTATGCAAAGGATTCTGGGTAACAGAACCTGGTCAGAGCCCCACAAGTCACCTCATCTTGGATTCCCCTAGGTCTCTAGTTTTCAAAAATGCAGAGGTTTGGTAGGTTTCCCTAGGTGCCGGCTGAGGTAGGGGCCAAAATCTACAGGTAGGCACTTTGAAAAAAGCACCTCTGTTTTCTTTAAAAAAATGTGATGTGTCCACGTTGTGTTTTGGGGCATTTACTGTCACGGGCGCTAGGCCTACTCACACAAGTGAGTTATCATTTTTATCGAGAGACTTGGGGAACGCTGGGTGGAAGGAAATTTGTGGCTCTTCTCAGATTCCAGAACTTTCTGTCACCGAAATGTGAGGAAAACGTGTTTTTTTAGCCAAATTTTGAGGTTTGCAAAGGATGCTGGGTAACAGAACCTGGTCAGAGCCCCACAAGTCACCCCATCTTAGATTCCCCTGGGTTTCTAGTTTTCAAAAATGCACTGGTTTGCCAGGTTTTCCCAGGTGCCGGCTGAACTAGAGACCAAAATCCACAGGTAGGCACAGTTTTCTATGAAAAAATGTGATGTGTCCACGTTGTGTTTTGGGTCATTTCCTGTCGCGGGCGCTAGGACTACCCACACAAGTGAGGTATCATTTTTATCAGGAGACTTGGGGGAACGCTGGGTGGAAGGAAGTTTGTGGCTCCTCTCAGATTCCAGAATTTTCTTTCACCAAAATGTGAGGAAAATGTGTTTTTTTTAGCCACATTTTGAGGTTTGCAAAGGATTCTGGGTAACAGAACCTGGTCAGAGCCCCACAAGTCACCCCATCTTGGATTCCCCTAGGTCTTTAGTTTTCAAAATGCACAGGTTTGGTAGGTTTCCCTACGTGCCGGCTGAGCTAGAGGCCAAAATCTACAGGTAGGCACTTTGCAAAAAACACCTCTGTTTTCTTTAAAAAAATGTGATGTGTCCACGTTGTGTTTTGGGGCATTTCCTGTCACGGGCGCTAGGCCTACCCACACAAGTGAGGTATCATTTTTATCGATAGACTTGGGGAAACGCTGGGTGGAAGGAAATTTGTGGCTCCTCTCAGATTCCAGAACTTTCTGTCACCGACATGTGAGGAAAACTTGTTTTTTTAGCCAAAGTTTGAGGTTTGCAAAGGATTCTGGGTAACAGAACCTGGTCAGAGCCCCACAAGTCACCCCATCTTGGATTCCCCTAGGTCTCTAGTTTTCACAAATGCACAGGTTTGGTAGGTTTCCCTAGGTGCCGGCTGAGCTAGAGGCCAAAATCTACAGGTAGGCACTTTGCAAAAAACACCTCTGTTTTCTTTCAAAAAATGTGATGTGTCCACGTTGTGTTTTGGGGCATTTCCTGTCACGGGCGCTAGGCCTACCCTCACAAGTGAGGTATCATTTTTATTGATAGACTTGGGGAAACGCTGGGTGGAAGGAAATTTGTGGCTCCTCTCAGATTCCAGAACTTTCTGTCACCGAAATGTGAGGAAAACTTGTTTTTATAGCCACATTTTGAGGTTTGCAAAGGATTCTGGGTAACAGAACCTGGTCAGAGCCCCACAAGTCACCCCATCTGAATTCCCCTATGTCTCTTGTTTTCAAAAATGCACAGGTTTGGTAGGTTTCCATAGGTGCCGGCTGAGCTAGAGGCCAAAATCTACTGGTAGGCACTTTGCAAAAAACACCTCTGTTTTCTTTCAAAAAATGTGATGTGTCCACGTTGTGTTTTGGGGCATTTCCTGTCACGGGTGCTAGGCCTACCCACACAAGTGAGGTATCATTTTTATCGAGAGACTTGGGGGAACGCTGGGTGGAAGGAAATTCGTGGCTCCTCTAAGGTTCCAGAATTATCTGTCACCGAAATGTGAGGAAAACGTGTTTTTTTAGCCAAATTGTGAGGTTTGCAAAGGATTCTGGGTAACAGAACCTGGTCAGAGCCCCACAAGTCACCCCATCTTGGATTCCCCTAGGTCTCTAGTTTTCAAAATGCAGAGGTTTGGTAGGTTTCCCTAGGTGCCGGCTGAGCTAGGGGCCAAAATCTACAGGTAGGCACTTTGAAAAAAGCACCTCTGTTTTCTTTAAAAAAATGTGATGTGTCCACGTTGTGTTTTGGGGCATTTACTGTCACGGGCGCTAGGCCTACCCACACAAGTGAGTTATCATTTTTATCGAGAGACTTGGGGGAACGCTGGGTGGAAGGAAATTTGTGGCTCTTCTCAGATTCCAGAACTTTCTGTCACCGAAATGTGAGGAAAACGTGTTTTTTTAGCCAAATTTAGATGTTTGCAAAGGATTCTGGGTAACAGAACCTGGTCAGAGCCCCAAAAGTCACCCCATCCTGGATTCCCCTGGGTTTCTAGTTTTCAAAAATGCACTGGTTTGCCAGGTTTCCCCAGGTGCCGGCTGAGCTAGAGACCAAAATCCACAGGTAGGCACAGTTTTCTATGAAAAAATGTGATGTGTTCACATTGTGTTTTGGGCCATTTCCTGTCGCAGGCGCTAGGCCTACCCACACAAGTGAGGTATCATTTTTATCAGGAGACTTGGGGGAACGCTTGGTGGAAGGAAGTTTGTGGTTCCTCTCAGAGTCCAAAATTTTCTTTCACCGAAATGTGAGGAAAATGTGTTTTTTTAGCCACATTTTGAGGTTTTCAAAGGATTCTGGGTAACAGAACCTGGTCAGAGCCCCACAAGTCACCCCATCTTGGATTCCCCTAGGTCTTTAGTTTTCAAAAATGCACAGGTTTGGTAGGTTTCCCTAGGTGCCGGCTGAGCTAGAGGCCAAAATCTACAGGTAGGCACTTTGCAAAAAACACCTCTGTTTTCTTTCAAAAAATGTGAAGTGTCCACGTTGTGTTTTGGGGCATTTCCTGTCACGGGCGCTAGGCCTACCCACACAAGTGAGGTATCATTTTTATCGAGAGACTTGGGGGAACGCTGGGTGGAAGGAAATTTGTGGCTCCTCTCAGATTCCAGAACTTTCTGTCACCGACATGTGAGGAAAACTTGTTTTTTTAGCCACATTTTGAGGTTTGCAAAGGATTCTGGGTAACAGAACCTGGTCAGAGCCCCACAAGTCACCCCATCCTGGATTCCCCTAGGTCTCTAGTTTTCAAAAAAGCACAAGTTTGGTAGGTTTCCCTAGGTGCCGGCTGAGCTAGAGGCCAACATCTACAGGTAGGCACTTTGCAAAAAACACCTCTGTTTTCTTTAAGAAAATGTGATGTGTCCACGTTGTGTTTTGGGGAATTTCCTGTCACGGGCGCTAAGCCTACCCACACAAGTGAGGTATCATTTTTATCGAGAGACTTGGGGGAACGCTGGGTGGAAGGAAATTTGTGGCTCCTCTCAGATTCCAGAACTTTCTGTCACCGAAATGTGAAAAAAACTTGTTTTTTTAGCCACATTTTGAGTTTTGCAAAGGATTCTGAGTAACAGAACCTGGTCAGAGCCCCACAAGTCACCCCTTCTTGAATTCCCCTAGGTCTCTTGTTTTCCAAAATGCACAGGTTTGGTAGGTTTCCCTAGTTGCCGGCTGAGCTAGAGGCCAAAATCTAAAGGTAGGCACTTTGCAAAAAACACCTCTGTTTTCTTTCAAAAAATGTGATGTGTCAACGTTGTGTTTTGGGGCATTTCCTGTCACGGGTGCTAGGCCTACCCACACAAGTGAGGTATCATTTTTATCGAGAGACTTGGGGGAACGCTGGGTGGAAGGAAATTCGTGGCTCCTCTAAGGTTCCAGAATTATCTGTCACCGAAATGTGAGGAAAACGTGTTTTTTTAGCCAAATTGTAAGGTTTGCAAAGGATTCTGGGTAACAGAACCTGGTCAGAGCCCCACAAGTCACCCCATCTTGGATTCCCCTAGGTCTCTAGTTTTCAAAAATGCAGAGTTTTGGTAGGTTCCCCTAGGTGCCGGCTGAGCTAGTTACCAAAATCTACAGGTAGGCACTTTGAAAAAAGCACCTCTGTTTTCTTTAAAAAAATGTGATGTGTCCACGTTGTGTTTTGGGGCATTTACTGTCACGGGCGCTAGGCCTACCCACACAAGTGAGTTATCATTTTTATCGAGAGACTTGGGGGAACGCTGGGTGGAAGGAAATTTGTGGCTCTTCTCAGATTCCAGAACTTTCTGTCACCGAAATGTGAGGAAAACGTGTTTTTTTAGCCAAATTGTGAGGTTTGCATAGGATTCTGGGTAACAGAACCTGGTCAGAGCCCCACAAGTCACCCCATCTTGGATTCCCCTGGGTTTCTAGTTTTAAAAAATGCACTGGTTTGCCAGGTTTCCCCAGGTGCCGGCTGAACTAGAGACCAAAATCCACAGGTAGGCACAGTTTTCTATGAAAAAATGTGATGTGTCCACGTTGTGTTTTGGGTCATTTCCTGTCGCGGGCGCTAGGACTACCCACACAAGTGAGGTATCATTTTTATCAGGAGACTTGGGGGAACGCTGGGTGGAAGGAAGTTTGTGGCTCCTCTCAGATTCCAGAATTTTCTTTCACCGAAATGTGAGGAAAATGTGTTTTTTTAGCCACATTTTGAGGTTTGCAAAGGATTCTGGGTAACAGAACCTGGTCAGAGCCCCACAAGTCACCCCATCTTGGATTCCCCTAGGTCTTTAGTTTTCAAAAATGCAGAGGTTTGGTAGGTTTCCCTAGGTGCCGGCTGAGCTAGGGGCCAAAATCTACAGGTAGGCACTTTGAAAAAAGCACCTCTGTTTTCTTTAAAAAAATGTGATGTGTCCACGTTGTGTTTTGGGGCATTTACTGTCACGGGCGCTAGGCCTACCCACACAAGTGAGTTATCTTTTTTATCGAGAGACTTGGGGGAACGCTGGGTGGAAGGAAATTTGTGGCTCTTCTCAGATTCCAGAACTTTCTGTCACCAACATTTGAGGAAAATGTGTTTTTTTAGCCAAAGTTTGAGGTTTGCAAAGGATTCTTGGTAACAGAACCTGGTCAGAGCCCCACAAGTCACCCCATCTTGGATTCCCCTAGGTCTCTAGTTTTCACAAATGCACAGGTTTGGTAGGTTTCCCTAGGTGCCGGCTGAGCTAGAGGCCAACATCTACAGGTAGGCACTTTGCAAAAAACACCTCTGTTTTCTTTAAAAAAATGTGATGTGTCCACGTTGTGTTTTGGGGCATTTCCTGTCACGGGTGCTAGGCCTACCCACACAAGTGAGGTATCATTTTTATCGAGAGACTTGGGGGAACGCTGGGTGGAAGGAAATTCGTGGCTCCTCTAAGGTTCCAGAATTATCTGTCACCGAAATGTGAGGAAAACGTGTTTTTTTAGCCAAATTGTGAGGTTTGCAAAGGATTCTGGGTAACAGAACCTGGTCAGAGCCCCACAAGTCACCCCATCTTGGATTCCCCTAGGTCTCTAGTTTTAAAAAATGCAGAGGTTTGGTAGGTTTCCCTAGGTGCCGGCTGAGCTGGGGGCCAAAATCTACAGGTAGGCACTTTGAAAAAAGCACCTCTGTTTTCTTTAAAAAAATGTGATGTGTCCACGTTGTGTTTTGGGGCATTTACTGTCACGGGCGCTAGGCCTACCCACACAAGTGAGTTATCATTTTTATCGAGAGACTTGGGGAACGCTGGGTGGAAGGAAATTTGTGGCTCTTCTCAGATTCCAGAACTTTCTGTCACCGAATTGTGAGGAAAACGTGTTTTTTTAGCCAAATTTTGAGGTTTGCAAAGGATTCTGGTAACAGAACCTGGTCAGAGCCCCACAAGTCACCCCATCTTAGATTCCCCTGGGTTTCTAGTTTTCAAAAATGCACTGGTTTGCCAGGTTTTCCCAGGTGCCGGCTGAACTAGAGACCAAAATCCACAGGTAGGCACAGTTTTCTATGAAAAAATGTGATGTGTCCACGTTGTGTTTTGGGTCATTTCCTGTCGCGGGCGCTAGGACTACCCACACAAGTGAGGTATCATTTTTATCAGGAGACTTGGGGGAACGCTGGGTGGAAGGAAGTTTGTGGCTCCTCTCAGATTCCAGAATTTTCTTTCACCAAAATGTGAGGAAAATGTGTTTTTTTAGCCACATTTTGAGGTTTGCAAAGGATTCTGGGTAACAGAACCTGGTCAGAGCCCCACAAGTCACCCCATCTTGGATTCCCCTAGGTCTTTAGTTTTCAAAAATGCACAGGTTTGGTAGGTTTCCCTACGTGCCGGCTGAGCTAGAGGCCAAAATCTACAGGTAGGCACTTTGCAAAAAACACCTCTGTTTTCTTTAAAAAAATGTGATGTGTCCACGTTGTGTTTTGGGGCATTTCCTGTCACGGGCGCTAGGCCTACCCACACAAGTGAGGTATCATTTTTATCGATAGACTTGGGGAAACGCTGGGTGGAAGGAAATTTGTGGCTCCTCTCAGATTCCAGAACTTTCTGTCACCGACATGTGAGGAAAACTTGTTTTTTTAGCCAAAGTTTGAGGTTTGCAAAGGATTCTGGGTAACAGAACCTGGTCAGAGCCCCACAAGTCACCCCATCTTGGATTCCCCTAGGTCTCTAGTTTTCACAAATGCACAGGTTTGGTAGGTTTCCCTAGGTGCCGGCTGAGCTAGAGGCCAAAATCTACAGGTAGGCACTTTGCAAAAAACACCTCTGTTTTCTTTCAAAAAATGTGATGTGTCCACGTTGTGTTTTGGGGCATTTCCTGTCACGGGCGCTAGGCCTACCCACACAAGTGAGGTATCATTTTTATTGATAGACTTGGGGAAACGCTGGGTGGAAGGAAATTTGTGGCTCCTCTCAGAATCCAGAACTTTCTGTCACCGAAATGTGAGGAAAACTTGTTTTTATAGCCACATTTTGAGGTTTGCAAAGGATTCTGGGTAACAGAACCTGGTCAGAGCCCCACAAGTCACCCCATCTGAATTCCCCTAGGTCTCTAGTTTTCAAAAATGCACAGGTTTGGTAGGTTTCCCTAGGTGCCGGCTGAGCTAGAGGCCAAAATCTAAAGGTAGGCACTTTGCAAAAAACACCTCTGTTTTCTTTCAAAAAATGTGATGTGTCCACGTTGTGTTTTGGGGCATTTCCAGTCACGGGTGCTAGGCCTACCCACACAAGTGAGGTATCATTTTTATCGAGAGACTTGGGGGAACGCTGGGTGGAAGGAAATTTGTGGCTCCTCTCAGATTCCAGAATTATCTGTCACCGAAATGTGAGGAAAACATGTTTTTTTAGCCAAATTTTGAGGTTTGCAAAGGATTCTGGGTAACAGAACCTGGTCAGAGCCCCACAAGTCACCCCATCTTGGATTCCCCTGGGTTTCTAGTTTTCACAAATGCACAGGTTTGGTAGGTTTCCCTAGGTGCCGGCTGAGCTAGAGGCCAACATCTACAGGTAGGCACTTTGCAAAAAACACCTCTGTTTTCTTTAAAAAAATGTGATGTGTCCACGTTGTGTTTTGGGGAATTTCCTGTCATGGGCGCTAAGCCTACCCACACAAGTGAGGTATCATTTTTATCGAGAGACTTGGGGGAACGCTGGGTGGAAGGAAATTCGTGGCTCCTCTAAGGTTCCAGAATTATCTGTCACCGAAATGTGAGGAAAACGTGTTTTTTTTAGCCAAATTGTGAGGTATGCAAAGGATTCTGGGTAACAGAACCTGGTCAGAGCCCCACAAGTCACCTCATCTTGGATTCCCCTAGGTCTCTAGTTTTCAAAAATGCAGAGGTTTGGTAGGTTTCCCTAGGTGCCGGCTGAGGTAGGGGCCAAAATCTACAGGTAGGCACTTTGAAAAAAGCACCTCTGTTTTCTTTAAAAAAATGTGATGTGTCCACGTTGTGTTTTGGGGCATTTACTGTCACGGGCGCTAGGCCTACTCACACAAGTGAGTTATCATTTTTATCGAGAGACTTGGGGAACGCTGGGTGGAAGGAAATTTGTGGCTCTTCTCAGATTCCAGAACTTTCTGTCACCGAAATGTGAGGAAAACGTGTTTTTTTAGCCGAATTTTGAGGTTTGCAAAGGATTCTGGGTAACAGAACCTGGTCAGAGCCCCACAAGTCACCCCATCTTAGATTCCCCTGGGTTTCTAGTTTTCAAAAATGCACTGGTTTGCCAGGTTTTCCCAGGTGCCGGCTGAACTAGAGACCAAAATCCACAGGTAGGCACAGTTTTCTATGAAAAAATGTGATGTGTCCACGTTGTGTTTTGGGTCATTTCCTGTCGCGGGCGCTAGGACTACCCACACAAGTGAGGTATCATTTTTATCAGGAGACTTGGGGGAACGCTGGGTGGAAGGAAGTTTGTGGCTCCTCTCAGATTCCAGAATTTTCTTTCACCAAAATGTGAGGAAAATGTGTTTTTTTTAGCCACATTTTGAGGTTTGCAAAGGATTCTGGGTAACAGAACCTGGTCAGAGCCCCACAAGTCACCCCATCTTGGATTCCCCTAGGTCTTTAGTTTTCAAAATGCACAGGTTTGGTAGGTTTCCCTACGTGCCGGCTGAGCTAGAGGCCAAAATCTACAGGTAGGCACTTTGCAAAAAACACCTCTGTTTTCTTTAAAAAAATGTGATGTGTCCACGTTGTGTTTTGGGGCATTTCCTGTCACGGGCGCTAGGCCTACCCACACAAGTGAGGTATCATTTTTATCGATAGACTTGGGGAAACGCTGGGTGGAAGGAAATTTGTGGCTCCTCTCAGATTCCAGAACTTTCTGTCACCGACATGTGAGGAAAACTTGTTTTTTTAGCCAAAGTTTGAGGTTTGCAAAGGATTCTGGGTAACAGAACCTGGTCAGAGCCCCACAAGTCACCCCATCTTGGATTCCCCTAGGTCTCTAGTTTTCACAAATGCACAGGTTTGGTAGGTTTCCCTAGGTGCCGGCTGAGCTAGAGGCCAAAATCTACAGGTAGGCACTTTGCAAAAAACACCTCTGTTTTCTTTCAAAAAATGTGATGTGTCCACGTTGTGTTTTGGGGCATTTCCTGTCACGGGCGCTAGGCCTACCCTCACAAGTGAGGTATCATTTTTATTGATAGACTTGGGGAAACGCTGGGTGGAAGGAAATTTGTGGCTCCTCTCAGATTCCAGAACTTTCTGTCACCGAAATGTGAGGAAAACTTGTTTTTATAGCCACATTTTGAGGTTTGCAAAGGATTCTGGGTAACAGAACCTGGTCAGAGCCCCACAAGTCACCCCATCTGAATTCCCCTATGTCTCTTGTTTTCAAAAATGCACAGGTTTGGTAGGTTTCCATAGGTGCCGGCTGAGCTAGAGGCCAAAATCTACTGGTAGGCACTTTGCAAAAAACACCTCTGTTTTCTTTCAAAAAATGTGATGTGTCCACGTTGTGTTTTGGGGCATTTCCTGTCACGGGTGCTAGGCCTACCCACACAAGTGAGGGATCATTTTTATCGAGAGACTTGGGGGAACGCTGGGTGGAAGGAAATTTGTGGCTCCTCTCAGATTCCAGAATTTTCTGTCACCGAAATGTGAGGAAAACGTGTTTTTTTAGCCAAAGTTTGAGGTTTGCAAAGGATTCTTGGTAACAGAACCTGGTCAGAGCCCCACAAGTCACCCCATCTTGGATTCCCCTAGGTCTCTAGTTTTCACAAATGCACAGGTTTGGTAGGTTTCCCTAGGTGCCGGCTGAGCTAGAGGCCAACATCTACAGGTAGGCACTTTGCAAAAAACACCTCTGTTTTCTTTAAAAAAATGTGATGTGTCCACGTTGTGTTTTGGGGCATTTCCTGTCACGGGTGCTAGGCCTACCCACACAAGTGAGGTATCATTTTTATCGAGAGACTTGGGGGAACGCTGGGTGGAAGGAAATTCGTGGCTCCTCTAAGGTTCCAGAATTATCTGTCACCGAAATGTGAGGAAAACGTGTTTTTTTAGCCAAATTGTGAGGTTTGCAAAGGATTCTGGGTAACAGAACCTGGTCAGAGCCCCACAAGTCACCCCATCTTGGATTCCCCTAGGTCTCTAGTTTTCAAAAATGCAGAGGTTTGGTAGGTTTCCCTAGGTGCCGGCTGAGCTAGGGGCCAAAATCTACAGGTAGGCACTTTGAAAAAAGCACCTCTGTTTTCTTTAAAAAAATGTGATGTGTCCACGTTGTGTTTTGGGGCATTTACTGTCACGGGCGCTAGGCCTACCCACACAAGTGAGTTATCATTTTTATCGAGAGACTTGGGGGAACGCTGGGTGGAAGGAAATTTGTGGCTCTTCTCAGATTCCAGAACTTTCTGTCACCGAAATGTGAGGAAAACGTGTTTTTTTAGCCAAATTTAGATGTTTGCAAAGGATTCTGGGTAACAGAACCTGGTCAGAGCCCCAAAAGTCACCCCATCCTGGATTCCCCTGGGTTTCTAGTTTTCAAAAATGCACTGGTTTGCCAGGTTTCCCCAGGCACAGTTTTCTATGAAAAAATGTGATGTGTTCACATTGTGTTTTGGGCCATTTCCTGTCGCAGGCGCTAGGCCTACCCACACAAGTGAGGTATCATTTTTATCAGGAGACTTGGGGGAACGCTTGGTGGAAGGAAGTTTGTGGTTCCTCTCAGAGTCCAAAATTTTCTTTCACCGAAATGTGAGGAAAATGTGTTTTTTTAGCCACATTTTGAGGTTTTCAAAGGATTCTGGGTAACAGAACCTGGTCAGAGCCCCACAAGTCACCCCATCTTGGATTCCCCTAGGTCTTTAGTTTTCAAAAATGCACAGGTTTGGTAGGTTTCCCTAGGTGCCGGCTGAGCTAGAGGCCAAAATCTACAGGTAGGCACTTTGCAAAAAACACCTCTGTTTTCTTTCAAAAAATGTGAAGTGTCCACGTTGTGTTTTGGGGCATTTCCTGTCACGGGCGCTAGGCCTACCCACACAAGTGAGGTATCATTTTTATCGAGAGACTTGGGGGAACGCTGGGTGGAAGGAAATTTGTGGCTCCTCTCAGATTCCAGAACTTTCTGTCACCGACATGTGAGGAAAACTTGTTTTTTTAGCCACATTTTGAGGTTTGCAAAGGATTCTGGGTAACAGAACCTGGTCAGAGCCCCACAAGTCACCCCATCCTGGATTCCCCTAGGTCTCTAGTTTTCAAAAAAGCACAAGTTTGGTAGGTTTCCCTAGGTGCCGGCTGAGCTAGAGGCCAACATCTACAGGTAGGCACTTTGCAAAAAACACCTCTGTTTTCTTTAAGAAAATGTGATGTGTCCACGTTGTGTTTTGGGGAATTTCCTGTCACGGGCGCTAAGCCTACCCACACAAGTGAGGTATCATTTTTATCGAGAGACTTGGGGGAACGCTGGGTGGAAGGAAATTTGTGGCTCCTCTCAGATTCCAGAACTTTCTGTCACCGAAATGTGAAAAAAACTTGTTTTTTTAGCCACATTTTGAGTTTTGCAAAGGATTCTGAGTAACAGAACCTGGTCAGAGCCCCACAAGTCACCCCTTCTTGAATTCCCCTAGGTCTCTTGTTTTCCAAAATGCACAGGTTTGGTAGGTTTCCCTAGTTGCCGGCTGAGCTAGAGGCCAAAATCTAAAGGTAGGCACTTTGCAAAAAACACCTCTGTTTTCTTTCAAAAAATGTGATGTGTCAACGTTGTGTTTTGGGGCATTTCCTGTCACGGGTGCTAGGCCTACCCACACAAGTGAGGTATCATTTTTATCGAGAGACTTGGGGGAACGCTGGGTGGAAGGAAATTCGTGGCTCCTCTAAGGTTCCAGAATTATCTGTCACCGAAATGTGAGGAAAACGTGTTTTTTTAGCCAAATTGTAAGGTTTGCAAAGGATTCTGGGTAACAGAACCTGGTCAGAGCCCCACAAGTCACCCCATCTTGGATTCCCCTAGGTCTCTAGTTTTCAAAAATGCAGAGTTTTGGTAGGTTCCCCTAGGTGCCGGCTGAGCTAGTTACCAAAATCTACAGGTAGGCACTTTGAAAAAAGCACCTCTGTTTTCTTTAAAAAAATGTGATGTGTCCACGTTGTGTTTTGGGGCATTTACTGTCACGGGCGCTAGGCCTACCCACACAAGTGAGTTATCATTTTTATCGAGAGACTTGGGGGAACGCTGGGTGGAAGGAAATTTGTGGCTCTTCTCAGATTCCAGAACTTTCTGTCACCGAAATGTGAGGAAAACGTGTTTTTTTAGCCAAATTGTGAGGTTTGCATAGGATTCTGGGTAACAGAACCTGGTCAGAGCCCCACAAGTCACCCCATCTTGGATTCCCCTGGGTTTCTAGTTTTAAAAAATGCACTGGTTTGCCAGGTTTCCCCAGGTGCCGGCTGAACTAGAGACCAAAATCCACAGGTAGGCACAGTTTTCTATGAAAAAATGTGATGTGTCCACGTTGTGTTTTGGGTCATTTCCTGTCGCGGGCGCTAGGACTACCCACACAAGTGAGGTATCATTTTTATCAGGAGACTTGGGGGAACGCTGGGTGGAAGGAAGTTTGTGGCTCCTCTCAGATTCCAGAATTTTCTTTCACCGAAATGTGAGGAAAATGTGTTTTTTTAGCCACATTTTGAGGTTTGCAAAGGATTCTGGGTAACAGAACCTGGTCCGAGCCCCACAAGTCACCCCATCTTGGATTCCCCTAGGTCTTTAGTTTTCAAAAATGCAGAGGTTTGGTAGGTTTCCCTAGGTGCCGGCTGAGCTAGGGGCCAAAATCTACAGGTAGGCACTTTGAAAAAAGCACCTCTGTTTTCTTTAAAAAAATGTGATGTGTCCACGTTGTGTTTTGGGGCATTTACTGTCACGGGTGCTAGGCCTACCCACACAAGTGAGTTATCTTTTTTATCGAGAGACTTGGGGGAACGCTGGGTGGAAGGAAATTTGTGGCTCTTCTCAGATTCCAGAACTTTCTGTCACCAACATTTGAGGAAAATGTGTTTTTTTAGCCAAAGTTTGAGGTTTGCAAAGGATTCTTGGTAACAGAACCTGGTCAGAGCCCCACAAGTCACCCCATCTTGGATTCCCCTAGGTCTCTAGTTTTCACAAATGCACAGGTTTGGTAGGTTTCCCTAGGTGCCGGCTGAGCTAGAGGCCAACATCTACAGGTAGGCACTTTGCAAAAAACACCTCTGTTTTCTTTAAAAAAATGTGATGTGTCCACGTTGTATTTTGGGGAATTTCCTGTCACGGGAGCTAAGCCTACCCACACAAGTGAGGTATCATTTTTATCGAGAGACTTGGGGGAACGCTGGGTGGAAGGAAATTTGTGGCTCCTCTCAGATTCCAGAACTTTCTGTCACCGAAATGTGAGGAAAACTTGATTTTTTAGCCACATTTTGAGTTTTGCAAAGGATTCTGGGTAACAGAACCTGGTCAGAGCCCCACAAGTCACCCCTTCTTGAATTCCCCTAGGTCTCTTGTTTTCCAAAATGCACAGGTTTGGTAGGTTTCCCTAGGTGCCGGCTGAGCTAGAGGCCAAAATCTAAAGGTAGGCACTTTGCAAAAAACACCTCTGTTTTCTTTAAAAAAATGTGATGTGTCCACGTTGTGTTTTGGGGCATTTCCTGTCACGGGTGCTAGGCCTACCCACACAAGTGAGGTATCATTTTTATCGAGAGACTTGGGGGAACGCTGGGTGGAAGGAAATTCGTGGCTCCTCTAAGGTTCCAGAATTATCTGTCACCGAAATGTGAGGAAAACGTGTTTTTTTAGCCAAATTGTGAGGTTTGCAAAGGATTCTGGGTAACAGAACCTGGTCAGAGCCCCACAAGTCACCCCATCTTGGATTCCCCTAGGTCTCTAGTTTTCAAAAATGCAGAGGTTTGGTAGGTTTCCCTAGGTGCCGGCTGAGCTGGGGGCCAAAATCTACAGGTAGGCACTTTGAAAAAAGCACCTCTGTTTTCTTTAAAAAAATGTGATGTGTCCACGTTGTGTTTTGGGGCATTTACTGTCACGGGCGCTAGGCCTACCCACACAAGTGAGTTATCATTTTTATCGAGAGACTTGGGGGAACGCTGGGTGGAAGGAAATTTGTGGCTCTTCTCAGATTCCAGAACTTTCTGTCACCGAAATGTGAGGAAAACGTGTTTTTTTAGCCAAATTTTGAGGTTTGCAAAGGATTCTGGGTAACAGAACCTGGTCAGAGCCCCACAAGTCACCCCATCTTGGATTCCCCTGGGTTTCTAGTTTTCAAAAATGCACTGGTTTGCCAGGTTTCCCCAGATGCCGGCTGAACTAGAGACCAAAATCCACAGGTAGGCACAGTTTTCTATGAAGAAATGTGATGTGTCCACGTTGTGTTTTGGGTCATTGTCTGTCGCGGGCGCTAGGACTACCCACACAAGTGAGGTATCATTTTTATCAGGAGACTTGGGGGAACGCTGGGTGGAAGGAAGTTTGTGGCTCCTCTCAGATTCCAGAATTTTCTTTCACCGAAATGTGAGGAAAATGTGTTTTTTTAGCCACATTTTGAGGTTTGCAAAGGATTCTGGGTAACAGAACCTGGTCAGAGCCCCACAAGTCACCCCATCTTGGATTCCCCTAGGTCTTTAGTTTTCGAAAATGCACAGGTTTGGTAGGTTTCCCTAGGTGCCGGCTGAGCTAGAGGCCAAAATCTACAGGTAGGCACTTTGCAAAAAACACCTCTGTTTTCTTTCAAAAAATGTGATGTGTCCACGTTGTGTTTTGGGGCATTTCCTGTCACGGGCGCTAGGCCTACCCAAACAAGTGAGGTATCATTTTTATCGATAGACTTGGGGAAACGCTGGGTGGAAGGAAATTTGTGGCTCCTCTCAGATTCCAGAACTTTCTGTCACCGAAATGTGAGGAAAACTTGTTTTTATAGCCACATTTTGAGGTTTGCAAATGATTCTGGGTAACAGAACCTGGTCAGAGCCCCACAAGTCACCCCATCTGAATTCCCCTAGGTCTCTAGTTTTCAAAAATGCACAGGTTTGGTAGGTTTCCCTAGGTGCCGGCTGAGCTAGAGACCAAAATCTACAGGTAGGCACTTTGCAAAAAACACCTCTGTTTTCTTTAAAAAAATGTGATGTGTCCACGTTGTGTTTTGGGGCATTTCCAGTCACGGGTGCTAGGCCTACCCACACAAGTGAGGTATCATTTTTATCGAGAGACTTGGGGCAACGCTGGGTGGAAGGAAATTTGTGGCTCCTCTCAGATTCCAGAATTATCTGTCACCGAAATGTGAGGAAAACATGTTTTTTTAGCCAAATTGTGAGGTTTGCAAAGGATTCTGGGTAACAGAACCTGGTCAGAGCCCCACAAGTCACCCCATCTTGGATTCCCCTGGGTTTCTAGTTTTCACAAATGCACAGGTTTGGTAGGTTTCCCTAGGTGCCGGCTGAGCTAGAGGCCAACATCTACAGGTAGGCACTTTGCAAAAAACACCTCTGTTTTCTTTAAAAAAATGTGATGTGTCCACGTTGTGTTTTGGGGAATTTCCTGTCACGGGCGCTAAGCCTACCCACACAAGTGAGGTATCATTTTTATCGAGAGACTTGGGGGAACGCTGGGTGGAAGGAAATTTGTGGCTCCTCTCAGATTCCAGAACTTTCTGTCACCGAAATGAGAGGAAAACTTGTTTTTTTAGCCACATTTTGAGTTTTGCAAAGGATTCTGAGTAACAGAACCTGGTCAGAGCCCCACAAGTCACCCCTTCTTGAATTCCCCTAGGTCTCTTGTTTTCCAAAATGCACAAGTTTGGTAGGTTTCCCTAGGTGCCGGCTGAGCTAGAGGCCAAAATCTAAAGGTAGGCACTTTGCAAAAAACACCTCTGTTTTCTTTAAAAAAATGTGATGTGTCCACGTTGTGTTTTGGGGCATTTCCTGTCACGGGTGCTAGGCCTACCCACACAAGTGAGGTATCATTTTTATCGAGAGACTTGGGGTAACGCTGGGTGGAAGGAAATTCGTGGCTCCTCTAAGGTTCCAGAATTATCTGTCACCGAAATGTGAGGAAAACGTGTTTTTTTTAGCCAAATTGTGAGGTTTGCAAAGGATTCTGGGTAACAGAACCTGGTCAGAGCCCCACAAGTCACCTCATCTTGGATTCCCCTAGGTCTCTAGTTTTCAAAAATGCAGAGGTTTGGTAGGTTTCCCTAGGTGCCGGCTGAGCTAGGGGCCAAAATCTACAGGTAGGCACTTTGAAAAAAGCACCTCTGTTTTCTTTAAAAAAATGTGATGTGTCCACGTTGTGTTTTGGGGGCATTTACTGTCACGTGCGCTAGGCCTACCCACACAAGTGAGTTATCATTTTTATCGAGAGACTTGGGGAACGCTGGGTGGAAGGAAATTTGTGGCTCTTCTCAGATTCCAGAACTTTCTGTCACCGAAATGTGAGGAAAACGTGTTTTTTTAGCCAAATTTTGAGGTTTGCAAAGGATTCTAGGTAACAGAACCTGGTCAGAGCCCCACAAGTCACCCCATCTTATATTCCCCTGGGTTTCTAGTTTTCAAAAATGCACTGGTTTGCCAGGTTTTCCCAGGTGCCGGCTGAACTAGAGACCAAAATCCACAGGTAGGCACAGTTTTCTATGAAAAAATGTGATGTGTCCACGTTGTGTTTTGGGTCATTTCCTGTCGCGGGCGCTAGGACTACCCACACAAGTGAGGTATCATTTTTATCAGGAGACTTGGGGGAACGCTGGGTGGAAGGAAGTTTGTGGCTCCTCTCAGATTCCAGAATTTTCTTTCACCGAAATGTGAGGAAAATGTGTTTTTTAGCCACATTTTGAGGTTTGCAAAGGATTCTGGGTAACAGAACCTGGTCAGAGCCCCACAAGTCACCCCATCTTGGATTCCCCTAGGTCTTTAGTTTTCAAAAATGCACAGGTTTGGTAGGTTTCCCTAGGTGCCGGCTGAGCTAGAGGCCAAAATCTACAGGTAGGCACTTTGCAAAAAACACCTCTGTTTTCTTTAAAAAAATGTGATGTGTCCACGTTGTGTTTTGGGGCATTTCCTGTCACGGGCGCTAGGCCTACCCACACAAGTGAGGTATCATTTTTATCGATAGACTTGGGGAAACGCTGGGTGGAAGGAAATTTGTGGCTCCTCTCAGATTCCAGAACTTTCTGTCACCGACATGTGAGGAAAACTTGTTTTTTTAGCCAAAGTTTGAGGTTTGCAAAGGATTCTGGGTAACAGAACCTGGTCAGAGCCCCACAAGTCACCCCATCTTGGATTCCCCTAGGTCTCTAGTTTTCACAAATGCACAGGTTTGGTAGGTTTCCCTAGGTGCCGGCTGAGCTAGAGGCCAAAATCTACAGGTAGGCACTTTGCAAAAAACACCTCTGTTTTCTTTCAAAAAATGTGATGTGTACACGTTGTGTTTTGGGGCATTTCCTGTCACGGGCGCTAGGCCTACCCACACAAGTGAGGTATCATTTTTATCGATAGACTTGGGGAAACGCTGGGTGGAAGGAAATTTGTGGCTCCTCTCAGATTCCAGAACTTTCTGTCACCGAAATGTGAGGAAAACTTGTTTTTATAGCCACATTTTGAGGTTTGCAAAGGATTCTGGGTAACAGAACCTGGTCAGAGCCCCACAAGTCACCCCATCTGAATTCCCCTAGGTCTCTTGTTTTCAAAAATGCACAGGTTTGGTAGGTTTCCATAGGTGCCGGCTGAGCTAGAGGCCAAAATCTACTGGTAGGCACTTTGCAAAAAACACCTCTGTTTTCTTTCAAAAAATGTGATGTGTCCACGTTGTGTTTTGAGGCATTTCCTGTCACGGGTGCTAGGCCTACCCACACAAGTGAGGGATCATTTTTATCGAGAGACTTGGGGGAACGCTGGGTGGAAGGAAATTTGTGGCTCCTCTCAGATTCCAGAATTTTCTGTCACCGAAATGTGAGGAAAACTTGTTTTTTTAGCCAAATTGTGAGGTTTGCAAAGGAGTCTGGGTAACAGAACCTGGTCAGAGCCCCACAAGTCACCCCATCTTGGATTCCCCTAGGTCTCTAGTTTTCAAAAATGCACAGGTTTGGTAGGTTTCCCTAGGTGCCGGCTGAGCTAGGGGCCAAAATCTACAGGTAGGCTCTTTGCAAAAAAAACACCTCTGTTTTCTTTAAAAAAATGTGATGTGTCCACGTTGCGTTTTGGGGCATTTCCTGTCGCGGGCGCTAGGCCTACCCACACATGTGAGGTATCATTTTTATCGGGAGACTTGGGGGAACGCTGGGTGGAAGGAAATTTGTGGCTCTTCTCAGATTCCAGAACTTTCTGTCACCGAAATGTGAGGAAAACGTGTTTTTTTAACCACATTTTGAGGTTTGCAAAGGATTCTGGGTAACAGAAACTGGTCGGAGCCCCACAAGTCACCCAATCTTGGATTCCCCTAGGCCTCTAGTTTTCAAAAATGCACAGGTTTGGTAGGTTTCCCTAGGTGCCGGCTGACTAGAGGCCAAAATCTACAGGTAGGCACTTTGCAAAAAACACCTCTGTTTTCTTTAAAAAAAATGTGATGTGTCCACGTTGTGTTTTGGGGCATTTCCTGTCACGGGCGCTAGGCCTACCCACACAAGTGAGTTATCATTTTTATCGAGAGACTTGGGGGAACGCTGGGTGGAAGGAAATGTGTGGCTCCTCTCAGATTCCAGAACTTTCTGTCACCGAAATGTGAGGAAAACGTGTTTTTTTAGCCAAATTTTGAGGTTTGCAAAGGATTCTGGGTAACAGAACCTGGTCAGAGCCCCACAAGTCACCCCATCCTGGATTCCCCTGGGTTTCTAGTTTTCAAAAATGCACTGGTTTGCCAGGTTTCCCGAGGTGCCGGCTGAGCTAGAGACCAAAATCCACAGGTAGGCACAGTTTTCTATGAAAAAATGTGATGTGTTCACATTGTGTTTTGGGCCATTTCCTGTCGCAGGCGCTAGGCCTACCCACACAATTGAGGTATCATTTTTATCAGGAGACTTGGGGAAACGCTTGGTGGAAGGAAGTTTGTGGTTCCTCTCAGAGTCCAGAATTTTCTTTCACCGAAATGTGAGGAAAATGTGTTTTTTTGGCACATTTTGAGGTTTTCAAAGGATTCTGGGTAACAGAACCTGGTCAGAGCCCCACAAGTCACCCCATCTTGGATTCCCCTAGGTCTTTAGTTTTCAAAAATGCACAGGTTTGGTAGGTTTCCCTAGGTGCCGGCTGAGCTAGAGGCCAAAATCTACAGGTAGGCACTTTGCAAAAAACACCTCTGTTTTCTTTCAAAAAATGTGATGTGTCCACGTTGTGTTTTGGGGCATTTCCTGTCACGGGCGCTAGGCCTACCCACACAAGTGAGGTATCATTTTTATCGAGAGACTTGGGGGAACGCTGGGTGGAAGGAAATTTGTGGCTCCTCTCAGATTCCAGAACTTTCTGTCACCGACATGTAAGGAAAACTTGTTTTTTTAGCCACATTTTGAGGTTTGCAAAGGATTCTGGGTAACAGAACCTGGTCAGAGCCCCACAAGTGACCCCATCTTGGATTCCCCTAGGTCTCTAGTTTTCAAAAAAGCACAGGTTTGGTAGGTTTCCCTAGGTGCCGGCTGAGCTAGAGGCCAAAATCTACAGGTAGGCACTTTGCAAAAAACACCTCTGTTTCTTTCAAAAAATGTGATGTGTCCACGTTGTGTTTTGGGGCATTTCCTGTCACGGGCACTAGGCCTACCCACACAAGTGAGGTATCATTTTTATCGAGAGACTTGGGGGAACGCTGGGTGGAAGGAAATTCGTGGCTCCTCTAAGGTTCCAGAATTATCTGTCACCGAAATGTGAGGAAAACGTGTTTTTTTAGCCAAATTGTGAGGTTTGCAAAGGATTCTGGGTAACAGAACCTGGTCAGAGCCCCACAAGTCACCCCATCTTGGATTCCGCTAGGTCTCTAGTTTTCAAAAATGCAGAGGTTTGGTAGGTTTCCCTAGGTGCCGGCTGAGCTAGGGGCCAAAATCTACAGGTAGGCACTTTGAAAAAAGCACCTCTGTTTTCTTTAAAAAAATGTGATGTGTCCACGTTGTGTTTTGGGTCATTTACTGTCACGGGCGCTAGGCCTACCCACACAAGTGAGTTATCATTTTTATCGAGAGACTTGGGGGAACGCTGGGTGGAAGGAAATTTGTGGCTCTTTTCAGATTCCAGAACTTTCTGTCACCGAAATGTGAGGAAAACGTGTTTTTTTAACCAAATTTTGAGGTTTGCAAAGGATTCTGGGTAACAGAACCTGGTCAGAGCCCCACAAGTCACCCCATCTTGGATTCCCCTGGGTTTCTAGTTTTCAAAAATGCACTGGTTTGCCAGGTTTCCCCAGGTGCCGGCTGAACTAGAGACCAAAATCCACAGGTAGGCACAGTTTTCTATGAAAAAATGTGATGTGTCCACGTTGTGTTTTGGGTCATTTCCTGTCGCGGGCGCTAGGACTACCCACACAAGTGAGGTATCATTTTTATCGAGAGACTTGGGGGAACGCTGGGTGGAAGGAAATTTGTGGCTCTTTTCAGATTCCAGAACTTTCTGTCACCGAAATGTGAGGAAAACGTGTTTTTTTAACCAAATTTTGAGGTTTGCAAAGGATTCTGGGTAACAGAACCTGGTCAGAGCTCCACAAGTCACCCCATCTTGGATTCCCCTAGGTCTTTAGTTTTCTAAAATGCACAGGTTTGGTAGGTTTCCCTAGGTGCCGGCTGAGCTAGAGGCCAAAATCTACAGGTAGGCACTTTGCAAAAAACACCTCTGTTTTCTTTAAAAAAATGTGATGTGTCCACGTTGTGTTTTGGGGCATTTCCTGTCACGGGCGCTAGGCCTACCCACACAAGTGAGGTATCATTTTTATCAATAGACTTGGGGAAACGCTGGGTGGAAGGAAATTTGTGGCTCCTCTCAGATTCCAGAACTTTCTGTCACCGAAATGTGAGGAAAATTTGTTTTTATAGCCACATTTTGAGGTTTGCAAAGGATTCTGGGTAACAGAACTTGGTCAGAGCCCCACAAGTCACCCCATCTGAATTCCCCTAGGTCTCTAGTTTTCAAAAATGCACAGGTTTGGTAGGTTTCCCTAGGTGCTGGCTGAGCTAGAGGCTAAAATCTACAGGTAGGCACTTTGCAAAAAACACCTCTGTTTTCTTTCAAAAAATGTGATGTGTCCACGTTGTGTTTTGGGGCATTTCCTGTCACGGGCACTAGGCCTACCCACACAAGTGAGGTATCATTTTTATCAAGAGACTTGGGGGAACGCTGGGTGGAAGGAAATTTGTGGCTCCTCTCAGATTCCAGAACTTTCTGTCACCAAAATTTGAGGAAAATGTGTTTTTTTAGCCAAAGTTTGAGGTTTGGAAAGGATTCTGGGTAACAGAACCTGGTCAGAGCCCCACAAGTCACCCCATCTTGGATTCCCCTAGGTCTCTAGTTTTCACAAATGCACAGGTTTGGTAGGTTTCCCTAGGTGCCGGCTGAGCTAGAGGCCAAAATCTACAGGTAGGCACTTTGCAAAAAACACCTCTGTTTTCTTTAAAAAAATGTGATGTGTTCACGTTGTGTTTTGGGGAATTTCCTGTCACGGGCGCTAGACCTACCCACACAAGTGAGGTATCATTTTTATCGAGAGACTTGGGGGAACGCTGGGTGGAAGGAAATTTGTGGCTCCTCTCAGATTCCAGAACTTTCTGTCACCGAAATGTGAGGAAAACTTGTTTTTTTAGCCACATTTTGAGTTTTGCAAAGGATTCTGAGTAACAGAACCTGGTCAGAGCCCCACAAGTCACCCCTTCTTGAATTCCCCTAGGTCTCTTGTTTTCCAAAATGCACAGGTTTGGTAGGTTTCCCTAGGTGCCGGCTGAGCTAGAGGCCAAAATCTAAAGGTAGGCACTTTGCAAAAAACACCTCTGTTTTCTTTCAAAAAATGTGATGTTTCCACGTTGTGTTTTGGGGCATTTCCTGTCACGGGTGCTAGGCCTACCCACACAAGTGAGGTATCATTTTTATCGAGAGACTTGGGGGAACGCTGGGTGGAAGGAAATTTGTGGCTCCTCTCAGATTCCAGAATTATCTGTCACCGAAATGTGAGGAAAACATGTTTTTTTAGCCAAATTGTGAGGTTTGCAAAGGATTCTGGGTAACAGAACCTGGTCAGAGCCCCACAAGTCACTCCATCTTGGATTCCCCTAGGTCTCTAGTTTTAGAAAATGCAGAGGTTTGGTAGGTTTCCCTAGGTGCCGGCTGAGCTAGGGGAAAAAATCTACAGGTAGGCACTTTGAAAAAAACACCTCTGTTTTCTTTAAAAAAATGTGATGTATCCACGTTGTGTTTTGGGGCATTTCCTGTCACGGGCGCTAGGCCTACCCACACAAGTGAGTTATCATTTTTATCGAGAGACTTGGGGGAACGCTGGGTGGAAGGAAATTTGTGGCTCTTCTCAGATTCCAGAACTGTCTGTCACCGAAATGTGAGGAAAACGTGTTTTTTAAGCCAAATTTTGAGGTTTGCAAAGGATTCTGGGTAACAGAACCTGGTCAGAGCCCCACAAGTCACCCCATCTTGGATTCCCCTGGGTTTCTAGTTTTCAAAAATGCACTGGTTTGCCAGGTTTCCCCAGGTGCCGGCTGAACTAGAGACCAAAATCCACAGGTAGGCACAGTTTTCTATGAAAAAATGTGATGTGTCCACGTTGTGTTTTGGGTCATTTCCTGTCGCGGGCGCTAGGACTACCCACACAAGTGAGGTATCATTTTTATCAGGAGACTTGGGGGAATGCTGGGTGGAAGGAAGTTTGTGGCTCCTCTCAGATTCCAGAATTTTCTTTCACCGAAATGTGAGGAAAATGTGTTTTTTTTGCCACATTTTGAGGTTTGCAAAGGATTCTGGGTAACAGAACCTGGTCAGAGCCCCACAAGCACCCCATCTTGGATTTCCCTAGGTCTTTAGTTTTCAAAAATGCACAGGTTTGGTAGGTTTCCCTAGGTGCCGGCTGAGCTAGAGGCCAAAATCTACAGGTAGGCACTTGGCAAAAAACACCTCTGTTTTTTAAAAAAAAATGTGATGTGTACACGTTGTGTTTTGGGTCATTTCCTGTCACGGGCACTAGGCCTACCCACACAAGTGAGGTATCATTTTTATCAAGAGACTTGGGGGAACGCTGGGTGGAAGGAAATTTGTGGCTCCTCTCAGATTCCAGAACTTTCTGTCACCAAAATTTGAGGAAAATGTGTTTTTTTAGCCAAAGTTTGAGGTTTGCAAAGGATTCTGGGTAACAGAACCTGGTCAGAGCCCCACAAGTCACCCCATCTTGGATTCCCCTAGGTCTCTAGTTTTCACAAATGCACAGGTTTGGTAGGTTTCCCTAGGTGCCGGCTGAGCTAGAGGCCAAAATCTACAGGTAGGCACTTTGCAAAAAACACCTCTGTTTTCTTTAAAAAAATGTGATGTGTTCACGTTGTGTTTTGGGGAATTTCCTGTCACGGGCGCTAGACCTACCCACACAAGTGAGGTATCATTTTTATCGAGAGACTTGGGGGAACGCTGGGTGGAAGGAAATTTGTGGCTCCTCTCAGATTCCAGAACTTTCTGTCACCGAAATGTGAGGAAAACTTGTTTTTTTAGCCACATTTTGAGTTTTGCAAAGGATTCTGAGTAACAGAACCTGGTCAGAGCCCCACAAGTCACCCCTTCTTGAATTCCCCTAGGTCTCTTGTTTTCCAAAATGCACAGGTTTGGTAGGTTTCCCTAGGTGCCGGCTGAGCTAGAGGCCAAAATCTAAAGGTAGGCACTTTGCAAAAAACACCTCTGTTTTCTTTCAAAAAATGTGATGTTTCCACGTTGTGTTTTGGGGCATTTCCTGTCACGGGTGCTAGGCCTACCCACACAAGTGAGGTATCATTTTTATCGAGAGACTTGGGGGAACGCTGGGTGGAAGGAAATTTGTGGCTCCTCTCAGATTCCAGAATTATCTGTCACCGAAATGTGAGGAAAACATGTTTTTTTAGCCAAATTGTGAGGTTTGCAAAGGATTCTGGGTAACAGAACCTGGTCAGAGCCCCACAAGTCACCCCATCTTGGATTCCCCTAGGTCTCTAGTTTTAGAAAATGCAGAGGTTTGGTAGGTTTCCCTAGGTGCCGGCTGAGCTAGGGGAAAAAATCTACAGGTAGGCACTTTGAAAAAAACACCTCTGTTTTCTTTAAAAAAATGTGATGTATCCACGTTGTGTTTTGGGGCATTTCCTGTCACGGGCGCTAGGCCTACCCACACAAGTGAGTTATCATTTTTATCGAGAGACTTGGGGGAACGCTGGGTGGAAGGAAATTTGTGGCTCTTCTCAAATTCCAGAACTGTCTGTCACCGAAATGTGAGGAAAACGTGTTTTTTAAGCCAAATTTTGAGGTTTGCAAAGGATTCTGGGTAACAGAACCTGGTCAGAGCCCCACAAGTCACCCCATCTTGGATTCCCCTGGGTTTCTAGTTTTCAAAAATGCACTGGTTTGCCAGGTTTCCCCAGGTGCCGGCTGAACTAGAGACCAAAATCCACAGGTAGGCACAGTTTTCTATGAAAAAATGTGATGTGTCCACGTTGTGTTTTGGGTCATTTCCTGTCGCGGGCGCTAGGACTACCCACACAAGTGAGGTATCATTTTTATCAGGAGACTTGGGGGAACGCTGGGTGGAAGGAAGTTTGTGGCTCCTCTCAGATTCCAGAATTTTCTTTCACCGAAATGTGAGGAAAATGTGTTTTTTTTGCCACATTTTGAGGTTTGCAAAGGATTCTGGGTAACAGAACCTGGTCAGAGCCCCACAAGCACCCCATCTTGGATTTCCCTAGGTCTTTAGTTTTCAAAAATGCACAGGTTTGGTAGGTTTCCCTAGGTGCCGGCTGAGCTAGAGGCCAAAATCTACAGGTAGGCACTTTGCAAAAAACACCTCTGTTTTTTTAAAAAAAATGTGATGTGTCCACGTTGTGTTTTGGGGCATTTCCTGTCACGGGCGCTAGGCCTACCCACACAAGTGAGGTATCATTTTTATCGATAGACTTGGGGAAACGCTGGGTGGAAGGAAATGTGTGGCTCCTCTCAGATTCCAGAACTTTCTGTCACCGAAATATGAGGAAAACTTGTTTTTATAGCCACATTTTGAGGTTTGCAAAGGATTCTGGGTAACAGAACCTGGTCAGAGCCCCACAAGTCACCCCATCTGAATTCCCCTACGTCTCTTGTTTTCAAAAATGCACAGGTTTGGTAGGTTTCCCTAGGTGCCGGCTGAGCTAGAGGCCAAAATCTACAGGTAGGCACTTTGCAAAAAACACCTCTGTTTTCTTTCAAAAAATGTGATGTGTCCACGTTGTGTTTTGGGGCATTTCCTGTCACGGGCGCTGCGCCTACCCACACAAGTGAGGTATCATTTTTATCGAGAGACTTGGGGGAACGCTGGGTGGAAGGAAATTTGTGGCTCCTCTCAGATTCCAGAACTTTCTGTCACCGAAATGTGAGGAAAACATGTTTTTTAAGCCAAATTTTGAGGTTTGCAAAGGATTCTGGGTAACAGAACCTGGTCAGAGCCCCACAAGTCACCCCATCTTGGATTCCCCTGGGTTTCTAGTTTTCAAAAATGCACTGGTTTGCCAGGTTTCCCCAGGTGCCGGCTGAGCTAGAGACCAAAATCCACAGGTAGGCACAGTTTTCTATGCAAAAATGTGAAGTGTCCACGTTGTGTTTTGGGTCATTTCCTGTCGCGGGCGCTAGGACTACCCACACAAGTGAGGTATAATTTTTATCGAGAGACTTGGGGGAACGCTGGGTGGAAGGAAATTTGTGGCTCCTCTCAGATTCCAGAACTTTCTGTCACCGACATGTGAGGAAAACTTTATTTTTTTAGCCACATTTTGAGGTTTGCAAAGGATTCTGGGTACCAGAACCTGGTCAGAGCCCCACAAGTCACCCCATCTTGGATTCCCCTAGGTCTCTAGTTTTCAAAAAAGCACAGGTTTGGTAGGTTTCCCTAGGTGCCGGCTGAGCTAGAGGCCAAAATCTACAGGTAGGCACTTTGCAAAAAACACCTCTGCTTTCTTTCAAAAAATGTGATGTGTCCACGTTGTGTTTTGGGGCATTTCCTGTCACGGGCACTAGGCCTACCCACACAAGTGAGGTATCATTTTTATCAAGAGACTTGGGGGAACGCTGGGAGGAAGGAAATTTGTGGCTCCTCTCAGATTCCAGAACTTTCTGTCACCAAAATTTGAGGAAAATTTGTTTTTTTAGCCAAAGTTTGAGGTTTGCAAAGGATTCTTGGTAACATAACCTGGTCAGAGCCCCACAAGTCACCCCATCTTGGATTCCCCTAGGTCTTTAGTTTTCAAAAATGCAGAGGTTTGGTAGGTTTCCCTAGGTGCCGGCTGAGCTAGGGGCCAAAATCTACAGGTAGGCACTTTGAAAAAAGCACCTCTGTTTTCTTTAAAAAAATGTGATGTGTCCACGTTGTGTTTTGGGGCATTTACTGTCACGGGCGCTAGGCCTACCCACACAAGTGAGTTATCATTTTTATCGAGAGACTTGGGGGAACGCTGGGTGGAAGGAAATTTGTGGCTCTTCTCAGATTCCAGAACTTTCTGTCACCGAAATGTGAGGAAAACGTGTTTTTTTAGCCAAATTTTGAGGTTTGCAAAGGATTCTGGGTAACAGAACCTGGTCAGAGCCCCACAAGTCACCCCTTCTTGAATTCCCCTAGGTCTCTTGTTTTCTAAAATGCACAGGTTTGGTAGGTTTCCCTAGGTGCCGGCTGAGCTAGAGGCCAAAATCTAAAGGTAGGCACTTTGCAAAAAACACCTCTGTTTTCTTTCAAAAAATGTTATGTGTCCACGTTGTGTTTTGGGGCATTTCCTGTCACGGGTGCTAGGCCTACCCACACAAGTGAGGTATCATTTTTATCGAGAGACTTGGGGGAACGCTGGGTGGAAGGAAATTCGTGGCTCCTCTAAGGTTCCAGAATTATCTGTCACCGAAATGTGAGGAAAACGTGTTTTTTTAGCCAAATTGTGAGGTTTGCAAAGGATTCTGGGTAACAGAACCTGGTCAGAGCCCCACAAGTCACCCCATCTTGGATTCCCCTAGGTCTCTAGTTTTCAAAAATGCAGAGGTTTGGTAGGTTTCCCTAGGTGCTGGCTGAGCTAGGGGCCAAAATCTACAGGTAGGCACTTTGAAAAAAGCACCTCTGTTTTCTTTAAAAAAATGTGATGTGTCCACGTTGTGTTTTGGGGCATTCACTGTCACGGGCGCTAGGCCTACCCACACAAGTGAGTTATCATTTTTATCGAGAGACTTGGGGGAACGCTGGGTGGAAGGAAATGTGTGGCTCTTCTCAGATTCCAGAACTTTCTGTCACCGAAATGTGAGGAAAACGTGTTTTTTTAGCCAAATTTTGAGGTTTGCAAAGGATTCTGGGTAACAGAACCTGGTCAGAGCCCCACAAGTCATCCCATCTTGGATTCCCCTGGGTTTCTAGTTTTCAAAAATGCACTGGTTTGCCAGGTTTCCCCAGGTGCCGGCTGAACTAGAGACCAAAATCCACAGGTAGGCACAGTTTTCTATGAAAAAATGTGACGTGTACACATTGTGTTTTGGGTCATTTCCTGTCGCGGGCGCTAGGACTACCCACACAAGTGAGGTATCATTTTTATCAGGAGACTTGGGGGAACGCTGGGTGGATGGAAGTTTGTGGCTCCTCTCAGATTCCAGAATTTTCTTTCACTGAAATGTGAGGAAAATGTGTTTTTTTAGCCACATTTTGAGGTTTGCAAAGGATTCTGGGTAACAGAACCTGGTCAGAGCCCCACAAGTCACCCCATCTTGGATTCCCCTAGGTCTTTAGTTTTCAAAAATGCACAGGTTTGGTAGGTTTCCCTAGGTGCCGGCTGAGCTAGAGGCCAAAATCTACAGGTAGGCACTTTGCAAAAAACACCTCTGTTTTCTTTAAAAAAAATGTGATGTGTCCACGTTGTGTTTTGGGGCATTTCCTGTCACCGGCGCTAGGCCTACCCACACAAGTGAGGTATCATTTTTATCGATAGACTTGGGGAAACGCTGGGTGGAAGGAAATTTGTGGCTCCTCTCAGATTCCAGAACTTTCTGTCACCGAAATGTGAGGAAAACTTGTTTTTTTAGCCACATTTTGAGTTTTGCAAAGGATTCTGAGTAACAGAACCTGGTCAGAGCCCCACAAGTCACCCCTTCTTGAATTCCCCTAGGTCTCTTGTTTTCCAAAATGCACAGGTTTGGTAGGTTTCCCTAGGTGCCGGCTGAGCTAGAGGACAAAATCTAAAGATAGGCACTTTGCAAAAAACACCTCTGTTTTCTTTAAAAAAATGTGATGTGTCCACGTTGTGTTTTGGGGCATTTCCTGTCACGGGTGCTAGGCCTACCCACACAAGTGAGGTATCATTTTTATCAAGAGACTTGGGGGAACGCTGGGAGGAAGGAAATTTGTGGCTCCTCTCAGATTCCAGAACTTTCTGTCACCAAAATTTGAGGAAAATTTGTTTTTTTAGCCAAAGTTTGAGGTTTGCAAAGGATTCTTGGTAACATAACCTGGTCAGAGCCCCACAAGTCACCCCATCTTGGATTCCCCTAGGTCTTTAGTTTTCAAAAAAGCACAGGTTTGGTAGGTTTCCCTAGGTGCCGGCTGAGCTAGAGGCCAAAATCTACAGGTAGGCACTTTGCAAAAAACACCTCTGCTTTCTTTCAAAAAATGTGATGTGTCCACGTTGTGTTTTGGGGCATTTCCTGTCACGGGCACTAGGCCTACCCACACAAGTGAGGTATCATTTTTATCAAGAGACTTGGGGGAACGCTGGGAGGAAGGAAATTTGTGGCTCCTCTCAGATTCCAGAACTTTCTGTCACCAAAATTTGAGGAAAATTTGTTTTTTTAGCCAAAGTTTGAGGTTTGCAAAGGATTCTTGGTAACATAACCTGGTCAGAGCCCCACAAGTCACCCCATCTTGGATTCCCCTAGGTCTTTAGTTTTCAAAAATGCAGAGGTTTGGTAGGTTTCCCTAGGTGCCGGCTGAGCTAGGGGCCAACATCTACAGGTAGGCACTTTGAAAAAAGCACCTCTGTTTTCTTTAAAAAAATGTGATGTGTCCACGTTGTGTTTTGGGGCATTTACTGTCACGGGCGCTAGGCCTACCCACACAAGTGAGTTATCATTTTTATCGAGAGACTTGGGGGAACGCTGGGTGGAAGGAAATTTGTGGCTCTTCTCAGATTCCAGAACTTTCTGTCACCGAAATGTGAGGAAAACGTGTTTTTTTAGCCAAATTTTGAGGTTTGCAAAGGATTCTGGGTAACAGAACCTGGTCAGAGCCCCACAAGTCACCCCTTCTTGAATTCCCCTAGGTCTCTTGTTTTCTAAAATGCACAGGTTTGGTAGGTTTCCCTAGGTGCCGGCTGAGCTAGAGGCCAAAATCTAAAGGTAGGCACTTTGCAAAAAACACCTCTGTTTTCTTTCAAAAAATGTTATGTGTCCACGTTGTGTTTTGGGGCATTTCCTGTCACGGGTGCTAGGCCTACCCACACAAGTGAGGTATCATTTTTATCGAGAGACTTGGGGGAACGCTGGGTGGAAGGAAATTCGTGGCTCCTCTAAGGTTCCAGAATTATCTGTCACCGAAATGTGAGGAAAACGTGTTTTTTTAGCCAAATTGTGAGGTTTGCAAAGGATTCTGGGTAACAGAACCTGGTCAGAGCCCCACAAGTCACCCCATCTTGGATTCCCCTAGGTCTCTAGTTTTCAAAAATGCAGAGGTTTGGTAGGTTTCCCTAGGTGCTGGCTGAGCTAGGGGCCAAAATCTACAGGTAGGCACTTTGAAAAAAGCACCTCTGTTTTCTTTAAAAAAATGTGATGTGTCCACGTTGTGTTTTGGGGCATTCACTGTCACGGGCGCTAGGCCTACCCACACAAGTGAGTTATCATTTTTATCGAGAGACTTGGGGGAACGCTGGGTGGAAGGAAATGTGTGGCTCTTCTCAGATTCCAGAACTTTCTGTCACCGAAATGTGAGGAAAACGTGTTTTTTTAGCCAAATTTTGAGGTTTGCAAAGGATTCTGGGTAACAGAACCTGGTCAGAGCCCCACAAGTCATCCCATCTTGGATTCCCCTGGGTTTCTAGTTTTCAAAAATGCACTGGTTTGCCAGGTTTCCCCAGGTGCCGGCTGAACTAGAGACCAAAATCCACAGGTAGGCACAGTTTTCTATGAAAAAATGTGACGTGTACACATTGTGTTTTGGGTCATTTCCTGTCGCGGGCGCTAGGACTACCCACACAAGTGAGGTATCATTTTTATCAGGAGACTTGGGGGAACGCTGGGTGGATGGAAGTTTGTGGCTCCTCTCAGATTCCAGAATTTTCTTTCACTGAAATGTGAGGAAAATGTGTTTTTTTAGCCACATTTTGAGGTTTGCAAAGGATTCTGGGTAACAGAACCTGGTCAGAGCCCCACAAGTCACCCCATCTTGGATTCCCCTAGGTCTTTAGTTTTAAAAAATGCACAGGTTTGGTAGGTTTCCCTAGGTGCCGGCTGAGCTAGAGGCCAAAATCTACAGGTAGGCACTTTGCAAAAAACACCTCTGTTTTCTTTAAAAAAATGTGATGTGTCCACGTTGTGTTTTGGGGCATTTCCTGTCACCGGCGCTAGGCCTACCCACACAAGTGAGGTATCATTTTTATCGATAGACTTGGGGAAATGCTGGGTGGAAGGAAATTTGTGGCTCCTCTCAGATTCCAGAACTTTCTGTCACCGAAATGTGAGGAAAACTTGTTTTTTTAGCCACATTTTGAGTTTTGCAAAGGATTCTGAGTAACAGAACCTGGTCAGAGCCCCACAAGTCACCCCTTCTTGAATTCCCCTAGGTCTCTTGTTTTCCAAAATGCACAGGTTTGGTAGGTTTCCCTAGGTGCCGGCTGAGCTAGAGGCCAAAATCTAAAGATAGGCACTTTGCAAAAAACACCTCTGTTTTCTTTAAAAAAATGTGATGTGTCCACGTTGTGTTTTGGGGCATTTCCTGTCACGGGTGCTAGGCCTACCCACACAAGTGAGGTATCATTTTTATCAAGAGACTTGGGGGAACGCTGGGAGGAAGGAAATTTGTGGCTCCTCTCAGATTCCAGAACTTTCTGTCACCAAAATTTGAGGAAAATTTGTTTTTTTAGCCAAAGTTTGAGGTTTGCAAAGGATTCTTGGTAACATAACCTGGTCAGAGCCCCACAAGTCACCCCATCTTGGATTCCCCTAGGTCTTTAGTTTTCAAAAAAGCACAGGTTTGGTAGGTTTCCCTAGGTGCCGGCTGAGCTAGAGGCCAAAATCTACAGGTAGGCACTTTGCAAAAAACACCTCTGCTTTCTTTCAAAAAATGTGATGTGTCCACGTTGTGTTTTGGGGCATTTCCTGTCACGGGCACTAGGCCTACCCACACAAGTGAGGTATCATTTTTATCAAGAGACTTGGGGGAACGCTGGGAGGAAGGAAATTTGTGGCTCCTCTCAGATTCCAGAACTTTCTGTCACCAAAATTTGAGGAAAATTTGTTTTTTTAGCCAAAGTTTGAGGTTTGCAAAGGATTCTTGGTAACATAACCTGGTCAGAGCCCCACAAGTCACCCCATCTTGGATTCCCCTAGGTCTTTAGTTTTAAAAAATGCAGAGGTTTGGTAGGTTTCCCTAGGTGCCGGCTGAGCTAGGGGCCAAAATCTACAGGTAGGCACTTTGAAAAAAGCACCTCTGTTTTCTTTAAAAAAATGTGATGTGTCCACGATGTGTTTTGGGGCATTTACTGTCACGGGCGCTAGGCCTACCCACACAAGTTAGTTATCATTTTTATCGAGAGACTTGGGGGAACGCTGGGTGGAAGGAAATTTGTGGCTCTTCTCAGATTCCAGAACTTTCTGTCACCGAAATGTGAGGAAAACGTGTTTTTTTAGCCAAATTTTGAGGTTTGCAAAGGATTCTGGGTAACAGAACCTGGTCAGAGCCCCACAATTCACCCCTTCTTGAATTCCCCTAGGTCTCTTGTTTTCTAAAATGCACAGGTTTGGTAGGTTTCCCTAGGTGCCGGCTGAGCTAGAGGCCAAAATCTAAAGGTAGGCACTTTGCAAAAAACACCTCTGTTTTCTTTCAAAAAATGTTATGTGTCCACGTTGTGTTTTGGGGCATTTCCTGTCACGGGTGCTAGGCCTACCCACACAAGTGAGGTATCATTTATATCGAGAGACTTGGGGGAACGCTGGGTGGAAGGAAATTCGTGGCTCCTCTAAGGTTCCAGAATTATCTGTCACCGAAATGTGAGGAAAACGTGTTTTTTTAGCCAAATTGTGAGGTTTGCAAAGGATTCTGGGTAACAGAACCTGGTCAGAGCCCCACAAGTCACCCCATCTTGGATTCCCCTAGGTCTCTAGTTTTCAAAAATGCAGAGGTTTGGTAGGTTTCCCTAGGTGCTGGCTGAGCTAGGGGCCAAAATCTACAGGTAGGCACTTTGAAAAAAGCACCTCTGTTTTCTTTAAAAAAATGTGATGTGTCCACGTTGTGTTTTGGGGCATTCACTGTCACGGGCGCTAGGCCTACCCACACAAGTGAGTTATCATTTTTATCGAGAGACTTGGGGGAACGCTGGGTGGAAGGAAATGTGTGGCTCTTCTCAGATTCCAGAACTTTCTGTCACCGAAATGTGAGGAAAACGTGTTTTTTTAGCCAAATTTTGAGGTTTGCAAAGGATTCTGGGTAACAGAACCTGGTCAGAGCCCCACAAGTCATCCCATCTTGGATTCCCCTGGGTTTCTAGTTTTCAAAAATGCACTGGTTTGCCAGGTTTCCCCAGGTGCCGGCTGAACTAGAGACCAAAATCCACAGGTAGGCACAGTTTTCTATGAAAAAATGTGACGTGTACACATTGTGTTTTGGGTCATTTCCTGTCGCGGGCGCTAGGACTACCCACACAAGTGAGGTATCATTTTTATCAGGAGACTTGGGGGAACGCTGGGTGGATGGAAGTTTGTGGCTCCTCTCAGATTCCAGAATTTTCTTTCACTGAAATGTGAGGAAAATGTGTTTTTTTAGCCACATTTTGAGGTTTGCAAAGGATTCTGGGTAACAGAACCTGGTCAGAGCCCCACAAGTCACCCCATCTTGGATTCCCCTAGGTCTTTAGTTTTCAAAAATGCACAGGTTTGGTAGGTTTCCCTAGGTGCCGGCTGAGCTAGAGGCCAAAATCTACAGGTAGGCACTTTGCAAAAAACACCTCTGTTTTCTTTAAAAAAATGTGATGTGTCCACGTTGTGTTTTGGGGCATTTCCTGTCACCGGCGCTAGGCCTACCCACACAAGTGAGGTATCATTTTTATCGATAGACTTGGGGAAACGCTGGGTGGAAGGAAATTTGTGGCTCCTCTCAGATTCCAGAACTTTCTGTCACCGAAATGTGAGGAAAACTTGTTTTTTTAGCCACATTTTGAGTTTTGCAAAGGATTCTGAGTAACAGAACCTGGTCAGAGCCCCACAAGTCACCCCTTCTTGAATTCCCCTAGGTCTCTTGTTTTCCAAAATGCACAGGTTTGGTAGGTTTCCCTAGGTGCCGGCTGAGCTAGAGGCCAAAATCTAAAGATAGGCACTTTGCAAAAAACACCTCTGTTTTCTTTCAAAAAATGTGATGTGTCCACGTTGTGTTTTGGGGCATTTCCTGTCACGGGTGCTAGGCCTACCCACACAAGTGAGGTATCATTTTTATCGAGAGACTTGGGGGAACGCTGGGTGGAAGAAAATTTGTGGCTCCTCTCAGATTCCAGAATTATCTGTCACCGAAATGTGAGGAAAACGTGTTTTTTTAGCCAAATTGTGAGGTTTGCAAAGGATTCTGGGTAACAGAACCTGGTCAGAGCCCCACAAGTCACCCCATCTTGGATTCCCCTAGGTCTCTAGTTTTAAAAAATGCAGAGGTTTGGTAGGTTTCCCTAGGTGCCGGCTGAGCTAGGGGCCAAAATCTACAGGTAGGCACTTTGAAAAAAACACCTCTGTTTTCTTTAAAAAAATGTGATGTGTCCACGTTGTGTTTTGGGGCATTTCCTGTCACGGGCGCTAGGCCTACCCACACAAGTGAGTTATCATTTTTTTCGAGAGACTTGGGGGAACGCTGGGTGGAAGGAAATTTGTGGCCCTTCTCAGATTCCAGAACTGTCTGTCACCGAAATGTGAGGAAAATGTGTTTTTTTAACCAAATTGTGAGGTTTGCAAAGGATTCTAGGTAACAGAACCTGGTCAGAGCCCCACAAGTCACCCCATCTTGGATTCCCCTGGGTTTCTAGTTTTCAAAAATGCACTGGTTTGCCAGGTTTCCCCAGGTGCCGGCTGAACTAGAGACCAAAATCCACAGGTAGGCACAGTTTTCTATGAAAAAATGTGAAGTGTCCACGTTGTGTTTTGGGTCATTTCCTGTCGCGGGCGCTAGGACTACCCACACAAGTGAGGTATCATTTTTATCAGGAGACTTGGGGAAACGCTGGGTGGAAGGAAATTTGTGGCTCCTCTCAGATTCCAGAACTTTCTGTAACCGACATGTGAGGAAAACTTTATTTTTTTAGCCACATTTTGAGGTTTGCAAAGGATTCTGGGTAACAGAACCTGGTCAGAGCCCCACAAGTCACCCCATCTTGGATTCCCCTAGGTCTCTAGTTTTACAAAAAGCACAGGTTTGGTAGGTTTCCCTAGGTGCCGGCTGAGCTAGAGGCCCAAATCTACAGGTAGGCACTTTGCAAAAAACACCTCTGTTTTCTTTCAAAAAATGTGATGTGTCCACGTTGTGTTTTGGGGCATTTCCTGTCACGGGCACTAGGCCTACCAACACAAGTGAGGTATAATTTTTATCAAGAGACTTGGGGGAACGCTGGGTGGAAGAAAATTTGTGGCTCCTCTCAGATTCCAGAACTTTCTGTCACCAAAATTTGAGGAAAATTTGTTTTTTTAGCCAAAGTTTGAGGTTTGCAAAGGATTCTTGGTAACATAACCTGTTCAGAGCCCCACAAGTCACCCCATCTTGGATTCCCCTAGGTCTTTAGTTTTCAAAAATGCAGAGGTTTGGTAGGTTTCCCTAGGTGCCGGCTGAGCTAGGGGCCAAAATCTACAGGTAGGCACTTTGAAAAAAGCACCTCTGTTTTCTTTAAAAAAATGTGATGTGTCCACGTTGTGTTTTGGGGCATTTACTGTCACGGGCGCTAGGCCTACCCACACAAGTGAGTTATCATTTTTATCGAGAGACTTGGGGGAACGCTGGGTGGAAGGAAATTTGTGGCTCTTCTCAGATTCCAGAACTTTCTGTCACCGAAATGTGAGGAAAACGAGTTTTTTTAGCCAAATTTTGAGGTTTGCAAAGGATTCTGGGTAACAGAACCTGGTCAGAGCCCAACAAGTCACCCCTTCTTGAATTCCCCTAGGTCTCTTGTTTTCCAAAATGCACAGGTTTGGTAGGTTTCCCTAGGTGCCGGCTGAGCTAGAGGCCAAAATCTAAATGTAGGCACTTTGCAAAAAACACCTCTGTTTTCTTTCAAAAAATGTTATGTGTCCACGTTGTGTTTTGGGGCATTTCCTGTCACGGGTGCTAGGCCTACCCACACAAGTGAGGTATCATTTTTATCGAGAGACTTGGGGGAATGCTGGGTGGAAGGAAATTCGTGGCTCCTCTAAGGTTCCAGAATTATCTGTCACCGAAATGTGAGGAAAACGTGTTTTTTTAGCCAAATTGTGAGGTTTGCAAAGGATTCTGGGTAACAGAACCTGGTCAGAGCCCCACAAGTCACCCCATCTTGGATTCCCCTAGGTCTCTAGTTTTCAAAAATGCAGAGGTTTGGTAGGTTTCCCTAGGTGCCGGCTGAGCTAGGGGCCAAAATCTACAGGTAGGCACTTTGAAAAAAGCACCTCTGTTTTCTTTAAAAAAATGTGATGTGTCCACGTTGTGTTTTGGGGCATTTACTGTCACGGGCGCTAGGCCTACCCACACAAGTGAGTTATCATTTTTATCGAGAGACTTGGGGGAACGCTGGGTGGAAGGAAATGTGTGGCTCTTCTCAGATTCCAGAACTTTCTGTCACCGAAATGTGAGGAAAACGTGTTTTTTTAGCCAAATTTTGAGGTTTGCAAATGATTCTGGGTAACAGAACCTGGTCAGAGCCCCACAAGTCACCCCATCTTGGATTCCCCTGGGTTTCTAGTTTTCAAAAATGCACTGGTTTGCCAGGTTTCCCCAGGTGCCGGCTGAACTAGAGACCAAAATCCACAGGTAGGCACAGTTTTCTATGAAAAAATGTGATGTGTACACGTTGTGTTTTGGGTCATTTCCTGTCGCGGGCGCTAGGACTACCCACACAAGTGAGGTATCATTTTTATCAGGAGACTTGGGGGAACGCTGGGTGGAAGGAAGTTTGTGGCTCCTCTCAGATTCCAGAATTTTCTTTCACCGAAATGTGAGGAAAACTTTATTTTTTTAGCCACATTTTGAGGTTTGCAAAGGATTCTGGGTAACAGAACCTGGTCAGAGCCCCACAAGTCACCCCATCTTGGATTCCCCTAGGTCTCTAGTTTTCAAAAAAGCACAGGTTTAGTAGGTTTCCCTAGGTGCCGGCTGAGCTAGAGGCCAAAATCTACAGGTAGGCACTTTGCAAAAAACACCTCTGTTTTCTTTAAAAAAATGTGATGTGTCCTCGTTGTGTTTTGAGGCATTTCCTGTCACGGGCACTAGGCCTACCCACACAAGTGAGGTATCATTTTTATCAAGAGACTTGGGGGAACGCTGGGTGGAAGGAAATTTGTGGCTCCTCTCAGATTCCAGAACTTTCTGTCACCAAAATTTGAGGAAAATGTGTTTTTTTAGCCACATTTTGAGGTTTGCAAAGGATTCTGAGTAACAGAACCTGGTCAGAGCCCCACAAGTCACCCCTTCTTGAATTCCCCTAGGTCTCTTGTTTACCAAAATGCACAGGTTTGGTAGGTTTCCCTAGGTGCCGGCTGAGCTAGAGGCCAAAATCTAAAGGTAGGCACTTTGCAAAAAACACCTCTGTTTTCTTTCAAAAAATGTGATGTGTCCACGTTGTGTTTTGGGGCATTTCCTGTCACGGGTGCTAGGCCTACCCACACAAGTGAGGTATCATTTTTATCGAGAGACTTGGGGGAACGCTGGGTGGAAGGAGATTTGTGGCTCCTCTCAGATTCCAGAACTTTCTGTCACCGAAATGTGAGGAAAACTTGTTTTTTTAGCCACATTTTGAGTTTTGCAAAGGATTCTGAGTAACAGAACCTGGTCAGAGCCCCACAAGTCACCCCATCTTGGATTCCCCTAGGTCTTTAGTTTTCAAAAATGCACAGGTTTGGTAGGTTTCCCTAGGTGCCGGCTGAGCTAGAGGCCAAAATCTACAGGTAGGCACTTTGCAAAAAACACCTCTGTTTTCTTAAAAAAAATTTGATGTGTCCACGTTGTGTTTTGGGGCATTTCCTGTCACGGGCGCTAGGCCTACCCACACAAGTGAGGTATCATTTTTATCGATAGACTTGGGGAAACGCTGGGTGGAAGGAAATTTGTGGCTCCTCTCAGATTCCAGAACTTTCTGTCACCGAAATGTGAGGAAAACTTGTTTTTTTAGCCACATTTTGAGTTTTGCAAAGGATTCTGAGTAACAGAACCTGGTCAGAGCCCCACAAGTCACCCCTTCTTGAATTCCCCTAGGTCTCTTGTTTTCCAAAATGCACAGGTTTGGTAGGTTTCCCTAGGTGCCGGCTGAGCTAGAGGCCAAAATCTAAAGGTAGGCACTTTGCAAAAAACACCTCTGTTTTCTTTCAAAAAATGTGATGTGTCCACGTTGTGTTTTGGGGCATTTCCTGTCACGGGTGCTAGGCCTACCCACACAAGTGAAGTATCATTTTTATCGAGAGACTTGGGGGAACGCTGGGTGGAAGGAAATTTGTGGCTCCTCTCAGATTCCAGAATTATCTGTCACCGAAATGTGAGGAAAACGTGTTTTTTTAGCCAAATTTTGAGGTTTGCAAAGGATTCTAGGTAACAGAACCTGGTCAGAGCCCCACAAGTCACCCCATCTTGGATTCCCCTGGGTTTCTAGTTTTCAAAAATGCACTGGTTTGCCAGGTTTCCCCAGGTGCCGGCTGAACTAGAGACCAAAATCCACAGGTAGGCACAGTTTTCTATGAAAAAATTTGAAGTGTCCACGTTGTGTTTTGGGTCATTTCCTGTCGCGGGCGCTAGGACTACCCACACAAGTGAGGTATCATTTTTATCAGGAGACTTGGGGGAACGCTGGGTGGAAGGAAGTTTGTGGCTCCTCTTAGATTCCAGAATTTTCTTTCACCGAAATGTGAGGAAAATGTGTTTTTTTAGCCACATTTTGAGGTTTGCAAAGGATTCTGGGTAACAGAACCTGGTCAGAGCCCCACAAGTCACCCCATCTTGGATTCCCCTAGGTCTTTAGTTTTCAAAAATGCACAGGTTTGGTAGGTTTCCCTAGGTGCCGGCTGAGCTAGAGGCCAAAATCTACAGGTAGGCACTTTGCAAAAAACACCTCTGTTTTCTTTAAAAAAAATGTGATGTGTCCACGTTGTGTTTTGGGGCATTTCCTGTCACGGGCGCTAGGCCTACCCACACAAGTGAGGTATCATTTTTATCGAGAGACTTGGGGGAACGCTGGGTGGAAGGAAATTTGTGGCTCCTCTCAGATTCCAGAACTTTCTGTCACCGAAATGTGAGGAAAACCTGTTTTTTTAGCCAAATTTTGAGGTTTGCAAAGGATTCTGGGTAACAGAACCTGGTCAGAGCCCCACAAGTCACCCCATCTTGGATTCCCCTGGGTTTCTAGTTTTCAAAAATGCACTTGTTTGCCAGGTTTCCCCAGGTGCCGGCTGAGCTAGAGACCAAAATCCACAGGTAGGCACAGTTTTCTATGAAAAAAATGTGATGTGTTCATGTTGTGTTTTGGGCCATTTCCTGTCGCAGGCGCTAGGCCTACCCACACAAGTGAAGTATCATTTTTATCAGGAGACTTGGGGGAACGCTTGGTGGAAGGAAGTTTGTGGTTCCTCTCAGAGTCCAGAATTTTCTTTCACCGAAATGTGAGGAAAATTTTTTTTTTAGCCACATTTTGAGGTTTTCAAAGGATTCTGGGTAACAGAACCTGGCCAGAGCCCCACAAGTCACCCCATCTTGGATTCCCCTAGGTCTTTAGTTTTAAAAAATGCACAGGTTTGGTAGGTTTCCCTAGGTGCCGGCTGAACTAGAGGCCAAAATCTACAGGTAGGCACTTTGCAAAAAACACCTCTGTTTTCTTTAAAAAAATGTGATGTGTCCACCTTGTGTTTTGGGGCATTTCCTGTCACGGGCGCTAGGCCTACCCACACAAGTGAGGTATAATTTTTATCGAGAGACTTGGGGGAACGCTGGGTGGAAGGAAATTTGTGGCTCCTCTCAGATTCCAGAACTTTCTGTCACCGACATGTGAGGAAAACTTTATTTTTTTAGCCACATTTTGAGGTTTGCAAAGGATTCTGGGTAACAGAACCTGGTCAGAGCCCCACAAGTCACCCCATCTTGGATTCCCCTAGGTCTCTAGTTTTCAAAAAAGCACAGGTTTAGTAGGTTTCCCTAGGTGCCGGCTGAGCTAGAGGCCAAAATCTACAGGTAGGCACTTTGCAAAAAACACCTCTGTTTTCTTTAAAAAAATGTGATGTGTCCTCGTTGTGTTTTGAGGCATTTCCTGTCACGGGCACTAGGCCTACCCACACAAGTGAGGTATCATTTTTATCAAGAGACTTGGGGGAACGCTGGGTGGAAGGAAATTTGTGGCTCCTCTCAGATTCCAGAACTTTCTGTCACCAAAATTTGAGGAAAATGTGTTTTTTTAGCCACATTTTGAGGTTTGCAAAGGATTCTGAGTAACAGAACCTGGTCAGAGCCCCACAAGTCACCCCTTCTTGAATTCCCCTAGGTCTCTTGTTTTCCAAAATGCACAGGTTTGGTAGGTTTCCCTAGGTGCCGGCTGAGCTAGAGGCCAAAATCTAAAGGTAGGCACTTTGCAAAAAACACCTCTGTTTTCTTTCAAAAAATGTGATGTGTCCACGTTGTGTTTTGGGGCATTTCCTGTCACGGGTGCTAGGCCTACCCACACAAGTGAGGTATCATTTTTATCGAGAGACTTGGGGGAACGCTGGGTGGAAGGAGATTTGTGGCTCCTCTCAGATTCCAGAACTTTCTGTCACCGAAATGTGAGGAAAACTTGTTTTTTTAGCCACATTTTGAGTTTTGCAAAGGATTCTGAGTAACAGAACCTGGTCAGAGCCCCACAAGTCACCCCATCTTGGATTCCCCTAGGTCTTTAGTTTTCAAAAATGCACAGGTTTGGTAGGTTTCCCTAGGTGCCGGCTGAGCTAGAGGCCAAAATCTACAGGTAGGCACTTTGCAAAAAACACCTCTGTTTTCTTAAAAAAATTTTGATGTGTCCACGTTGTGTTTTGGGGCATTTCCTGTCACGGGCGCTAGGCCTACCCACACAAGTGAGGTATCATTTTTATCGATAGACTTGGGGAAACGCTGGGTGGAAGGAAATTTGTGGCTCCTCTCAGATTCCAGAACTTTCTGTCACCGAAATGTGAGGAAAACTTGTTTTTTTAGCCACATTTTGAGTTTTGCAAAGGATTCTGAGTAACAGAACCTGGTCAGAGCCCCACAAGTCACCCCTTCTTGAATTCCCCTAGGTCTCTTGTTTTCCAAAATGCACAGGTTTGGTAGGTTTCCCTAGGTGCCGGCTGAGCTAGAGGCCAAAATCTAAAGGTAGGCACTTTGCAAAAAACACCTCTGTTTTCTTTCAAAAAATGTGATGTGTCCACGTTGTGTTTTGGGGCATTTCCTGTCACGGGTGCTAGGCCTACCCACACAAGTGAAGTATCATTTTTATCGAGAGACTTGGGGGAACGCTGGGTGGAAGGAAATTTGTGGCTCCTCTCAGATTCCAGAATTATCTGTCACCGAAATGTGAGGAAAACGTGTTTTTTTAGCCAAATTTTGAGGTTTGCAAAGGATTCTAGGTAACAGAACCTGGTCAGAGCCCCACAAGTCACCCCATCTTGGATTCCCCTGGGTTTCTAGTTTTCAAAAATGCACTGGTTTGCCAGGTTTCCCCAGGTGCCGGCTGAACTAGAGACCAAAATCCACAGGTAGGCACAGTTTTCTATGAAAAAATTTGAAGTGTCCACGTTGTGTTTTGGGTCATTTCCTGTCGCGGGCGCTAGGACTACCCACACAAGTGAGGTATCATTTTTATCAGGAGACTTGGGGGAACGCTGGGTGGAAGGAAGTTTGTGGCTCCTCTTAGATTCCAGAATTTTCTTTCACCGAAATGTGAGGAAAATGTGTTTTTTTAGCCACATTTTGAGGTTTGCAAAGGATTCTGGGTAACAGAACCTGGTCAGAGCCCCACAAGTCACCCCATCTTGGATTCCCCTAGGTCTTTAGTTTTCAAAAATGCACAGGTTTGGTAGGTTTCCCTAGGTGCCGGCTGAGCTAGAGGCCAAAATCTACAGGTAGGCACTTTGCAAAAAACACCTCTGTTTTCTTTAAAAAAAATGTGATGTGTCCACGTTGTGTTTTGGGGCATTTCCTGTCACGGGCGCTAGGCCTACCCACACAAGTGAGGTATCATTTTTATCGAGAGACTTGGGGGAACGCTGGGTGGAAGGAGATTTGTGGCTCCTCTCAGATTCCAGAACTTTCTGTCACCGAAATGTGAGGAAAACTTGTTTTTTTAGCCACATTTTGAGTTTTGCAAAGGATTCTGAGTAACAGAACCTGGTCAGAGCCCCACAAGTCACCCCTTCTTGAATTCCCCTAGGTCTCTTGTTTTCCAAAATGCACAGGTTTGGTAGGTTTCCCTAGGTGCCGGCTGAGCTAGAGGCCAAAATCTAAAGGTAGGCACTTTGCAAAAAACACCTCTGTTTTCTTTCAAAAAATGTGATGTGTCCACGTTGTGTTTTGGGGCATTTCCTGTCACGGGTGCTAGGCCTACCCACACAAGTGAGGTATCATTTTTATCGAGACACTTGGGGGAACGCTGGGTGGAAGGAAATTCGTGGCTCCTCTAAGGTTCCAGAATTATCTGTCACCGAAATGTGAGGAAAACGTGTTTTTTTAGCCAAATTGTGAGGTTAGCAAAGGATTCTGGGTAACAGAACCTGGTCAGAGCCCCACAAGTCACCCCATATTGGATTCCCCTAGGTCTCTAGTTTTCAAAAATGCAGAGGTTTGGTAGGTTTCCCTAGGTGCCGGCTGCGCTAGGGGCCAAAATCTACAGGTAGGCACTTTGAAAAAAGCACCTCTGTTTTCTTTAAAAAAATGTGATGTGTCCACGTTGTGTTTTGGGGCATTTACTGTCACGGGCGCTAGGCCTACCCACACAAGTGAGTTATCATTTTTATCGAGAGACTTGGGGGAACGCTGGGTGGAAGGAAATTTGTGGCTCTTCTCAGATTCCAGAACTTTCTGTCACCGAAATGTGAGGAAAACGTGTTATTTTAGCCAAATTTTGAGGTTTGCAAAGGATTCTGGGTAACAGAACCTGGTCAGAGCCCCACAAGTCACCCCATCTTGGATTCCCCTGGGTTTCTAGTTTTCAAAAATGCACTGGTTTGCCAGGTTTCCCCAGGTGCCGGCTGAACTAGAGACCAAAATCCACAGGTAGGCACAGTTTTCTATGAAAAAATGTGATGTGTACACGTTTTGTTTTGGGGCATTTCCTGTCACGGGCGCTAGGCCTACCCACACAAGTGAGTTATCATTTTTATCAGGAGACTTGGGGGAACGCTGGGTGGAAGGAAGTTTGTGGCTCCTCTCAGATTCCAGAATTTTCTTTCACCGAAATGTGAGGAAAATGTGTTTTTTTAGCCACATTTTGAGGTTTGCAAAGGATTCTGGGTAACAGAACCTGGTCAGAGCCCCACAAGTCACCCTATCTTGGATTCCCCTAGGTCTTTAGTTTTCAAAAATGCACAGGTTTGGTAGGTTTCCCTAGGTGCCGGCTGAGCTAGAGGCCAAAATCTACAGGTAGGCACTTTGCAAAAACCACCTCTGTTTTCTTTAAAAAAATGTGATGTGTCCACGTTGTGTTTTGGGGCATTTCCTGTCACCGGCGCTAGGCCAACCCACACAAGTGAGGTATCATTTTTATCGATAGACTTGGGGAAACGCTGGGTGGAAGGAAATTTGTGGCTCCTCTCAGATTCCAGAACTTTCTATCACCGAAATGTGAGGAAAACTTGTTTTTTTAGCCACATTTTGAGTTTTGCAAAGGATTCTGAGTAACAGAACCTGGTCAGAGCCCCACAAGTCACCCCTTCTTGAATTCCCCTAGGTCTCTTGTTTTCCAAAATGCACAGGTTTGGTAGGTTTCCCTAGGTGCCGGCTGAGCTAGAGGCCAAAATCTAAAGGTGGGCACTTTTCAAAAAACACCTCTGTTTTCTTTCAAAAAATGTGATGTGTCCACGTTGTGTTTTGGGGAATTTCCTGTCACGGGTGCTAGGCCTACCCACACAAGTGAGGTATCATTTTTATCGAGAGACTTGGGGGAACGCTGGGTGGAAGGAAATTTGTGGCTCCTCTCAGATTCCAGAATTATCTGTCACCGAAATGTGAGGAAAACGTGTTTTTTTAGCCAAATTGATGGTTTGCAAAGGATTCTGGGTAACAGAACCTGGCCAGAGCCCCACAAGTCACCCCATCTTGGATTCCCCTAGGTCTCTAGTTTTCAAAACTGCAGAGGTTTGGTAGGTTTCCCTAGGTGCCGGCTGAGCTAGGGGCCAAAATCTACAGGTAGGCACTTTGAAAAAAACACCTCTGTTTTCTTTCAAAAAATGTGATGTGTCCACGTTGTGTTTTGGGGCATTTCCTCTCACGGGCGTTAGGCCTACCCACACAAGTGAGTTATCATTTTTATCGAGAGACTTGGGGGAACGCTGGGTGGAAGGAAATTTGTGGCTCTTCTCAGATTCCAGAACTGTCTGTCACCGAAATGTGAGGAAAACCTGTTTTTGTAGCCAAATTGTGAGGTTTGCAAAGGATTCTGGGTAACAGAACCTGGTCAGAACCCCACAAGTCACCCCATCTTGGATTCCCCTGGGTTTCTAGTTTTCAAAAATGCACTGGTTTGCCAGGTTTCCCCAGGTGCCGGCTGAACTAGAGACCAAAATCCACAGGTAGGCACAGTTTTCTATGAAAAAATGTGATGTGTCCACGTTGTGTTTTGGGTCATTTCCTGTCGCGGGCGCTAGGACTACCCACACAAGTGAGGTATCATTTTTATCAGGAGACTTGGGGGAACGCTGGGTGGAAGGAAGTTTGTGGCTCCTCTTAGATTCCAGAATTTTCTTTCACCGAAATGTGAGGAAAATGTGTTTTTTTAGCCACATTTTGAGGTTTGCAAAGGATTCTGGGTAACAGAACTTGATCAGAGCCCCACAAGTCACCCCATCTTGGATTCCCCTAGGTCTTTAGTTTTCAAAAATGCACAGGTTTGGTAGGTTTCCCTAGGTGCCGGCTGAGCTAGAGGCCAAAATCTACAGGTAGGCACTTTGCAAAAAACAACTCTGTTTTCTTTCAAAAAATGTGATGTGTCCACGTTGTGTTTTGGGGCATTTCCTGTCACGGGCGCTAGGCCTACCCACACAAATGAGGTATAATTTTTATTGATAGACTTGGGGAAACGCTGGGTGGAAGGAAATTTGTGGCTCCTCTCAGATTCCAGAACTTTCTGTCACCGAAATGTGAGGAAAACTTGTTTTTATAGCCACATTTTGAGGTTTGCAAAGGATTCTGGGTAACAGAACCTGGTCAGAGCCCCACAAGTCACCCCAGCTGAATTCCCCTACGTCTCTTGTTTTAAAAAATGCACAGGTTTGGTAGGTTTCCCTAGGTGCCGGCTGAGCTAGAGGCCAAAATCTACAGGTAGGCACTTTGCAAAAAACACCTCTGTTTTCTTTAAAAAAATGTGATGTGTCCACGTTGTGTTTTGGGGCATTTCCTGTCACGGGTGCTAGGCCTACCCACACAAGTGAGGTATCATTTTTATCGAGAGACTTGGGGGAACGCTGGGTGGAAGGAAATTTGTGGCTCCTCTCAGATTCCAGAATTTTCTGTCATCGAAATGTGAGGAAAACGTGTTTTTTTAGCCAAATTGTGAGGTTTGCAAAGGATTCTGGGTAACAGAACCTGGTCAGAGCCCCACAAGTCACCCCATCTTGGATTCCCCTAGGTCTCTAGTTTTCAAAAATGCAGAGGTTTGCCAGGTTTCCCCAGGTGCCGGCTGAGCTAGAGGCCAAAATCTACAGGTAGGCTCTTTGCAAAAAACACCTCTGTTTTCTTTAAAAAAATGTGATGTGTCCACGTTGTGTTTTGGGGCATTTCCTGTTACGGGCGCTAGGCCTACCCACACAAGTGAGGTATCATTTTTATCGATAGACTTGGGGGAACGCTGGGTGGAAGGAAATTTGTGGCTCCTTTAAGATTCCAGAACTTTCTGTCACCGAAATGTGAGGAAAACTTGTTTTTAAAGCCACATTTTGAGGTTTGCAAAGGATTCTGGGTAACAGAACCTGGTCAGAGCCCCACAAGTCACCCCATCTGAATTCCCCTAGGTCTCTTGTTTTCAAAAATGCACAGGTTTGGTAGGTTTCCCTAGGTGGCGGCTGAGCTAGAGGCCAAAATCTACAGGTAGGCACTTTGCAAAAAACACCTCTGTGTTCTTTCAAAAAATGTGATGTGTCCACGTTGTGTTTTGGGGCATTTCCTGTCACGGGTGCTAGGCCTACCCACACAAGTGAGGTATCATTTTTATCGAGAGACTTGGGGGAACGCTGGGTGGAAGGACATTTGTGGCTCCTCTCAGATTCCAGAACTTTCTGTCACCGAAATGTGAAAAAAACTTGTTTTTTTAGCCACATTTTGAGTTTTGCAAAGGATTCTGAGTAACAGAACCTGGTCAGAGCCCCACAAGTCACCCCTTCTTGAATTCCCCTAGGTCTCTTGTTTTCCAAAATACACAGGTTTGGTAGGTTTCCCTAGTTGCCGGCTGAGCTAGAGGCCAAAATCTAAAGGTAGGCACTTTGCAAAAAACACCTCTGTTTTCTTTCAAAAAATGTGATGTGTCAACGTTGTGTTTTGGGGCATTTCCTGTCACGGGTGCTAGGCCTACCCACACAAGTGAGGTATCATTTTTATCGAGAGACTTGGGGGAACGCTGGGTGGAAGGAAAATTGTGGCTTTTCTCAGATTCCAGAACTTTCTGTCACCGAAATGAGAGGAAAACGTGTTTTTTTAGCCACATTTTGAGGTTTGCAAAGGATTCTGGGTAACAGAACCTGGTCAGAGCCCCACAAGTCACCCCATCTTGGATTCCCCTAGGCCTCTAGTTTTCAAAAATGCACAGGTTTGGTAGGTTTCCCTAGGTGCCGGTTGAGCTAGAGGCCAAAATCTACAGGTAGGCACTTTGCAAAAAACACCTCTGTTTTCTTTAAAAAAATGTGATGTGTCCACGTTGCGTTTTGGGGCATCTCCTGTTGCGGGCGCTAGGCCTACCCACACAAGTGAGGTATCATTTTTATCGAGAGACTTGGGGGAACGGTGGGTGGAAGGAAATTTGTGGCTCCTCTCAGATTCCAGAATTTTGTGTCACCGAAATGTGAGGAAAACGTGTCTTTTTAGCCACATTTTGAGGTTTGCAAAGGATTCTGGGTAACAGAACCTGGTCAGAGCCCCACAAGTCACCCCATCTTGGATTCCCCTAGGCCTCTAGTTTTCAAAAATGCACAGGTTTGGTAGGTTTCCCTAGGTGCCGGTTGAGCTAGAGGCCAAAATCTACAGGTAGGCACTTTGCAAAAAACACCTCTGTTTTCTTTAAAAAAATGTGATGTGTCCACGTTGTGTTTTGGGGCATTTCCTGTCACGGGCGCTAGGCCTACCCACACAAGTGAGGTATCATTTTTATCGAGAGACTTGGGGGAACGCTGGGTGGAAGGAAATTTGTGGCTTTTCTCAGATTCCAGAACTTTCTGTCACCGAAATGTGAGGAAAATGTGTTTTTTTAGCCAAATTTTGAGGTTTGCAAAGGATTCTGGGTAACAGAACCTGGTCAGAGCCCCACAAGTCACCCCATCTTGGATTCCCCTGGGTTTCTAGTTTTCAAAAATGCACTGGTTTGCCAGGTTTCCCCAGGTGCCGGCTGAGCTAGAGACCAAACTCCACAGGTAGGCACAGTTTTCTATGAAAAAATGTAATGTGTCCACGTTGTGTTTTGGGCCATTTCCTGTCGCAGGTGCTAGGCCTACCCACACAAGTGAGGTATCATTTTTATCAGGAGACTTGGGGGAACGCTGGGTGGAAGGAAGTTTGTGGTTCCTTTCAGAGTTCAGAATTTTCTGTCACCGAAATGTGAGGAAAATGAGTTTTTTTAGATACATTTTGAGGTTTGCAAAGGATTCTGGGTAACAGAACCTGGTCAGAGCCCCACAAGTCACCCCATCTTGGATTCCCCTAGGTCTTTAGTTTTCAAAAATGCACAGGTTTGGTAGGTTCCCCTAGGTGCCGGCTGAGCTAGAGGCCAAAATCTACAGGTAGGCACTTTGCAAAAAACACCTCTGTTTTCTTTAAAAAAATGTGATGTGTCCACGTTGTGTTTTGGGGCATTTCCTGTCACGGGCGCTAGGCCTACCCACACAAGTGAGGTATCATTTTTATCGAGAGACTTGGGGGAACGCTGGGTGGAAGGAAATTTGTGGCTTTTCTCAGATTCCAGAACTTTCTGTCACCGAAATGTGAGGAAAACATGTTTTTTTAGCCAAATTTTGAGGTTTGCAAAGGATTCTGGGTAACAGAACCTGGTCAGAGCCCCACAAGTCACCCCATCTTGGATTCCCCTGGGTTTCTAGTTTTCAAAAATGCACTGGTTTGCCAGGTTTCCCCAGGTGCCGGCTGAGCTAGAGACCAAACTCCACAGGTAGGCACAGTTTTCTATGAAAAAATGTAATGTGTCCACGTTGTGTTTTGGGCCATTTCCTGTCGCAGGTGCTAGGCCTACCCACACAAGTGAGGTATCATTTTTATCAGGAGACTTGGGGGAACGCTGGGTGGAAGGAAGTTTGTGGTTCCTTTCAGAGTTCAGAATTTTCTGTCACCGAAATGTGAGGAAAATGAGTTTTTTTAGATACATTTTGAGGTTTGCAAAGGATTCTGGGTAACAGAACCTGGTCAGAGCCCCACAAGTCACCCCATCTTGGATTCCCCTAGGTCTTTAGTTTTCAAAAATGCACAGGTTTGGTAGGTTCCCCTAGGTGCCGGCTGAGCTAGAGGCCAAAATCTACAGGTAGGCACTTTGCAAAAAACACCTCTGTTTTCTTTAAAAAAATGTGATGTGTCCACGTTGTGTTTTGGGGCATTTCCTGTCGCGGGCGCTAGGCCTACCCACACAAGTGAGGTAGCATTTTTATCGGGAGACTTGGGGGAAGGCTGGGTGGAAGGAAATTTGTGGCTCCTCTCAGATTCCAGAATTTTATGTCACCGAAATATGAGGAAAACGTGTCTTTTTAGCCACATTTTGAGTTTTGCAAAGGATTCTGGGTAACAGAACCTGGTCAAAACCCCACAAGTCACCCCATCTTGGATTCCCCTAGGTCTTTAGTTTTCAAAAATGCACAGGTTTGGTAGGTTTCCCTAGGTGCTGGCTGAGCTAGAGGCCAAAATCTACAGGTAGGCACTTTGCAAAAAACACCTCTGTTTTCTTTAAAAAAATGTGATGTGAACACGTTGTGTTTTGGGGCATTTCCTGTCACGGGCGCTAGGCCTACCCACACAAGTGAGGTATCATTTTTATCGAGAGACTTCGGGGAACGCTGGGTGGAAGGAAATTTGTGGCTTTTCTCAGATTCCAGAACTTTCTGTCACCGAAATTTGAGGAAAAAGTGTTTTATTAGCCAAATTTTGAGGTTTGCAAAGGATTCTGGGTAACAGAACCTGGTCAAAACCCCACAAGTCACCCCATCTTGGATTCCCCTAGGTCTTTAGTTTTCAAAAATGCACAGGTTTGGTAGGTTTCCCTAGGTGCCGGCTGAGCTAGAGGCCAAAATCTACAGGTAGGCACTTTGCAAAAAACACCTCTGTTTTCTTTCAAAAAATGTGATGTGAACACGTTGTGTTTTGGGGCATTTCCTGTCACGGGCGCTAGGCCTACCCACACAAGTGAGGTATCATTTTTATCGAGAGACTTCGGGGAACGCTGGGTGGAAGGAAATTTGTGGTTCCTCTCAGAGTCCAGAATTTTCTGTCACCGAAATGTGAGGAAAATGTGTTTTTTTAGCCACATTTTGAGGTTTGCAAAGGATTCTGGGTAACAGAACCTGGTCAGAGCCCCACAAGTCACCCCATCTTGGATTCCCCTACCGCTCTAGTTTTCAAAAATGCACAGGTTTGGTAGGTTTCCCTAGGTGCCGGCTGAGCTAGAGGCCAAAATCTAAATGTAGGCACTTTGCAAAAAACACCTCTGTTTTCTTTAAAAAAATGTGATGTGTCCACGTTGTGTTTTGGGGCATTTACTGTCACAGGCGCTAGGCCTACCCACACAAGTGAGGTATCATTTTTATCAAGAGACTTGGGGGAACGCTGGGTGGAAGGAAATTTGTGGCTCCTCTCAGATTCCAGAACTTTCTGTCACCGAAATGTGAGGAAAAATCTTTTTTTTTAGCCACATTTTGAGGTCTGCAAAGGATTCTGGGTAACAGAACCTGGTCCGAGCCCCACAAGTCACCCCATCTTGAATTCCCCTAGGTCTCTTGTTTTAAAAAATGCACAGGTTTGGTAGGTTTCCCTAGGTGCCGGCTGAGCTAGAGTCCATAATCTACAGGTAGGCACTTTGCAAAAAACACCTCTGTTTTCTTTAAAAAAATGTGATGTGTCCACGTTGTGTTTTGGGGCATTTCCTGTCGCGGGCGCTAGGCCTACCCACACAAGTGAGGTATCATTTTTATCGGGAGACTTGGGGGAAGGCTGGGTGGAAGGAAATTTGTGGCTTTTCTCAGATTCCAGAACTTTCTGTCACCGAAATGTGAGGAAAACGTGTTTTTTTAGCCAAATTTTGAGGTTTGCAAAGGATTCTGGGTAACAGAACCTGGTCAGAGCCCCACAAGTCACCCCATCTTGGATTCCCCTGGGTTTCTAGTTTTCAAAAATGCACTGGTTTGCCAGGTTTCCCCAGGTGCCGGCTGAGCTAGAGACCAAACTCCACAGGTAGGCACAGTTTTCTATGAAAAAATGTAATGTGTCCACGTTGTGTTTTGGGCCATTTCCTGTCGCAGGTGCTAGGCCTACCCACACAAGTGAGGTATCATTTTTATCAGGAGACTTGGGGGAACGCTGGGTGGAAGGAAGTTTGTGGTTCCTTTCAGAGTTCAGAATTTTCTGTCACCGAAATGTGAGGAAAATGAGTTTTTTTAGATACATTTTGAGGTTTGCAAAGGATTCTGGGTAACAGAACCTGGTCAGAGCCCCACAAGTCACCCCATCTTGGATTCCCCTAGGTCTTTAGTTTTCAAAAATGCACAGGTTTGGTAGGTTCCCCTAGGTGCCGGCTGAGCTAGAGGCCAAAATCTACAGGTAGGCACTTTGCAAAAAACACCTCTGTTTTCTTTAAAAAAATGTGATGTGTCCACGTTGTGTTTTGGGGCATTTCCTGTCGCGGGCGCTAGGCCTACCCACACAAGTGAGGTAGCATTTTTATCGGGAGACTTGGGGGAAGGCTGGGTGGAAGGAAATTTGTGGCTCCTCTCAGATTCCAGAATTTTATGTCACCGAAATATGAGGAAAACGTGTCTTTTTAGCCACATTTTGAGGTTTGCAAAGGATTCTGGGTAACAGAACCTGGTCAAAACCCCACAAGTCACCCCATCTTGGATTCCCCTAGGTCTTTAGTTTTCAAAAATGCACAGGTTTGGTAGGTTTCCCTAGGTGCCGGCTGAGCTAGAGGCCAAAATCTACAGGTAGGCACTTTGCAAAAAACACCTCTGTTTTCTTTCAAAAAATGTGATGTGAACACGTTGTGTTTTGGGGCATTTCCTGTCACGGGCGCTAGGCCTACCCACACAAGTGAGGTATCATTTTTATCGAGAGACTTCGGCGAACGCTGGGTGGAAGGAAATTTGTGGCTTTTCTCAGATTCCAGAACTTTCTGTCACCGAAATTTGAGGAAAAAGTGTTTTATTAGCCAAATTTTGAGGTTTGCAAAGGATTCTGGGTAACAGAACCTGGTCAAAACCCCACAAGTCACCCCATCTTGGATTCCCCTAGGTCTTTAGTTTTCAAAAATGCACAGGTTTGGTAGGTTTCCCTAGGTGCCGGCTGAGCTAGAGGCCAAAATCTACAGGTAGGCACTTTGCAAAAAACACCTCTGTTTTCTTTCAAAAAATGTGATGTGAACACGTTGTGTTTTGGGGCATTTCCTGTCACGGGCGCTAGGCCTACCCACACAAGTGAGGTATCATTTTTATCGAGAGACTTCGGGGAACGCTGGGTGGAAGGAAATTTGTGGTTCCTCTCAGAGTCCAGAATTTTCTGTCACCGAAATGTGAGGAAAATGTGTTTTTTTAGCCACATTTTGAGGTTTGCAAAGGATTCTGGGTAACAGAACCTGGTCAGAGCCCCACAAGTCACCCCATCTTGGATTCCCCTACCGCTCTAGTTTTCAAAAATGCACAGGTTTGGTAGGTTTCCCTAGGTGCCGGCTGAGCTAGAGGCCAAAATCTAAATGTAGGCACTTTGCAAAAAACACCTCTGTTTTCTTTAAAAAAATGTGATGTGTCCACGTTGTGTTTTGGGGCATTTACTGTCACAGGCGCTAGGCCTACCCACACAAGTGAGGTATCATTTTTATCAAGAGACTTGGGGGAACGCTGGGTGGAAGGAAATTTGTGGCTCCTCTCAGATTCCAGAACTTTCTGTCACCGAAATGTGAGGAAAAATCTTTTTTTTTAGCCACATTTTGAGGTTTGCAAAGGATTCTGGGTAACAGAACCTGGTCCGAGCCCCACAAGTCACCCCATCTTGAATTCCCCTAGGTCTCTTGTTTTAAAAAATGCACAGGTTTGGTAGGTTTCCCTAGGTGCCGGCTGAGCTAGAGTCCATAATCTACAGGTAGGCACTTTGCAAAAAACACCTCTGTTTTCTTTCAAAAAATGTGATGTGTCCACGTTGTGTTTTGGGGCATTTCCTGTCGCGGGCGCTAGGCCTACCCACACAAGTGAGGTATCATTTTTATCGGGAGACTTGGGGGAAGGCTGGGTGGAAGGAAATTTGTGGCTTTTCTCAGATTCCAGAACTTTCTGTCACCGAAATGTGAGGAAAACGTGTTTTTTTAGCCAAATTTTGAGGTTTGCAAAGGATTCTGGGTAACAGAACCTGGTCAGAGCCCCACAAGTCACCCCATCTTGGATTCCCCTGGGTTTCTAGTTTTCAAAAATGCACTGGTTTGCCAGGTTTCCCCAGGTGCCGGCTGAGCTAGAGACCAAACTCCACAGGTAGGCACAGTTTTCTATGAAAAAATGTAATGTGTCCACGTTGTGTTTTGGGCCATTTCCTGTCGCAGGTGCTAGGCCTACCCACACAAGTGAGGTATCATTTTTATCAGGAGACTTGGGGGAACGCTGGGTGGAAGGAAGTTTGTGGTTCCTTTCAGAGTTCAGAATTTTCTGTCACCGAAATGTGAGGAAAATGAGTTTTTTTAGATACATTTTGAGGTTTGCAAAGGATTCTGGGTAACAGAACCTGGTCAGAGCCCCACAAGTCACCCCATCTTGGATTCCCCTAGGTCTTTAGTTTTCAAAAATGCACAGGTTTGGTAGGTTCCCCTAGGTGCCGGCTGAGCTAGAGGCCAAAATCTACAGGTAGGCACTTTGCAAAAAACACCTCTGTTTTCTTTAAAAAAATGTGATGTGTCCACGTTGTGTTTTGGGGCATTTCCTGTCGCGGGCGCTAGGCCTACCCACACAAGTGAGGTAGCATTTTTATCGGGAGACTTGGGGGAAGGCTGGGTGGAAGGAAATTTGTGGCTCCTCTCAGATTCCAGAATTTTATGTCACCGAAATATGAGGAAAACGTGTCTTTTTAGCCACATTTTGAGGTTTGCAAAGGATTCTGGGTAACAGAACCTGGTCAAAACCCCACAAGTCACCCCATCTTGGATTCCCCTAGGTCTTTAGTTTTCAAAAATGCACAGGTTTGGTAGGTTTCCCTAGGTGCCGGCTGAGCTAGAGGCCAAAATCTACAGGTAGGCACTTTGCAAAAAACACCTCTGTTTTCTTTCAAAAAATGTGATGTGAACACGTTGTGTTTTGGGGCATTTCCTGTCACGGGCGCTAGGCCTACCCACACAAGTGAGGTATCATTTTTATCGAGAGACTACGGGGAACGCTGGGTGGAAGGAAATTTGTGGCTTTTCTCAGATTCCAGAACTTTCTGTCACCGAAATTTGAGGAAAAAGTGTTTTATTAGCCAAATTTTGAGGTTTGCAAAGGATTCTGGGTAACAGAACCTGGTCAAAACCCCACAAGTCACCCCATCTTGGATTCCCCTAGGTCTTTAGTTTTCAAAAATGCACAGGTTTGGTAGGTTTCCCTAGGTGCCGGCTGAGCTAGAGGCCAAAATCTACAGGTAGGCACTTTGCAAAAAACACCTCTGTTTTCTTTCAAAAAATGTGATGTGAACACGTTGTGTTTTGGGGCATTTCCTGTCACGGGCGCTAGGCCTACCCACACAAGTGAGGTATCATTTTTATCGAGAGACTTCGGGGAACGCTGGGTGGAAGGAAATTTGTGGTTCCTCTCAGAGTCCAGAATTTTCTGTCACCGAAATGTGAGGAAAATGTGTTTTTTTAGCCACATTTTGAGGTTTGCAAAGGATTCTGGGTAACAGAACCTGGTCAGAGCCCCACAAGTCACCCCATCTTGGATTCCCCTACCGCTCTAGTTTTCAAAAATGCACAGGTTTGGTAGGTTTCCCTAGGTGCCGGCTGAGCTAGAGGCCAAAATCTAAATGTAGGCACTTTGCAAAAAACACCTCTGTTTTCTTTAAAAAAATGTGATGTGTCCACGTTGTGTTTTGGGGCATTTACTGTCACAGGCGCTAGGCCTACCCACACAAGTGAGGTATCATTTTTATCAAGAGACTTGGGGGAACGCTGGGTGGAAGGAAATTTGTGGCTCCTCTCAGATTCCAGAACTTTCTGTCACCGAAATGTGAGGAAAAATCTTTTTTTTTAGCCACATTTTGAGGTCTGCAAAGGATTCTGGGTAACAGAACCTGGTCCGAGCCCCACAAGTCACCCCATCTTGAATTCCCCTAGGTCTCTTGTTTTAAAAAATGCACAGGTTTGGTAGGTTTCCCTAGGTGCCGGCTGAGCTAGAGTCCATAATCTACAGGTAGGCACTTTGCAAAAAACACCTCTGTTTTCTTTCAAAAAATGTGATGTGTCCACGTTGTGTTTTGGGGCATTTCCTGTCGCGGGCGCTAGGCCTACCCACACAAGTGAGGTATCATTTTTATCGGGAGACTTGGGGGAAGGCTGGGTGGAAGTAAATTTGTGGCTCTTCTCAGATTCCAGAACTTTCTGTCACCGAAATGTGAGGAAAACGTGTTTTTTTAGCCACATTTTGAGGTTTGCAAAGGATTCTGGGTAACAGAACCTGGTCAGAGCCCCACAAGTCACCCCATCTTGGATTCCCCTAGGTCTCTAGTTTTAAAAAATGCACAGGTTTGGTAGGTTTCCCTAGGTGCCGGCTGAGCTAGGGGCCAAAATCTACAGGTAGGATCTTGGCAAAAAAAACACCTCTGTTTTCTTTAAAAAAATGTGATGTGTCCACGTTGCGTTTTGGGGCATTTCCTGTCGCGGGCGCTAGGCCTACCCACACAAGTGAGGTATCATTGTTATCAGGAGACTTGGGGAAAGGCTGGGTGGAAGGAAATTTGTGGCTCTTCCTCAGATTCCAGAACTTTCTGTCACCGAAATGTGAGGAAAACGTGTCTTTTTAGACACATTTTGAGGTTTGCAAAGGATTCTGGGTAACAGAACCTGGTCAGAGCCCCACAAGTCACCCCATCTTGTATTCCCCTAGGCCTCTAGTTTTCAAAAATGCACAGGTTTGGTAAGTTTCCCTAGGTGCCGGCTGAGCTAGAGGCCAAAATCTACAGGTAGGCACTTTGCAAAAAACACCTCTGTTTTCTTTACAAAAATGTGATGTGTCCACGTTGCGTTTTGGGGCCTTTCCTGTTGCGGTCGCTAGGCCTACCCACACAAGTGAGGTATCATTTTTATCGGGAGACTTATGGAAATGCTGGGTGGAAGGAAATTTGTGGCTCCTCTCAGATTCCAGAATTTTATGTCACCGAAATATGAGGAAAACGTGTCTTTTTAGCCACATTTTGAGGTTTGCAAAGGATTCTGGGTAACAGAACCTGGTCAAAACCCCACAAGTCACCCCATCTTGGATTCCCCTAGGTCTTTAGTTTTCAAAAATGCAGAGGTTTGGTAGGTTTCCCTAGGTGCCGGCTGAGCTAGAGGCCAAAATCTACAGGTAGGCACTTTGCAAAAAACACCTCTGTTTTCTTTAAAAAAATGTGATGTGAACACGTTGTGTTTTGGGGCATTTCCTGTCACGGGCGCTAGGCCTACCCACACAAGTGAGGTATCATTTTTATCGAGAGACTTGGGGGAACGCTGGGTGGAAGGAAATTTGTGGCTTTTCTCAGATTCCAGAACTTTCTGTCACCGAAATTTGAGGAAAACGTGTTTTTTTAGCCAAATTTTGAGGTTTGCAAAGGATTCTGGGTAACAGAACCTGGTCAGAGCCCCACAAGTCACCCCATCTTGGATTCCCCTAGGTTTCTAGTTTTCAAAAATGCACTGGTTTGCCAGGTTTCCCCAGGTGCCGGATGAGCTAGAGACCAAAATCCACAGGTAGGCACAGTTTTCTATGAAAAAATGTGATGTGTTCACGTTGTGTTTTGGGCCATTTCCTGTCGCAGGCGCTAGGCCTACCCACACAAGTGAGGTATCATTTTTATCAGGAGACTTGGTGGAACGCTGGGTGGAAGGAAGTTTGTGGTTCCTCTCAGAGTCCAGAATTTTCTGTCACCGAAATGTGAGGAAAATGTGTTTTTTTTTGCCACATTTTGAGGTTTGCAAAGGATTCTGGGTAACAGAACCTGGTCAGAGCCCCACAAGTCACCCCATCTTCGATTCCCCTAGGCCTCTAGTTTTAAAAAATGCACAGGTTTGGTAGGTTTCCCTAGGTGCCGGCTGAGCTAGAGGCCAAAATCTACAGGTAGGCACTTTGCAAAAAACACCTCTGTTTTCTTTACAAAAATGTGATGTGTCCACGTTGCGTTTTGGGGCCTTTCCTGTTGCGGGCGCTAGGCCTACCCACACAAGTGAGGTATCATTTTTATCTGGAGACTTATGGAAATGCTGGGTGGAAGGAAATTTGTGGCTCCTCTCAGATTCCAGAATTTTATGTCACCGAAATATGAGGAAAACGTGTCTTTTTAGCCACATTTTGAGGTTTGCAAAGGATTCTGGGTAACAGAACCTGGTCAAAACCCCACAAGTCACCCCATCTTGGATTCCCCTAGGTCTTTAGTTTTCAAAAATGCACAGGTTTGGTAGGTTTCACTAGGTGCCGGCTGAGCTAGAGGCCAAAATCTACAGGTAGGCACTTTGCAAAAAACACCTCTGTTTTCTTTCAAAAAATGTGATGTGAACACGTTGTGTTTTGGGGCATTTCCTGTCACGGGCGCTAGGCCTACCCACACAAGTGAGGTATCATTTTTATCGAGAGACTTGGGGGAACGCTGGGTGGAAGGAAATTTGTGGCTTCTCTCAGATTCCAGAACTTTCTGTCACCGAAATTTGAGGAAAACGTGTTTTTTTAGCCAAATTTTGAGGTTTGCAAAGGATTCTGGGTAACAGAACCTGGTCAGAGCCCCACAAGTCACTCCATCTTGGATTCCCCTAGGTTTCTAGTTTTCAAAAATGCACTGGTTTGCCAGGTTTCCCCAGGTGCCGGCTGAGCTAGAGACCAAAATCCACAGGTAGGCACAGTTTTCTATGAAAAAATGTGATGTGTTCACGTTGTGTTTTAGGCCATTTCCTGTCGCAGGCGCTAGGCCTACCCACACCAGTGAGGTATCATTTTTATCAGGAGACTTGGTGGAACGCTGGGTGGAAGGAAGTTTGTGGTTCCTCTCAGAGTCCAGAATTTTCTGTCACCGAAATGTGAGGAAAATGTGTTTTTTTTTGCCACATTTTGAGGTTTGCAAAGGATTCTGGGTAACAGAACCTGGTCAGAGCCCCACAAGTCACCCCATCTTCGATTCCCCTAGGCCTCTAGTTTTCAAAAATGCACAGGTTTGGTAGGTTTCCCTAGGTGCCGGCTGAGCTAGAGGCCAAAATCTACAGGTAGGCACTTTGCAAAAAACACCTCTGTTTTCTTTAAAAAAAAATGTGATGTGTCCACGTTGTGTTTTGGGGCATTTCCTGTCACGGGCGCTAGGCCTACCCACACAAGTGAGGTATCATTTTTATCGAGAGACTTGGGGGAACGCTGGGTGGAAGGAAATTTGTGGCTCCTCTCAGATTCCAGAACTTTCTGTCACCGAAATGTGAGGAAAACTTTTTTTTTTAGCCACATTTTGAGGTTTGCAAAGGATTCTGGGTAACAGAAACTGGTCAGAGCCCCACAACTCACCCCATCTTGAATTCCCCTACGTCTCTTGTTTTAAAAAATGCACAGGTTTGGTAGTTTTCCCTAGGTGCCGGCTGAGCTAGAGGCCATAATCTACAGGTAGGCACTTTGCAAAAAACATCTCTGTTTTCTTTCAAAAAATGTGATGTGTCCACGTTGTGTTTTGGGGCATTTCCTGTCGCGGGCGCTAGGCCTACCCACACAAGTGAGGTATCATTTTTATCAAGAGACTTGGGGGAACGCTGGGTGGAAGGAAATTTGTGGCTCCTCTCAGATTCCAGAATTTTCTGTCACCGAAATGTGAGAAAAACATGTTTTTTTAGCCAAATTGTGAGGTTTGCAAAGGATTCTGGGTAACAGAACCTGGTCAGAGCCCCACAAGTCACCCCATCTTGGATTCCCCTAGGTCTCTAGTTTTCAAAAATGCACAGGTTTGGTAGGTTTCCCTAGGTGCCGGCTGAGCTAGGGGCCAAAATCTACAGGTAGGATCTTGGCAAAAAACACCTCTGTTTTCTTTAAAAAAATGTGATGTGTCCACGTTGCGTTTTGGGGCATTTCCTGTCGCGGGCGCTAGGCCTACCCACACAAGTGAGGTATCATTTTTATCGGGAGACTTGGGGGAAGGCTGGGTGGAAGGTAATTTGTGGCTCTTCTCAGATTCCAGAACTTTCTGTCACCGAAATGTGAGGAAAACGTGTCTTTTTAGACACATTTTGAGGTTTGCAAAGGATTCTGGGTAACAGAACGTGGTCAGAGCCCCACAAGTCACCCCATCTTGGATTCCCCTAGGTCTTTAGTTTTCAAAAATGCACAGGTTTGGTAGGTTTCCGTAGGTGCCGGCTGAGCTAGAGGCCAAAATCTACAGGTAGGCACTTTGCAAAAAACACCTCTGTTTTCTTTAAAAAAATGTGATGTGTCCACGTTGTGTTTTGGGGCATTTCCTGTCGCAGCGCTAGGTCTACCCACACAAGTGAGGTAGCATTTTTATCGGGAGACTTGGGGGAAGGCTGGGTGGAAGGAAATTTGTGGCTCTTTTCAGATTCCAGAACTTTCTGTCACCGAAATGTGAGGAAAAATGTGTTTTTTTAGCCAAATTGTGAGGTTTGCAAAGGATTCTGGGTAACAGAACCTGGTCAGAGTCCCACAAGTCACCCCATCTTGGATTCCCCTAGGTCTCTAGTTTTCTCAAATGCACAGGTTTGGTAGGTTTCCAAAGGTGCCGGCTGAGCTAGGGGCCAAAATCTACAGGTAGGCACTTTGCAAAAAACACCTCTGTTTTCTTTAAAAAAAATGTGATGTGTCCACGTTGCATTTTGGGGCATTTCCTGTCGCGGGCGCTAGGCCTACCCACACAAGTGAGGTATCATTTTTATCGGGAGACTTGGGGGAAGGCTGGGTGGAAGGAAATTTGTGGCTCTTCTCAGATTCCAGAACTTTCTGTCACCGAAATGTGAGGAAAACGTGTTTTTTTAGCCACATTTTGAGGTTTGCAAAGGATTCTGGGTAACAGAACCTGGTCAGAGCCCCACAAGTCACCCCATCTTGGATTCCCCTAGGTCTCTAGTTTTCAAAAATGCACAGGTTTGGTAGGTTTCCCTAGGTGCCGGCTGAGCTAGAGGCCAAAATCTACAGGTAGGCACTTTGCAAAAAAACCCTCTATTTTCTTTAAAAAAATGTGATGTGTCCACGTTGTGTTTTGGGGCATTTACTGTCACAGGCGCTAGGCCTACCCACACAAGTGAGGTATCATTTTTATCAAGAGACTTGGGGGAACGCTGGGTGGAAGGAAATTTGTGGCTCCTCTCAGATTCCAGAACTTTCTGTCACCAAAATTTGAGGAAAATGTGTTTTTTTAGCCAAAGTTTGAGGTTTGCAGAGGATTCTGGGAAACAGAACCTGGTCAGAGCCCCACAAGTCACCCCATCTTGGATTCCCCTAGGTCTCTAGTTTTCACAAATGCACAGGTTTGGTAGGTTTCCCTAGTTGCCGGCTGAGCTAGAGGCCAAAATCTACAGGTAGGCACTTTGCAAAAAACACATCTGTTTTCTTTCAAAAAATGTGAAGTGTCCACGTTGTGTTTTGGGGCATTTCCTGTCACGGGTGCTAGGCCTACCCACACAAGTGAGGTATCATTTTTATCGAGAGACTTGGGGGAACGCTGGATGGAAGGAAATTTGTGGCTCCTCTCAGATTCCAGAATTATCTGTCACCGAAATGTGAGGAAAACGTGTTTTTTTAGCCAAATTGTGAGGTTTGCAAAGGATTCTGGGTAACAGAACCAGGTCAGAGCCCCACAAGTCACCCCATCTTGGATTCCCCTAGGTCTCTAGTTTTCACAAATGCACAGGTTTGGTAGGTTTCCCTAGTTGCCGGCTGAGCTAGAGGCCAAAATCTACAGGTAGGCACTTTGCAAAAAACACCTCTGTTTTCTTTCAAAAAATGTGATGTGTCCACGTTGTGTTTTGGGGCATTTCCTGTCACGGGTGCTAGGCCTACCCACACAAGTGAGGTATCATTTTTATCGAGAGACTTGGGGGAACGCTGGGTGGAAGGACATTTGTGGCTCCTCTCAGATTCCAGAACTTTCTGTCACCGAAATGTGAAAAAAACTTGTTTTTTTAGCCACATTTTGAGTTTTGCAAAGGATTCTGAGTAACAGAACCTGGTCAGAGCCCCACAAGTCACCCCTTCTTGAATTCCCCTAGGTCTCTTGTTTTCCAAAATACACAGGTTTGGTAGGTTTCCCTAGTTGCCGGCTGAGCTAGAGGCCAAAATCTAAAGGTAGGCACTTTGCAAAAAACACCTCTGTTTTCTTTAAAAAAATGTGATGTGTCAACGTTGTGTTTTGGGGCATTTCCTGTCACGGGTGCTAGGCCTACCCACACAAGTGAGGTATCATTTTTATCGAGAGACTTGGGGGAACGCTGGGTGGAAGGAAAATTGTGGCTTTTCTCAGATTCCAGAACTTTCTGTCACCGAAATGAGAGGAAAACGTGTTTTTTTAGCCACATTTTGAGGTTTTCAAAGGATTCTGGGTAACAGAACCTGGTCAGAGCCCCACAAGTCACCCCATCTTGGATTCCCCTAGGCCTCTAGTTTTCAAAAATGCACAGGTTTGGTAGGTTTCCCTAGGTGCCGGTTGAGCTAGAGGCCAAAATCTACAGGTAGGCACTTTGCAAAAAACACCTCTGTTTTCTTTAAAAAAATGTGATGTGTCCACGTTGCGTTTTGGGGCATTTCCTGTTGCGGGCGCTAGGCCTACCCACACAAGTGAGGTATCATTTTTATCGAGAGACTTGGGGGAACGGTGGGTGGAAGGAAATTTGTGGCTCCTCTCAGATTCCAGAATTTTGTGTCACCGAAATGTGAGGAAAACGTGTCTTTTTTGCCACATTTTGAGGTTTGCAAAGGATTCTGGGTAACAGAACCTGGTCAGAACCCCACAAGTCACCCCATCTTGGATTCCCCTAGGTCTTTAGTTTTCAAAAATGCACAGGTTCGGTAGGTTTCCCTAGGTGCCGGCTGAGCTAGAGGCCAAAATCTACAGGTAGGCACTTTGCAAAAAACACCTCTGTTTTCTTTAAAAAAATGTGATGTGTCCACGTTGTGTTTTGGGGCATTTCCTGTCACGGGCGCTAGGCCTACCCACACAAGTGAGGTATCATTTTTATCGAGAGACTTGGGGGAACGCTGGGTGGAAGGAAATTTGTGGCTTTTCTCAGATTCCAGAACTTTCTGTCACCGAAATGTGAGGAAAACGTGTTTTTTTAGCCAAATTTTGAGGTTTGCAAAGGATTCTGGGTAACAGAACCTGGTCAGAGCCCCACAAGTCACCCCATCTTGGATTCCCCTGGGTTTCTAGTTTTCAAAAATGCACTGGTTTGCCAGGTTTCCCCAGGTGCCGGCTGAGCTAGAGACCAAACTCCACAGGTAGGCACAGTTTTCTATGAAAAAATGTAATGTGTCCACGTTGTGTTTTGGGCCATTTCCTGTCGCAGGTGCTAGGCCTACCCACACAAGTGAGGTATCATTTTTATCAGGAGACTTGGGGGAACGCTGGGTGGAAGGAAGTTTGTGGTTCCTTTCAGAGTTCAGAATTTTCTGTCACCGAAATGTGAGGAAAATGAGTTTTTTTAGATACATTTTGAGGTTTGCAAAGGATTCTGGGTAACAGAACCTGGTCAGAGCCCCACAAGTCACCCCATCTTGGATTCCCCTAGGTCTTTAGTTTTCAAAAATGCACAGGTTTGGTAGGTTCCCCTAGGTGCCGGCTGAGCTAGAGGCCAAAACCTACAGGTAGGCACTTTGCAAAAAACACCTCTGTTTTCTTTAAAAAAATGTGATGTGTCCACGTTGTGTTTTGGGGCATTTCCTGTCGCGGGCGCTAGGCCTACCCACACAAGTGAGGTAGCATTTTTATCGGGAGACTTGGGGGAAGGCTGGGTGGAAGGAAATTTGTGGCTCCTCTCAGATTCCAGAATTTTATGTCACCGAAATATGAGGAAAACGTGTCTTTTTAGCCACATTTTGAGGTTTGCAAAGGATTCTGGGTAACAGAACCTGGTCAAAACCCCACAAGTCCCCCCCATCTTGGATTCCCCTAGGTCTTTAGTTTTCAAAAATGCACAAGTTTGGTAGGTTTCCCTAGGTGCCGGCTGAGCTAGAGGCCAAAATCTAAATGTAGGCACTTTGCAAAAAACACCTCTGTTTTCTTTCAAAAAATGTGATGTGTCCACGTTGTGTTTTGGGGCATTTACTGTCACAGGCGCTAGGCCTACCCACACAAGTGAGGTATCATTTTTATCAAGAGACTTGGGGGAACGCTGGGTGGAAGGAAATTTGTGGCTCCTCTCAGATTCCAGAACTTTCTGTCACCGAAATGTGAGGAAAAATCTTTTTTTTTAGCCACATTTTGAGGTTTGCAAAGGATTCTGGGTAACAGAACCTGGTCAGAGCCCCACAAGTCACCCCATCTTGGATTCCCCTAGGTCTCTAGTTTTAAAAAATGCACAGGTTTGGTAGGTTTCCCTAGGTGCCGGCTGAGCTAGGGGCCAAAATCTACAGGTAGGATCTTGGCAAAAAAAACACCTCTGTTTTCTTTAAAAAAATGTGATGTGTCCACGTTGCGTTTTGGGGCATTTCCTGTCGCGGGCGCTAGGCCTACCCACACAAGTGAGGTATCATTGTTATCAGGAGACTTGGGGAAAGGCTGGGTGGAAGGAAATTTGTGGCTCTTCCTCAGATTCCAGAACTTTCTGTCACCGAAATGTGAGGAAAACGTGTCTTTTTAGACACATTTTGAGGTTTGCAAAGGATTCTGGGTAACAGAACCTGGTCAGAGCCCCACAAGTCACCCCATCTTGTATTCCCCTAGGCCTCTAGTTTTCAAAAATGCACAGGTTTGGTAAGTTTCCCTAGGTGCCGGCTGAGCTAGAGGCCAAAATCTACAGGTAGGCACTTTGCAAAAAACACCTCTGTTTTCTTTACAAAAATGTGATGTGTCCACGTTGCGTTTTGGGGCCTTTCCTGTTGCGGTCGCTAGGCCTACCCACACAAGTGAGGTATCATTTTTATCGGGAGACTTATGGAAATGCTGGGTGGAAGGAAATTTGTGGCTCCTCTCAGATTCCAGAATTTTATGTCACCGAAATATGAGGAAAACGTGTCTTTTTAGCCACATTTTGAGGTTTGCAAAGGATTCTGGGTAACAGAACCTGGTCAAAACCCCACAAGTCACCCCATCTTGGATTCCCCTAGGTCTTTAGTTTTCAAAAATGCAGAGGTTTGGTAGGTTTCCCTAGGTGCCGGCTGAGCTAGAGGCCAAAATCTACAGGTAGGCACTTTGCAAAAAACACCTCTGTTTTCTTTAAAAAAATGTGATGTGAACACGTTGTGTTTTGGTGCATTTCCTGTCACGGGCGCTAGGCCTACCCACACAAGTGAGGTATCATTTTTATCGAGAGACTTGGGGGAACGCTGGGTGGAAGGAAATTTGTGGCTTTTCTCAGATTCCAGAACTTTCTGTCACCGAAATTTGAGGAAAACGTGTTTTTTTAGCCAAATTTTGAGGTTTGCAAAGGATTCTGGGTAACAGAACCTGGTCAGAGCCCCACAAGTCACCCCATCTTGGATTCCCCTAGGTTTCTAGTTTTCAAAAATGCACTGGTTTGCCAGGTTTCCCCAGGTGCCGGCTGAGCTAGAGACCAAAATCCACAGGTAGGCACAGTTTTCTATGAAAAAATGTGATGTGTTCACGTTGTGTTTTGGGCCATTTCCTGTCGCAGGCGCTAGGCCTACCCACACAAGTGAGGTATCATTTTTATCAGGAGACTTGGTGGAACGCTGGGTGGAAGGAAGTTTGTGGTTCCTCTCAGAGTCCAGAATTTTCTGTCACCGAAATGTGAGGAAAATGTGTTTTTTTTTGCCACATTTTGAGGTTTGCAAAGGATTCTGGGTAACAGAACCTGGTCAGAGCCCCACAAGTCACCCCATCTTCGATTCCCCTAGGCCTCTAGTTTTCAAAAATGCACAGGTTTGGTAGGTTTCCCTAGGTGCCGGCTGAGCTAGAGGCCAAAATCTACAGGTAGGCACCTTGCAAAAAACACCTCTGTTTTCTTTAAAAAAAATGTGATGTGTCCACGTTGTGTTTTGGGGCATTTCCTGTCGCGGGCGCTAGGCCTACCCACACAAGTGAGGTATCATTTTTATCGAGAGACTTGGGGGAACGCTGGGTGGAAGGAAATTTGTGGCTCCTCTCAGATTCCAGAACTTTCTGTCACCGAAATGTGAGGAAAACTTTTTTTTTTAGCCACATTTTGAGGTTTGCAAAGGATTCTGGGTAACAGAAACTGGTCAGAGCCCCACAACTCACCCCATCTTGAATTCCCCTACGTCTCTTGTTTTAAAAAATGCACAGGTTTGGTAGTTTTCCCTAGGTGCCGGCTGAGCTAGAGGCCATAATCTACAGGTAGGCACTTTGCAAAAAACACCTCTGTTTTCTTTCAAAAAATGTGATGTGTCCACGTTGTGTTTTGGGGCATTTCCTGTCGCGGGCGCTAGGCCTACCCACACAAGTGAGGTATCATTTTTATCAAGAGACTTGGGGGAACGCTGGGTGGAAGGAAATTTGTGGCTCCTCTCAGATTCCAGAATTTTCTGTCACCGAAATGTGAGAAAAACATGTTTTTTTAGCCAAATTGTGAGGTTTGCAAAGGATTCTGGGTAACAGAACCTGGTCAGAGCCCCACAAGTCACCCCATCTTGGATTCCCCTAGGTCTCTAGTTTTCAAAAATGCACAGGTTTGGTAGGTTTCCCTAGGTGCCGGCTGAGCTAGGGGCCAAAATCTACAGGTAGGATCTTGGCAAAAAACACCTCTGTTTTCTTTAAAAAAATGTGATGTGTCCACGTTGCGTTTTGGGGCATTTCCTGTTGCGGGCGCTAGGCCTACCCACACAAGTGAGGTATCATTTTTATCGGGAGACTTGGGGGAAGGCTGGGTGGAAGGAAATTTGTGGCTCTTCTCAGATTCCAGAACTTTCTGTCACCGAAATGTGAGGAAAACGTGTCTTTTTAGACACATTTTGAGGTTTGCAAAGGATTCTGGGTAACAGAACCTGGTCAGAGCCCCACAAGTCACCCCATCTTGGATTCCCCTAGGTCTTTAGTTTTCAAAAATGCACAGGTTTGGTAGGTTTCCGTAGGTGCCGGCTGAGCTAGAGGCCAAAATCTACAGGTAGGCACTTTGCAAAAAACACCTCTGTTTTCTTTAAAAAAATGTGATGTGTCCACGTTGTGTTTTGGGGCATTTCCTGTCGCAGCGCTACGTCTACCCACACAAGTGAGGTAGCATTTTTATCGGGAGACTTGGAGGAAGGCTGGGTGGAAGGAAATTTGTGGCTCTTTTCAGATTCCAGAACTTTCTGTCACCGAAATGTGAGGAAAACGTGTTTTTTTAGCCAAATTGTGAGGTTTGCAAAGGATTCTGGGTAACAGAACCTGGTCAGAGTCCCACAAGTCACCCCATCTTGGATTCCCCTAGGTCTCTAGTTTTCACAAATGCACAGGTTTGGTAGGTTTCCAAAGGTGCCGGCTGAGCTAGGGGCCAAAATCTACAGGTAGGCACTTTGCAAAAAACACCTCTGTTTTCTTTAAAAAAATGTGATGTGTCCACGTTGCATTTTGGGGCATTTCCTGTCGCGGGCGCTAGGCCTACCCACACAAGTGAGGTATCATTTTTATCGGGAGACTTGGGGGAAGGCTGGGTGGAAGGAAATTTGTGGCTCTTCTCAGATTCCAGAACTTTCTGTCACCGAAATGTGAGGAAAACGTGTTTTTTTAGCCACATTTTGAGGTTTGCAAAGGATTCTGGGTAACAGAACCTGGTCAGAGCCCCACAAGTCACCCCATCTTGGATTCCCCTAGGTCTCTAGTTTTCACAAATGCACAGGTTTGGTAGGTTTCCCTAGTTGCCGGCTGAGCTAGAGGCCAAAATCTACAGGTAGGCACTTTGCAAAAAACACATCTGTTTTCTTTCAAAAAATGTGATGTGTCCTCGTTGTGTTTTGGGGCATTTCCTGTCACGGGTGCTAGGCCTACCCACACAAGTGAGGTATCATTTTTATCGAGAGACTTGGGGGAACGCTGGGTGGAAGGAAATTTGTGGCTCCTCTCAGATTCCAGAATTATCTGTCACCGAAATGTGAGGAAAACGTGTTTTTTTAGCCAAATTGTGAGGTTTGCAAAGGATTCTGGGTAACAGAACCAGGTCAGAGCCCCACAAGTCACCCCATCTTGGATTCCCCTGGGTTTCTAGTTTTCAAAAATGCAGAGGTTTGCCAGGTTTCCCCAGGTGCCGGCAGAGCTAGACGCCAAAATCTACAGGTAGACACTTTGCAAAAAACACCTCTGTTTTCTTTCAAAAAATGTGATGTGTCCATGTTGTGTTTTGGGGCATTTCCTGTTACGGGCGCTAGGCCTACCCACACAAGTGAGGTATCATTTTTATCGATAGACTTGGGGGAACGCTGGGTGGAAGGAAATTTGTGGCTCCTTTCAGATTCCAGCACTTTCTTTCACCGAAATGTGAGGAAAACTTGTTTTTATAGCCACATTTTGAGGTTTGCAAAGGATTCTGGGTAACAGAATCTGGTCAGAGCCCCACAAGTCACCCCATCTGAATTCCCCTAGGTCTCTTGTTTTCAAAAATACACAGGTTTGGTATGTTTCCCTAGGTGCCGGCTGAGCTAGAGGCCAAAATCTACAGGTAGGCACTTTGCAAAAAACACCTCTGTTTTCTTTAAAAAAATGTCATGTGTCCACGTTGTGTTTTGGGGCATTTCCTGTCACGGGTGCTAGGCCTACCCACACAAGTGAGGTATCATTTTTATCGAGAGACTTGGGGGAACGCTGGGTGGAAGGAAATTTGTGGCTCCTTTAAGATTCCAGAACTTTCTGTCACCGAAATGTGAGGAAAACTTGTTTTTTTAGACAAATTGTGAGGTTTGCAAAGGATTCTGGGTAACAGAACCTGGTCAGAGCCCCACAAGTCACCCCATCTTGGATTCCCCTAGGTCTCTAGTTTTCAAAAATGCAGAGGTTTGGTAGGTTTCCCTAGGTGCCGGCTGAGCTAGGGGCCATAATCTACAGGTAGGCACTTTGCAAAAAACACCTCTGTTTTCTTTAAAAAAATGTGATGTGTCCACGTTGTGTTTTGGGGCATTTCCTGTCACGGGCGCTAGGCCTACCCACACAAGTGAGTTATCATTTTTATCGAGAGACTTGGGGGAACGCTGGGTGGAAAGAAATTTGTGGCTCTTCTCAGATTCCAGAACTTTCTGTCGCCGAAATGTGAGGAAAATGTGTTTTTTTAGCCAAATTTTGAGGTTTGCAAAGGATTCTGGGTAACAGAACCTGGTCAGAGCCCCACAAGTCACCCCATCTTGGATTCCCCTGGGTTTCTAGTTTTCAAAAATGCACTGGTTTGCCAGGTTTCCCTAGGTGCCGGCTGAGCTAGAGACCAAAATCCACAGGTAGGCACAGTTTTCTATGAAAAAATGTTATGTGTCCACGTTGTGTTTTGGGTCATTTCCTGTCGCGGGCTCTAGGCCTACCCACACAAGTGAGGTATCATTTTTATCAGGAGACTTGGGGGAACGCTGGGTGGAAGGAAGTTTGTGGCTCCTCTCAGATTCCAGAATTTTCTTTCACCGAAATGTGATGAAAATTTGTTTTTTTAGCCACATTTTGAGGTTTGCAAAGGATCTGGGTAACAGAACCTGGTCAGAGCCCCACAAGTCACCCCATCTTGAATTCCCCTAGGTCTTTAGTTTTCAAAAATGCACAGGTTTGGTAGGTTTCCCTAGGTGCCGGCTGAGCTAGAGGCCAAAATCGACAGGTAGGCACTTTGCAAAAAACACTCTGTTTTCTTTCTAAAAATGTGATGTGTCCACGTTGTGTTTTGGGGCATTTCCTGTCACGGGCGCTAGGTCTACCCACACAAGTGAGGTATCATTTTTATCGATAGACTTGGGGGAACGCTGGGTGGAAGGAAATTTGTGGCTCCTTTAAGATTCCAGAACTTTCTGTCACCGAAATGTGAGGAAAACTTGTTTTTATAGCCACATTTTGAGGTTTGCAAAGGATTCTGGGTAACAGAACCTGGTCAGAGCCCCACAAGTCACCCCATCTGAATTCCCCTAGGTCTCTTGTTTTAAAAAATGCACAGGTTTGGTAGGTTTCCCTAGGTGGCGGCTTAGCTAGAGGCCAAAATCTACAGGTAGGCACTTTGCAAAAAACACCTCTGTTTTCTTTCAAAAAATGTGATGTGTCCACGTTGTGTTTTGGGGCATTTCCTGTCACGGGTGCTAGGCCTACCCACACAAGTGAGGTATCATTTTTATCGGAAAACTTGGGGGAAGGCTGGGTGGAAGGAAATTTGTGGCTCTTCTCAGATTCCAGAACTTTCTGTCACCGAAATGTGAGGAAAACGTGTTTTTTTAGCCACATTTTGAGGTTTGCAAAGGATTCTGGGTAACGGAACCTGGTCAGAGCCCCACAAGTCACCCCATCTTGGATTCCCCTAGGCCTCTAGTTTTCAAAAAAGCACAGGTTTGGTAGGTTTCCCTAGGTGCCGGCTGAGCTAGGGGCCAAAATCTACAGGTAGGGTCTTTGCAAAAAACACCTCTGTTTTCTTTAAAAAAATGTGATGTGTCCACGTTGCGTTTTGGGGCATTTCCTGTCGCGGGCGCTAGGCCTACCCACACAAGTGAGGTATCATTTTTATCGGGAGACTTGGGGGAACGCTGGGTGGAAGGAAATTTGTGGCTCCTCTCAGATTCCAGAATTTTCTGTCACCGAAATGTGAGGAAAACATGTCTTTTTAGCCACATTTTGAGGTTTGCAAAGGATTCTGGGTAACAGAACCTGGTCAGAACCCCACAAGTCACCCCATCTTGGATTCCCCTAGGTCTTTAGATTTCAAAAATGCACAGGTTGGTAGGTTTCCCTAGGTGCCGGCTGAGCTAGAGGCCAAAATCTACAGGTAGGCACTTTGCAAAAAACACCTCTGTTTTCTTTAAAAAAATGTGATGTGTCCACGTTGTGTTTTGGGGCATTTCCTGTCACGGGCGCTAGGCCTACCCACACAAGTGAGGTATCATTTTTATTGAGAGACTTGGGGGAACGCTGGGTGGAAGTAAAATTGTGGCTTTTCTCAGATTCCAGAACTTTCTGTCACCGAAATGTGAGGAAAACGTGTTTTTTTAGCCAAATTTTGAGGTTTGCAAAGGATTCTGGGTAACAGAACCTGGTCAGAGCCCCACAAGTCACCCCATCTTGGATTCCCCTGGGTTTCTAGTTTTCAAAAATGCACTGGTTTGCCAGGTTTCCCCAGGTGCCGGCTGAGCTAGAGACCAAAATCCACAGGTAGGCACAGTTTTCTATGAAAAAATGTGATGTGTCCACGTTGTGTTTTGGGCCATTTCCTGTCGCAGGCGCTAGGCCTACCCACACAAGTGAGGTATCATTTTTATCAGGAGACTTGGGGGAACGCTGGGTGGAAGGAAGTTTGTGGCTCCTCTCAGATTCCAGAATTTTCTTTCACCGAAATGTGATGAAAATTTGTTTTTTTAGCCACATTTTGAGGTTTGCAAAGGATCTGGGTAACAGAACCTGGTCAGAGCCCCACAAGTCACCCCATCTTGAATTCCCCTAGGTCTTTAGTTTTCAAAAATGCACAGGTTTGGTAGGTTTCCCTAGGTGCCGGCTGAGCTAGAGGCCAAAATCGACAGGTAGGCACTTTGCAAAAAACACCTCTGTTTTCTTTCTAAAAATGTGATGTGTCCACGTTGTGTTTTGGGGCATTTCCTGTCACGGGCGCTAGGTCTACCCACACAAGTGAGGTATCATTTTTATCGATAGACTTGGGGGAACGCTGGGTGGAAGGAAATTTGTGGCTCCTTTAAGATTCCAGAACTTTCTGTCACCGAAATGTGAGGAAAACTTGTTTTTATAGCCACATTTTGAGGTTTGCAAAGGATTCTGGGTAACAGAACCTGGTCAGAGCCCCACAAGTCACCCCATCTGAATTCCCCTAGGTCTCTTGTTTTAAAAAATGCACAGGTTTGGTAGGTTTCCCTAGGTGGCGGCTTAGCTAGAGGCCAAAATCTACAGGTAGGCACTTTGCAAAAAACACCTCTGTTTTCTTTCAAAAAATGTGATGTGTCCACGTTGTGTTTTGGGGCATTTCCTGTCACGGGTGCTAGGCCTACCCACACAAGTGAGGTATCATTTTTATCGGAAGACTTGGGGGAAGGCTGGGTGGAAGGAAATTTGTGGCTCTTCTCAGATTCCAGAACTTTCTGTCACCGAAATGTGAGGAAAACGTGTTTTTTTAGCCACATTTTGAGGTTTGCAAAGGATTCTGGGTAACGGAACCTGGTCAGAGCCCCACAAGTCACCCCATCTTGGATTCCCCTAGGCCTCTAGTTTTCAAAAAAGCACAGGTTTGGTAGGTTTCCCTAGGTGCCGGCTGAGCTAGGGGCCAAAATCTACAGGTAGGCTCTTTGCAAAAAACACCTCTGTTTTCTTTAAAAAAATGTGATGTGTCCACGTTGCGTTTTGGGGCATTTCCTGTTGCGGGCGCTAGGCCTACCCACACAAGTGAGGTATCATTTTTATCGGGAGACTTGGGGGAACGCTGGGTGGAAGGAAATTTGTGGCTCCTCTCAGATTCCAGAATTTTCTGTCACCGAAATGTGAGGAAAACATGTCTTTTTAGCCACATTTTGAGGTTTGCAAAGGATTCTGGGTAACAGAACCTGGTCAGAACCCCACAAGTCACCCCATCTTGGATTCCCCTAGGTCTTTAGATTTAAAAAATGCACAGGTTGGTAGGTTTCCCTAGGTGCCGGCTGAGCTAGAGGCCAAAATCTACAGGTAGGCACTTTGCAAAAAACACCTCTGTTTTCTTTAAAAAAATGTGATGTGTCCACGTTGTGTTTTGGGGCATTTCCTGTCACGGGCGCTAGGCCTACCCACACAAGTGAGGTATCATTTTTATTGAGAGACTTGGGGGAACGCTGGGTGGAAGGAAAATTGTGGCTTTTCTCAGATTCCAGAACTTTCTGTCACCGAAATGTGAGGAAAACGTGTTTTTTTAGCCAAATTTTGAGGTTTGCAAAGGATTCTGGGTAACAGAACCTGGTCAGAGCCCCACAAGTCACCCCATCTTGGATTCCCCTGGGTTTCTAGTTTTCAAAAATGCACTGGTTTGCCAGGTTTCCCCAGGTGCCAGCTGAGCTAGAGACCAAAATCCACAGGTAGGCACAGTTTTCTATGAAAAAATGTGATGTGTCCACGTTGTGTTTTGGGCCATTTCCTGTCGCAGGCGCTAGGCCTACCCACACAAGTGAGGTATCATTTTTATCAGGAGACTTGGGGGAACGCTGGGTGGAAGGAAGTTTGTGGTTCCTCTCAGAGTCCAGAATTTTCTGTCAAAGAAATGTGAGGAAAATGTGTTTTTTTTAGCCACATTTTGAGGTTTGCAAAGGATTCTGGGTAACAGAACCTGGTCAGAGCCCCACAAGTCACCCCATCTTGGACTCCCCTAGGTCTTTAGTTTTCAAAAATGCACAGGTTTGGTAGGTTTCCCTAGGTGCCGGCTCAGCTAGAGGCCAAAATCTACAGGTAGGCACTTTGCAAAAAACACCTCTGTTTTCTTTCAAAAAATGTGATGTGTCCACGTTGTGTTTTGGGGCATTTCCTGTCACGGGCGCTAGGCCTACCCACACAAGTGAGGTATCATTTTTATCGAGAGACTTGGGGGAACGCTGGGTGGAAGGAAATTTGTGGCTCCTCTCAGATTCCAGAACTTTCTGTCACCGACATGTGAGGAAAACTTGTTTTTGTAGCCACATTTTGAGGTTTGCAAATGATTCTGGGTAACAGAACCTGGTCAGAGCCCCACAAGTCACCCCATCTTGGATTCCCCTAGGTCTTTAGTTTTCAAAAATGCACAGGTTTGGTAGGTTTCCGTAGGTGCCGGCTGAGCTAGAGGCCAAAATCTACAGGTAGGCACTTTGCAAAAAACACCTCTGTTTTCTTTAAAAAAATGTGATGTGTCCACGTTGCGTTTTGGGGCATTTCCTGTCGCGGGCGCTAGGCCTACCCACACAAGTGAGGTATCATTTTTATCGGGAGACTTGGGGGAAGGCTGGGTGGAAGGAAATTTGTGGCTCTTCTCAGATTCCAGATCTTTCTGTCACCGAAATGTGAGGAAAACGTGTTTTTTTAGCCACATTTTGAGGTTTGCAAAGGATTCTGGGTAACAGAACCTGGTCAGAGCCCCACAAGTCACCCCATCTTGGATTCCCCTAGGTCTCTAGTTTTCAAAAATGCACAGGTTTGGTAGGTTTCCCTAGGTGCCAGCTGAGCTAGAGGCCAAAATCTACAGGTAGGCACTTTGCAAAAAACACCTCTGTTTTCTTTAAAAAAATGTGATGTGTCCACGTTGTGTTTTGGGTCATTTACTGTCACAGGCGCTATGCCTACCCACACAAGTGAGGTATCATTTTTATCAAGAGATTTGGGGGAACGCTGGGTGGAAGCAAATTTGTGGCTCCTCTCAGATTCCAGAACTTTCTGTCACCAAAATTTGAGGAAAATTTGTTTTTTTAGCCAAAGTTTGAGGTTTGCAGAGGATTCTGGGTAACAGAACCTGGTCAGAGCCCCACAAGTCACCCCATCTTGGATTCCCCTATGTCTCTAGTTTTCACAAATGCACAGGTTTGGTAGGTTTCCCTAGGTGCCGGCTGAGCTATAGGCCAAAATCTACAGGTAGGCACTTTGCAAAAAACACCTCTGTTTTCTTTAAAAAAATGTGATGTGTCCACGTTGTGTTTTGGGGCATTTCCTGTCACGGGCGCTAGGCCTACCCACACAAGTGAGGTATCATTTTTATCGGAAGACTTGGGGGAAGGCTGGGTGGAAGGAAATTTGTGGCTCTTCTCAGATTCCAGAACTTTCTGTCACCGAAATGTGAGGAAAACGTGTTTTTTTAGCCAAATTGTGAGGTTTGCAAAGGATTCTGGGTAACAGAACCTGGTCAGAGCCCCACAAGTCACCCCATCTTGGATTCCCCTAGGTCTTTAGATTTCAAAAATGCACAGGTTGGTAGGTTTCCCTAGGTGCCGGCTGAGCTAGAGGCCAAAATCTACAGGTAGGCACTTTGCAAAAAACACCTCTGTTTTCTTTAAAAAAATGTGATGTGTCCACGTTGTGTTTTGGGGCATTTCCTGTCACGGGCGCTAGGCCTACCCACACAAGTGAGGTATCATTTTTATTGAGAGACTTGGGGGAACGCTGGGTGGAAGGAAAATTGTGGCTTTTCTCAGATTCCAGAACTTTCTGTCACCGAAATGTGAGGAAAACGTGTTTTTTTAGCCAAATTTTGAGGTTTGCAAAGGATTCTGGGTAACAGAACCTGGTCAGAGCCCCACAAGTCACCCCATCTTGGATTCCCCTGGGTTTCTAGTTTTCAAAAATGCACTGGTTTGCCAGGTTTCCCCAGGTGCCGGCTGAGCTAGAGACCAAAATCCACAGGTAGGCACAGTTTTCTATGAAAAAATGTGATGTGTCCACGTTGTGTTTTGGGCCATTTCCTGTCGCAGGCGCTAGGCCTACCCACACAAGTGAGGTATCATTTTTATCAGGAGACTTGGGGGAACGCTGGGTGGAAGGAAGTTTGTGGTTCCTCTCAGAGTCCAGAATTTTCTGTCAAAGAAATGTGAGGAAAATGTGTTTTTTTTAGCCACATTTTGAGGTTTGCAAAGGATTCTGGGTAACAGAACCTGGTCAGAGCCCCACAAGTCACCCCATCTTGGACTCCCCTAGGTCTTTAGTTTTCAAAAATGCACAGGTTTGGTAGGTTTCCCTAGGTGCCGGCTCAGCTAGAGGCCAAAATCTACAGGTAGGCACTTTGCAAAAAACACCTCTGTTTTCTTTAAAAAAATGTGATGTGTCCACGTTGTGTTTTGGGGCATTTCCTGTCACGGGCGCTAGGCCTACCCACACAAGTGAGGTATCATTTTTATCGGGAGACTTGGGGGAAGGCTGGGTGGAAGGAAATTTGTGGCTCTTCTCAGATTCCAGAACTTTCTGTCACCGAAATGTGAGGAAAACGTGTTTTTTTAGCCACATTTTGAGGTTTGCAAAGGATTCTGGGTAACAGAACCTGGTCAGAGCCCCACAAGTCACCCCATCTTGGATTCCCCTAGGTCTCTAGTTTTCAAAAATGCACAGGTTTGGTAGGTTTCCCTAGGTGCCAGCTGAGCTAGAGGCCAAAATCTACAGGTAGGCACTTTGCAAAAAACACCTCTGTTTTCTTTCAAAAAATGTGATGTGTCCACGTTGTGTTTTGGGTCATTTACTGTCACAGGCGCTATGCCTACCCACACAAGTGAGGTATCATTTTTATCAAGAGATTTGGGGGAACGATGGGTGGAAGGAAATTTGTGGCTCCTCTCAGATTCCAGAACTTTCTGTCACCAAAATTTGAGGAAAATTTGTTTTTTTAGCCAAAGTTTGAGGTTTGCAGAGGATTCTGGGTAACAGAACCTGGTCAGAGCCCCACAAGTCACCCCATCTTGGATTCCCCTATGTCTCTAGTTTTCACAAATGCACAGGTTTGGTAGGTTTCCCTAGGTGCCGGCTGAGCTAGAGGCCAAAATCTACAGGTAGGCACTTTGCAAAAAACACATCTGTTTTCTTTCAAAAAATGTGATGTGTCCACGTTGTGTTTTGGGGCATTTCCTGTCACGGGTGCTAGGCCTACCCACACAAGTGAGGTATCATTTTTATCGAGAGACTTGGGGGAACGCTGGGTGGAAGGAAATTTGTGGCTCCTCTCAGATTCCAGAATTATCTGTCACCGAAATGTGAGGAAAACGTGTTTTTTTAGCCAAATTGAGAGGTTTGCAAAGGATTCTGGGTAACAGAACCTGGTCAGAGCCCCACAAGTCACCCCATCTTGGATTCCCCTGGGTTTCTAGTTTTCAAAAATGCAGAGGTTTGCCAGGTTTCCCCAGGCGCCGGCTGAGCTAGAGGCCAAAATCTACAGGTAGGCACTTTGCAAAAAACACCTCTGTTTTCTTTCAAAAAATGTGATGTGTCCACGTTGTGTTTTGGGGCATTTCCTGTTACGGGCGCTAGGCCTACCCACACAAGTGAGGTATCATTTTTATCGATAGACTTAGGGGAACGCTGGGTGGAAGGAAATTTGTGGCTCCTTTCAGATTCCAGCACTTTCTGTCACCGAAATGTGAGGAAAACTTGTTTTTATAGCCACATTTTGAGGTTTGCAAAGGATTCTGGGTAACAGAATCTGGTCAGAGCCCCACTAGTCACCCCATCTGAATTCCCCTAGGTCTCTTGTTTTCAAAAATACACAGGTTTGGTATGTTTCCCTAGGTGCCGGCTGAGCTAGAGGCCAAAATCTACAGGTAGGCACTTTGCAAAAAACACCTCTGTTTTCTTTAAAAAAATGTGATGTGTCCACGTTGTGTTTTGGGGCATTTCCTGTCACGGGTGCTAGGACTACCCACACAAGTGAGGTATCATTTTTATCGAGAGACTTGGGGGAACGCTGGGTGGAAGGAAATTTGTGGCTCCTTTAAGATTCCAGAACTTTCTGTCACCGAAATGTGAGGAAAACTTGTTTTTTTAGCCAAATTGTGAGGTTTGCAAAGGATTCTGGGTAACAGAACCTGGTCAGAGCCCCACAAGTCACCCCATCTTGGATTCCCCTAGGTCTCTAGTTTTCAAAAATGCAGAGGTTTGGTAGGTTTCCCTAGGTGCCGGCTGAGCTAGGGGCCATAATCTACAGGTAGGCACTTAGCAAAAAACACCTCTGTTTTCTTTCAAAAAATGTGATGTGTCCACGTTGTGTTTTGGGGCATTTCCTGTCATGGGCGCTAGGCCTACCCACACAAGTGAGTTATCATTTTTATCGAGAGACTTGGGGGAACGCTGTGTGAAAGGAAATTTGTGGCTCTTCTCAGATTCCAGAACTTTCTGTCGCCGAAATGTGAGGAAAACGTGTTTTTTTAGCCAAATTTTGAGGTTTGCAAAGAATTCTGGGTAACAGAACCTGGTCAGAGCCCCACAAGTCACCCCATCCTGGATTCCCCTGGGTTTCCAGTTTTCAAAAATGCACTGGTTTGCCAGGTTTCCCCAGGTGCCGGCTGAGCTAGAGACCAAAATCCACAGGTAGACATAGTTTTCTATGAAAAAATGTTATGTGTCCACATTGTGTTTTGGGTCATTTCCTGTCGCGGGCTCTAGGCCTACCCACACAAGTGAGGTATCATTTTTATCAGGAGGCTTGGGGGAACGCTGGGTGGAAGGAAGTTTGTGGCTCCTCTCAGATTCCAGAATTTTCTTTCACCGAAATGTGATGAAAATGTGTTTTTTTAGCCACATTTTGAGGTTTGCAAAGGATTCTGGGTAACAGAACCTGGTCAGAGCCCCACAAGTCACCCCATCTGAATTCCCCTAGGTCTTTAGTTTTCAAAAATGCACAGGTTTGGTAGGTTTCCCCAGGTGCCGGCTGAGCTAGAGGCCAAAATCTACAGGTAGGCACTTTGCAAAAAACACCTCTGTTTTCTTTCTAAAAATGTGATGTGTCCACGTTGTGTTTTGGGGCATTTCCTGTCACGGGCGCTAGGCCTACCCACACAAGTGAGGTATCATTTTTATCGATAGACTTGGGGGAACGCTGGGTGGAAGTAAATTTGTGGCTCCTTTAAGATTCCAGAACTTTCTGTTACCGAAATGTGAGGAAAACTTGTTTTTTTAGCCAAATTGTGAGGTTTGCAAAGGATTCTGGGTAACAGAACCTGGTCAGAGCCCCACAAGTCACCCCATCTTGGATTCCCCTAGGTCTCTAGTTTTAAAAAATGCACAGGTTTGGTAGGTTTCCCTAGGTGCCGGCTGAGCTAGGGGCCAAAATCTACAGGTAGGCTCATTGCAAAAAACACCTCTGTTTTCTTTTAAAAAATGTGATGTGTCCACGTTGCGTTTTGGGGCATTTCCTGTCGCGGGCTCTAGGCCTACCCACACAAGTGAGGTATCATTTTTATCGGGAGACTTGGGGGAAGGCTGGGTGGAAGGAAATTTGTGGCTCTTCTCAGATTCCAGAACTTTCTGTCACCGAAATGTGAGGAAAACGTGTTTTTTTAGCCACATTTTGAGGTTTGCAAAGGATTCTGGGTAACGGAACCTGGTCAGAGCCCCACAAGTCACCCCATCTTGGATTCCCCTAGGCCTCTAGTTTTAAAAAATGCACAGGTTTGGTAGGTTTCCCTAGGTGCCCGCTGAGCTAGGGGCCAAAATCTACAGGTAGGCTCTTTGCAAAAAAACACCTCTGTTTTCTTTAAAAAAATGTGATGTGTCCACGTTGCGTTTTGGGGCATTTCCTGTCGCGGGCGCTAGGCCTACCCACACAAGTGAGGTATCATTTTTATCGGGAGACTTGGGGGAACGCAGGGTGGAAGGAAATTTGTGGCTCCTCTCAGATTCGATAATTTTCTGTCACCGAAATGTGAGGAAAACGTGTCTTTTTAGCCACATTTTGAGGTTTGCAAATGATTCTGGGTAACAGAACCTGGTCAGAGCCCCACAAGTCACCCCATCTTGGATTCCCCTAGGTCTCTAGTTTTCAAAAATGCAGAGGTTTGGTAGGTTTCCCTAGGTGCCGGCTGAGCTAGGGGCCAAAATCCACAGGTAGACACAGTTTTCTATGAAAAAATGTGATGTGTCCACGTTGTGTTTTGGGCCATTTCCTGTCGCAGGCGCTTGGCCTACCCACACAAGTGAGGTATCATTTTTATCAGGAGACTTGGGGGAACGCTGGGTGGAAGGAAGTTTGTGGTTCCTCTCAGAGTCCAGAATTTTCTGTCAAAGAAATGTGAGGAAAATTTGTTTTTTTAGCCACATTTTGAGGTTTGCAAAGGATTCTGGGTAACAGAACCTGGTCAGAGCCCCACAAGTCACCCCATCTTGGACTCCCCTAGGTCTTTAGTTTTCAAAAATGCACAGGTTTGGTAGGTTTCCCTAGGTGCCGGCTGAGCTAGAGGCCAAAATCTACAGGTAGGCACTTTGCAAAAAACACCTCTGTTTTCTTTCAAAAAATGTGATGTGTCCACGTTGTGTTTTGGGGCATTTCCTGTCACGGGCGCTAGGCCTACCCACACAAGTGAGATATCATTTTTATCGAGAGACTTGGGGGAACGCTGGGTGGAAGGAAATTTGTGGCTCCTCTCAGATTCCAGAACTTTCTGTCACCGACATGTGAGGAAAACTTGTTTTTTTAGCCACATTTTGAGGTTTGCAAATGATTCTGGGTAACAGAACCTGGTCAGAGCCCCACAAGTCACCCCATCTTGGATTCCCCTAGGTCTTTAGTTTTCAAAAATGCACAGGTTTGGTAGGTTTCCGTAGGTGCCGGCTGAGCTAGAGGCCAAAATCTACAGGTAGGCACTTTGCAAAAAACACCTCTGTTTTCTTTCAAAAAATTTGATGTGTCCACGTTGTGTTTTGGGGCATTTACTGTCACAGGCGCTAGGTCTACCCACACAAGTGAGGTATCATTTTTATCTAGAGACTTGGGGGAACGCTGGGTGGAAGGAAATTTGTGGCTCCTCTCAGATTCCAGAACTTTCTGTCACCAAAATTTGAGGAAAATGTGTTTTTTTAGCCAAAGTTTGAGGTTTGCAGAGGATTCTGGGTAACAGAACCTGGTCAGAGCCCCACAAGTCACCCCATCTTGGATTCCCCTAGGTCTCTAGTTTTCAAAAATGCACAGGTTTGGTAGGTTTCCCTAGGTGCCGGCTGAGCTAGAGGCCAAAATCTACAGGTAGGCACTTTGCAAAAAACACATCTGTTTTCTTTAAAAAAATGTGAAGTGTCCACGTTGTGTTTTGGGGCATTTCCTGTCACGGGTGCTAGGCCTACCCACACAAGTGAGGTATCATTTTTATCGAGAGACTTGGGGGAACGCTGGGTGGAAGTAAATTTGTGGCTCCTCTCAGATTCCAGAATTATCTGTCACCGAAATGTGAGGAAAACGTGTTTTTTTAGCCAAATTGTGAGGTTTGCAAAGGATTCTGGGTAACAGAACCTGGTCAGAGCCCCACAAGTCACCCCATCTTGGATTCCCCTGGGTTTCTAGTTTTAAAAAATGCAGAGGTTTGCCAGGTTTCCCCAGGTGCCGGCTGAGCTAGAGGCCAAAATCTACAGGTAGGCACTTTGCAAAAAACACCTCTGTTTTCTTTCAAAAAATGTGATGTGTCCACATTGTGTTTTGGGGCATTTCCTGTTACGGGCGCTAGGCCTACCCACACAAGTGAGGTATCATTTTTATCGATAGACTTGGGGGAACGCTGGGTGGAAGGAAATTTGTGGCTCCTTTCAGATTCCAGCACTTTCTGTCACCGAAATGTGAGGAAAACTTGTTTTTATAGCCACATTTTGAGGTTTGCCAAGGATTCTGGGTAACAGAACCTGGTCAGAGCCCCACAAGTCACCCCATCTTGGATTCCCCTAGGTCTCTAGTTTTCAAAAATGCAGAGGTTTGGTAGGTTTCCCTAGGTGCCGGCTGAGCTAGGGGCCATAATCTACAGGTAGGCACTTTTCAAAAAACACCTCTGTTTTCTTTAAAAAAATGTGATGTGTCCACGTTGTGTTTTGGGGCATTTCCTGTCACGGGCGCTAGGCCTACCCACACAAGTGAGTTATCATTTTTATCGAGAGACTTGGGGGAACGCTGGGTGGAAGGAAATTTGTGGCTCTTCTCAGATTCCAGAACTTTCTGTTGCCGAAATGTGAGGAAAACGTGTTTTTTTAGCCAAATTTTGAGGTTTGCAAAGGATTCTGGGTAACAGAACCTGGTCAGAGCCCCACAAGTCACCCCATCTTGGATTCCCCTAGGTCTCTAGCTTTCAAAAATGCACAGGTTTGGTAGGTTTCTCTAGGTGCCGGCTGAGCTAGGGGCCAAAATCTACAGGTAGGCTCTTTGAAAAAACACCTCTGTTTTCTTTAAAAAAATGTGATGTGTCCACGTTGCGTTTTGGGGCATTTCCTGTCGCGGGCGCTAGGCCTACCCACACAAGTGAGGTATCATTTTTATCGGGAGACTTGGGGGAAGGCTGGGTGGAAGGAAATTTGTGGCTCTTCTCAGATTCCAGAACTTTCTGTCACCGAAATGTGAGGAAAACGTGTTTTTTTAGCCACATTTTGAGGTTTGCAAAGGATTCTGGGTAACAGAACCTGGTCAGAGTCCCACAAGTCACCCCATCTTGGATTCCCCTAGGCCTCTATTTTTCAAAAATACACAGGTTTGGTAGGTTTCCCTAGGTGCCGGTTGAGCTAGAGGCCAAAATCTACAGGTAGGCACTTTGCAAAAAACACCTCTGTTTTCTTTAAAAAAATGTGATGTGTCCACGTTGTGTTTTGGGGCATTTCCTGTCACGGGCGCTAGGCCTACCCACACAAGTGAGTTATCATTTTTATCGAGAGACTTGGGGGAACGCTGGGTGGAAGGAAATTTGTGGCTCTTCTCAGATTCCAGAACTTTCTGTCGCCGAAATGTGAGGAAAATGTGTTTTTTTAGCCAAATTTTGAGGTTTGCAAAGGATTCTGGGTAACAGAACCTGGTCAGAGCCCCACAAGTCACCCCATCTTGGATTCCCCTGGGATTCTAGTTTTCAAAAATGCACTGGTTTGCCAGGTTTCCCCAGGTGCCGGCTGAGCTAGAGACCAAAATCCACAGGTAGGCACAGTTTTCTATGAAAAAATGTTATGTGTCCACGTTGTGTTTTGGGTCATTTCCTGTCGCGGGCGCCAGGCCTACCCACACAAGTGAGGTATCATTTTTATCAGGAGACTTGGGGGAACGCTGGGTGGAAGGAAGTTTGTGGCTCCTCTCAGATTCCAGAATTTTCTTTCACCGAAATGTGATGAAAATGTGTTTTTTTAGCCACATTTTGAGGTTTGCAAAGGATTCTGGGTAACAGAACCTGGTCAGAGCCCCACAAGTCACCCCATCTTGAATTCCCCTAGGTCTTTAGTTTTCAAAAATGCACAGGTTTGGTAGGTTTCCCTAGGTGCCGGCTGAGCTAGAGGCCAAAATCTACAGGTAGGCACTTTGCAAAAAACACCTCTGTTTTCTTTCAAAAAATGTGATGTGTCCACGTTGTGTTTTGGGGCATTTCCTGTCATGGGCGCTAGGCCTACCCACACAAGTGAGGTATCATTTTTATCGATAGACTTGGGGGAACGCTGGGTGGAAGGAAATTTGTGGCGCCTTTAAGATTCCAGAACTTTCTGTCACCGAAATGTGAGGAAAACTTGTTTTTATAGCCACATTTTGAGGTTTGCAAAGGATTCTGGGTAACAGAACCTGGTCAGAGCCCCACAAGTCACCCCATCTGAATTCCCCTAGGTCTCTTGTTTTCAAAAATGCACAGGTTTGGTAGGTTTCCCTAGGTGGCGGCTGAGCTAGAGGCCAAAATCTACAGGTAGGCACTTTGCAAAAAACACCTCTGTTTTCTTTCAAAAAATGTGATGTGTCCACGTTGTGTTTTGGGGCATTTCCTGTCACGGGTGCTAGGCCTACCCACACAAGTGAGGTATCATTTTTATCGAGAGTCTTGGGGGAACGCTGGGTGGAAGGAAATTTGTGGCTCCTCTCAGATTCCAGAATTTTCTGTCACCGAAATGTGAGGAAAACGTGTTTTTTTAGCCAAATTGTGAGGTTTGCAAAGGATTCTGGGTAACAGAACCTGGTCAGAGCCCCACAAGTCACCCCATCTTGGATTCCCCTAGGTCTCTAGTTTTCAAAAATGCACAGGTTTGGTAGGTTTCCCTAGGTGCCGGCTAAACTAGGGGCCAAAATCTACAGGTAGGCTCTTTGCAAAAAACACCTCTGTTTTCTTTAAAAAAATGTGATGTGTCCACGTTGCGTTTTGGGGCATTTCCTGTCGCGGGCGCTAGGCCTACCCACACAAGTGAGGTATCATTTTTATCGGGAGTCTTGGGGGAAGGCTGGGTGGAAGGAAATTTGTGGCTCTTCCCAGATTCCAGAACTTTCTGTCACCGAAATGTGAGGAAAACGTGTTTTTTTAGCCACATTTTGAGGTTTGCAAAGGATTCTGGGCAACAGAACCTGGTCAGAGCCCCACAAGTCACCCCATCTTGGATTCCCCTAGGCCTCTAGTTTTCAAAAATACACAGGTTTGGTAGGTTTCCCTAGGTGGCGGTTGAGCTAGAGGCCAAAATCTACAGGTAGGCACTTTGCAAAAAACACCTCTGTTTTCTTTAAAAAAAATGTGATGTGTCCACGTTGCGTTTTGGGGCATTTCCTGTTGCGGGCGCTAGGCCTACCCACACAAATGAGGTATCATTTTTATCGAGAGACTTGGGGGAACGCTGGGTGGAAGGAAATTTGTGGCTCCTCTCAGATTCCAGAATTTTCTTTAACCGAAATGTGATGAAAACGTGTTTTTTTAGCCACATTTTGAGGTTTGCAAAGGATTCTGGGTAACAGAACCTGGTCAGAGCCCCACAAGTCACCCCTTCTTGAATTCCCCTAGGTCTTTAGTTTTCAAAAATGCACAGGTTTGGTAGGTTTCCCTAGATGCCGGCTGAGCTAGAGGCCAAAATCTACAGGTAGGCACTTTGCAAAAAACACATCTGTTTTCTTTAAAAAAATGTGATGTGTCCACGTTGTGTTTTGGGGGCATTTCCTGTCACGGGCGCTAGGCCTACCCACACAAGTGAGGTATCATTTTTATCGATAGACTTGGGGGAACGCTGGGTGTAAGGAAATGTGTGGCTCCTTTAAGATTCCAGAACTTTCTGTCACCGAAATGTGAGGAAAACTTGTTTTTATAGCCACATTTTGAGGTTTGCAAAGGATTCTGGGTAACAGAACCTGGTCAGAGCCCCACAAGTTACCCCATCTGAATTCCCCTAGGTCTCTTGTTTTCAAAAATGCACAGGTTTGGTAGGTTTCCCTAGGTGGCGGCTGAGCTAGAGGCCAAAATCTACAGGTAGGCACTTTGCAAAAAACACCTCTGTTTTCTTTCAAAAAATGTGATGTGTCCATGTTGTGTTTTGGGGCATTTCCTGTCACGGGTGCTAGGCCTACCCACACAAGTGAGGTATCATTTTTATCGAGAGACTTGGGGGAACGCTGGGTGGAAGGAAATTTGTGGCTCCTCTCAGATTCCAGAATTTTCTGTCACCGAAATGTGAGGAAAACGTGTCTTTTTAGCCACATTTTGAGGTTTGCAAAGGATTCTGGGTAACAGAACCTGGTCAGAGTCCCACAAGTCACCCCATCTTGGATTCCCCTAGGCCTCTAGTTTTCAAAAATACACAGGTTTGGTAGGTTTCCCTAGGTGGCGGCTGAGCTAGAGGCCAAAATCTACAGGTAGGCACTTTGCAAAAAACACCTCTGTTTTCTTTCAAAAAATGTGATGTGTCCATGTTGTGTTTTGGGGCATTTCCTGTCGTGGGCGCTAGGCCTACCCACACAAGTGAGGTATCATTTTTATCGGGAGACTTGGGGGAAGGCTGGGTGGAAGGAAATTTGTGGCTCTTCTCAGATTCCAGAACTTTCTGTCACCGAAATGTGAGGAAAACGTGTTTTTTTAGCCACATTTTGAGGTTTGCAAAGGATTCTGGGTAACAGAACCTGGTCAGAGTCCCACAAGTCACCCCATCTTGGATTCCCCTAGGCCTCTATTTTTCAAAAATACACAGGTTTGGTAGGTTTCCCTAGGTGCCGGTTGAGCTAGAGGCCAAAATCTACAGGTAGGCACTTTGCAAAAAACACCTCTGTTTTCTTTAAAAAAATGTGATGTGTCCACGTTGCGTTTTGGGGCATTTCCTGTTGCGGGCGCTAGGCCTACCCACACAAATGAGGTATCATTTTTATCGAGAGACTTGGGGGAACGCTGGGTGGAAGGAAATTTGTGGCTCCTCTCAGATTCCAGAATTTTCTGTCACCGAAATGTGAGGAAAACGTGTCTTTTTAGCAACATTTTGAGGTTTGCAAAGGATTCTGTGTAACAGAACCTGGTCAGAGCCCCACAAGTCACCCCATCTTGGATTCCCCTAGGTCTCTAGTTTTCAAAAATGCACAGGTTTGGTAGGTTTCCCTAGGTGCCGGCTGAGCTAGAGGCCAAAATCTACAGGTAGGCACTTTGCAAAAAACACCTCTGTTTTCTTTCAAAAAATGTGATGTGTCCACGTTGTGTTTTGGGGCATTTCCTGTCACGGGCGCTAGGCCTACCCACACAAGTGAGGTATCATTTTTATTGAGAGACTTGGGGGAACGCTGGGTGGAAGGAAAATTGTGGCTTTTCTCAGATTCCAGAACTTTCAGTCACCGAAATTTGAGGAAAACGTGTTTTTTTAGCCAAATTTTGAGGTTTGCCAAGGATTCTGGGTAACAGAACCTGTTCAGAGCCCCACAAGTCACCCCATCTTGGATTCCCCTGGGTTTCTAGTTTTCAAAAATGCACTGGTTTGCCAGGTTTCCCTAGGTGCCGGCTGAGCTAGAGACCAAAATCCACAGGTAGGCACAGTTTTCTATGAAAAAATGTGATGTGTCCACGTTGTGTTTTGGGCCATTTCCTGTCGCAGGCGCTAGGCCTACCCACACAAGTGAGAAAACATTTTTATCAGGAGAATTGGGGGAACGCTGGGTGGAAGGAAGTTTGTGGTTCCTCTCAGAGTCCAGAATTTTCTGTCACCGAAATGTGAGGAAAATGTGTTTTTTTAGCCACACTTTGAGGTTTGCAAAGGATTCTGGGTAACAGAACCTGGTCAGAGCCCCACAAGTCACCCCATCTTGGATTCCCCTAGGTCTTTAGTTTTCAAAAATGCACAGGTTTGGTAGGTTCCCCTAGGTGCCGGCTGAGCTAGAGGCCAAAATCTACAGGTAGGCACTTTGCAAAAAACACCTCTGTTTTCTTTCAAAAATGTGATGTGTCCACGTTGTGTTTTGGGGCATTTCCTGTCGCGGGCGCTAGGCCTACCCACACAAGTGAGGTAGCATTTTTATCGGGAGACTTGGGGGAAGGCTGGGTGGAAGGAAATTTGTGGCTCTTTTCAGATTCCAGAACTGTCTGTCACCGAAATGTGAGGAAAACGTGTTTTTTTAGCCAAATTGTGAGGTTTGCAAAGGATTCTGGGTAACAGAACCTGGTCAGAGTCCCACAAGTCACCCCATCTTGGATTCCCCTAGGTCTCTAGTTTTCACAAATGCACAGGTTTGGTAGGTTTTCCGAGGTGCCGGCTGAGCTAGGGGCCAAAATCTACAGGTAGGCACTTTGCAAAAAACACCTCTGTTTTCTTTAAAAAAATGTGATGTGTCCACGTTGCGTTTTGGGGCATTTCCTGTCACGGGCGCTAGGCCTACCCACACAAGTGAGGTATCATTTTTATCGGGAGACTTGGGGGAAGGCTGGGTGGAAGGAAATTTGTGGCTCTTCTCAGATTCCAGAACTTTCTGTCACCGAAATGTGAGGAAAACGTGTTTTTTTAGCCACATTTTGAGGTTTGCAAAGGATTCTGTGTAACAGAACCTGGTCAGAGCCCCACAAGTCACCCCATCTTGGATTCCCCTAGGTCTCTAGTTTTCAAAAATACACAGGTTTGGTAGGTTTCCCTAGGTGCCGGCTGAGGTAGAGGCCAAAATCTACAGGTAGGCACTTTGCAAAAAACACCTCTGTTTTCTTTAAAAAAATGTGATGTGTCCACGTTGTGTTTTGGGGCATTTACTGTCACAGGCGCTAGGCCTACCCACACAAGTGAGGTATCATTTTTATCAAGAGACTTGGGGGAACGCTGGGTGGAAGGGAATTTGTGGCTCCTCTCAGATTCCAGAACTTTCTGTCACCAAAATTTGAGGAAAATGTGTTTTTTTAGCCAAAGTTTGAGGTTTGCAGAGGATTCTGGGTAACAGAACCTGGTCAGAGCCCCACAAGTCACCCCATCTTGGATTCCCCTAGGTCTCTAGTTTTCACAAATGCACAGGTTTGGTAGGTTTCCCTAGGTGCCGGCTGAGCTAGAGGCCAAAATCTACAGGTAGCCACTTTGCAAAAAACACCTCTGTTTTCATTCAAAAAACGTGATGTGTCCACGTTGTGTTTTGAGGCATTTCCTGTCACGGGCGCTAGGCCTACCCACACAAGTGAGTTATCATTTTTATCGAGAGACTTGGGGGAACGCTGGGTGGAAGGACATTTGTGGCTCTTCTCAGATTCCAGAACTTTCTGTCACCGAAATGTGAGGAAAACTGTGTTTTTTTAGCCAAATTTTGAGGTTTGCAAAAGATTCTGGGTAACAGAACCTGGTCAGAGCCCCACAAGTCACCCCATCTTGAATTCCCCTAAGTCTTTAGTTTTCAAAAATGCACAGGTTTGGTAGGTTTCCCTAGGTGCCGGCTGAGCTAGAGGCCAAAATCTACAGGTAGGCACTTTGCAAAAAACACCTCTGTTTTCTTTAAAAAAATGTGATGTGTCCATGTTGTGTTTTGGGGCATTTCCTGTCACGGGTGCTAGGCCTACCCACACAAGTGAGGTATCATTTTTATCGGGAGACTTGGGGGAAGGCTGGGTGGAAGGAAATTTGTGGCTCTTCTCAGAATCCAGAACTTTCTGTCACCGAAATGTGAGGAAAACATGTCTTTTTAGCCACATTTTGAGGTTTGCAAAGGATTCTGGGTAACAGAACCTGGTCAAAACCCCACAAGTCACCCCATCTTGGATTCCCCTAGGTCTTTAGTTTTCAAAAATACACAGGTTTGGTAGGTTTCCCTAGGTGCCGGCTGAGCTAGAGGCCAAAATCTACAGGTAGGCACTTTGCAAAAAACACCTCTGTTTTCTTTAAAAAAATGTGATGTGTCCACGTTGTGTTTTGGGGCATATCCTGTCCCGGGCGCTAGGCCTACCCACACAAGTGAGGTATCATTTTTATCGAGAGACTTGGGGGAACGCTGGGTGGAAGGAAATTTGTGGCTTTTCTCAGATTCCAGAACTTTCTCTCACCGAAATGTGAGGAAAACGTGTTTTTTTAGCCAAATTTTGAGGTTTGCAAAGGATTCTGGGTAACAGAACCTGGTCAGAGCCCCACAAGTCACCCCATCTTGGATTCCCCTAGGCCTCTAGTTTTAAAAAATGCACAGGTTTGGTAGATTTCCCTAGGTGCCGGCTGAGCTAGAGTCCAAAATCTACAGGTAGGCACTTTGAAAAAAACACCTCTGTTTTCTTTAAAAAAATGTGATGTGTTCACGTTGCGTTTTGGGGCATTTCCTGTTGCGGGCGCTAGGCCTACCCACACAAGTGAGGTATAATTTTTATCGAGAGACTTGGGGGAACGCTGGGTGGAAGGAAATTTGTGGCTCCTCTCAGATTCCTGAATTTTCTGTCACCGAAATGTGAGGAAAACGTGTCTTTTTAGCCACATTTTTTAGGTTTGCAAAGGATTCTGGGTAACAGAACCTGGTCAGAACCCCACAAGTCACCCCATCTTGGATTCCCCTAGGTCTTTAGTTTTCAAAAATGCACAGGTTTGGTAGGTTTCCCTAGGTGCCGGCTGAGCTAGAGGCCAAAATCTACAGGTAGGCACTTTGCAAAAAACACCTCTGTTTTCTTTCAAAAAATGTGATGTGTCCACGTTGTGTTTTGGGGCATTTCCTGTCACGGGCGCTAGGCCTACCCACACAAGTGAGGTATCATTTTTATCGAGAGACTTGGGGGAACGCTGGGTGGAAGGAAATTTGTGGCTTTTCTCAGATTTCAGAACTTTCTCTCACCGAAATGTGAGGAAAACGTGTTTTTTTAGCCAAATTTTGAGGTTTGCAAAGGATTCTGGGTAACAGAACCTGGTCAGAGCCCCACAAGTCACCCCATCTTGGATTCCCCTGGGTTTCTAGTTTTCAAAAATGCACTGGTTTGCCAGGTTTCACCAGGTGCCGGCTGAGCTAGAGACCAAAATCCACAGGTAGGCACAGTTTTCTATGAAAAAATGTGATGTGTCCACGTTGTGTTTTGGGCCATTTCCTGTCGCAGGCGCTAGGCCTACCCACACAAGTGAGAAAACATTTTTATCAGGAGAATTGGAGGAACGCTGGGTGGAAGGAAGTTTGTGGTTCCTCTCAGAGTCCAGAATTTTCTGTCACCGAAATGTGAGGAAAATGTGTTTTTTTAGCCACACTTTGAGGTTTGCAAAGGATTCTGGGTAACAGAACCTGGTCAGAGCCCCACAAGTCACCCCATCTTGGATTCCCCTAGGTCTTTAGTTTTCAAAAATGCACAGGTTTGGTAGGTTCCCCTAGGTGCCGGCTGAGCTAGAGGCCAAAATCTACAGGTAGGCACTTTGCAAAAAACACCTCTGTTTTCTTTCAAAAAATGTGATGTGTCCACCTTGTGTTTTGGGGCATTTCCTGTCGCGGGCGCTAGGCCTACCCACACAAGTGAGGTAGCATTTTTATCGGGAGACTTGGGGGAAGGCTGGGTGGAAGGACATTTTTGGCTCTTTTCAGATTCCAGAACTGTCTGTCACCGAAATGTGAGGAAAACGTGTTTTTTTAGCCAAATTGTGAGGTTTGCAAAGGATTCTGGGTAACAGAACCTGGTCAGAGCCCCACAAGTCACCCCATCTTGGATTCCCCTAGGTCTCTAGTTTTCAAAAATGCAGAGGTTTGGTAGGTTTCCCTAGGTGCCGGCTGAGCTAGGGGCCAAATGCTACAGGTAGGCACTTTGCAAAAAACACCTCTGTTTTCTTTAAAAAAATGTGATGTGTCCACGTTGTGTTTTGGGGCATTTCCTGTCACGGGCGCTAGGCCTACCCACACAAGTGAGTTATCATTTTTATCGAGAGACTTGGGGGAACGCTGGGTGGAAGGAAATTTGTGGCTCTTCTCAGATTCCAGAACTTTCTGTCACCGAAATGTGAGGAAAACGTGTTTTTTTAGTCAAATTTTGAGATTTGCAAAGGATTCTGGGTAACAGAACCTGGTCAGAGCCCCACAAGTCACCCCATCTTGGATTCCCCTGGGTTTCTTGTTTTCAAAAATGCACTGGTTTGCCAGGTTTCCCCAGGTGCCGGCTGAGCTAGAGACCAAAATCCACAGGTAGGCACAGTTTTCTATGAAAAAATGTGATGTGTCCACGTTGTGTTTTGGGTCATTTCTTGTCGCGGGCGCTAGGCCTACCCACACAAGTGAGGTATCATTTTTATCAGGAGACTTGGGGGAACGCTGGGTGGAAGGAAGTTTGTGGCTCCTCTCAGATTCCAGAATTTTCTTTCACCGAAATGTGATGAAAATGTGTTTTTTTAGCCACATTTTGAGGTTTGCAAAAGATTCTGGGTAACAGAACCTGGTCAGAGCCCCACAAGTCACCCCATCTTGGATTCCCCTAGGTCTTTAGTTTTCAAAAATGCACAGGTTTGGTAGGTTTCCCTAGGTGCCGGCTGAGCTAGAGGCCAAAATCTACAGGTAGGCACTTTGCAAAAAACACCTCTGTTTTCTTTCAAAAAATGTGATGTGTCAACGTTTGTGTTTTGGGGCATTTCCTGTCACGGGTGCTAGGCCTACCCACACAAGTGAGGTATCATTTTTATCGAGAGACTTGGGGGAACGCTGGGTGTAAGGAAATTTGTGGCTCCTCTCAGATTCCAGAATTTTCTGTCACCGAAATGTGAGGAAAACGTGTTTTTTTAGCCAAATTGTGAGGTTTGCAAAGGATTCTGGGTAACAGAACCTGGTCAGAGCCCCACAAGCCACCTCATCTTGGATTCCCCTAGGTCTCTAGTTTTCAAAAATGCACAGGTTTGGTAGGTTTCCCTAGGTGCCGGCTGAGCTAGGGGCCAAAATCTACAGGTAGGCTCTTTGCAAAAAACACCTCTGTTTTCTTTAAAAAAATGTGATGTGTCCACGTTGCGTTTTGGGGCATTTCCTGTCGTGGGCGCTAGGCCTACCCACACAAGTGAGGTATCATTTTTATCGGGAGACTAGGGGTAAGGCTGGGTGGAAGGAAATTTGTGGCTCTTCTCAGATTCCAGAACTTTCTGTCACCGAAATGTGAGGAAAACGTGTCTTTTTAGCCACATTTTGAGGTTTGCAAAGGATTCTGGGTAACATAACCTGGTCAGAACCCCACAAGTCACCCCATCTTGGATTCCCCTAGGTCTTTAGTTTTCAAAAATGCACAGGTTTGGTAGGTTTCCCTAGGTGCCGGCTGAGCTAGAGGCCAAAATCTACAGGTAGGCACTTTGCAAAAAACACCTCTGTTTTCTTTCAAAAAATGTGATGTGTCCACGTTGTGTTTTGGGGCATTTCCTGTCACGGGCGCTAGGCCTACCCACACAAGTGAGGTATCATTTTAATCGAGAGACTTGGGGGAACGCTGGGTGGAAGGAAATTTGTGGCTCTTCTCAGATTCCAGAACTTTCTGTCACCGAAATTTGAGGAAAACGTGTTTTTTTAGCCAAATTTTAAGGTTTGCAAAGGATTCAGGGTAACAGAACCTGGTCAGAGCCCCACAAGTCACCCCATCTTGGATTCCCCTGGGTTTCTAGTTTTAAAAAATGCACTGGTTTGCCAGGTTTCCCCAGGTGCCGGCTGAGCTAGAGACCAAAATCCACAGGTAGGCACAGTTTTCTACGAAAAAATGTGATGTGTCCAGGTTGTGTTTTGGGCCATTTCCTGTCGCAGGCGGTAGGCCTACCCGCACAAGTGAGGTATCATTTTTATCAGGAGACTTGGGGGAATGCTGGGTGGAAGGAAGTTTGTGGTTCCTCTCAGAGTCCAGAATTTTCTGTCACCGAAATGTGAGGAAAACGTGTCTTTTTAGCCACATTTTGAGGTTTGCAAAGGATTCTGGGTAACAGAACCTGGTCAGAGTCCCACAAGTCACCCCATCTTGGATTCCCCTAGGTCTCTAGTTTTCACAAATGCACAGGTTTGGTAGGTTTTCCTAGGTGCCGGCTGAGCTAGGGGCCAAAATCTACAGGTAGGCACTTTGCAAAAAACACCTCTGTTTTCTTTAAAAAAATGTGATGTGTCCACATTGCGTTTTGGGGCATTTCCTGTCACGGGCGCTAGGCCTACCCACACAAGTGAGGTATCATTTTTATCGGGAGACTTGGGGGAAGGCTGGGTGGAAGGAAATTTGTGGCTCTTCTCAGATTCCAGAACTTTCTGTCACCGAAATGTGAGGAAAACGTGTTTTTTTAGCCACATTTTGAGGTTTGCAAAGGATTCTGGGTAACAGAACCTGGTCAGAGCCCCACAAGTCACCCCATCTTGGATTCCCCTAGGTCTCAAGTTTTTAAAAATGCATAGGTTTGGTAGGTTTCCCTAGGTGCCGGCTGAGCTAGAGGCCAAAATCTACAGGTAGGCACTTTGCAAAAAACACCTCTGTTTTCTTTCAAAAAATGTGATGTGTCCACGTTGTGTTTTGGGGCATTTACTGTCACAGGCGCTAGGCCTACCCACACAAGTGAGGTATCATTTTTATCAAGAGACTTGGGGGAACGCTGGGTGGAAGGAAATTTGTGGCTCCTCTCAGATTCCAGAACTTTCTGTCACCAAAATTTGAGGAAAATTTGTTTTTTTAGCCAAAGTTTGAGGTTTGCAGAGGATTCTGGGTAACAGAACCTGGTCAGAGCCCCACAAGTCACCCCATCTTGGATTCCCCTAGGTCTCTAGTTTTTAAAAATGCACAGGTTTGGTAGGTTTCCCTAGGTGCCGGCTGAGCTAGAGGCCCAAATCTACAGGTAGGCACTTTGCAAAAAACACCTCTGTTTTCTTTCAAAAAATGTGATGTGTCCACGTTGCGTTTTGGGGCATTTCCTGTCACGGGCGCTAGGCCTACCCACACAAGAGAGTTATCATTTTTATCGAGAGACTTGGGGGAACGCTGGGTGGAAGGAAATTTGTGGCTCTTCTCAGATTCCAGAACTTTCTGTCACCGAAATGTGAGGAAAACAGTGTTTTTTTAGCCAAATTTTGAGGTTTGCAAAGGATTCTGGGTAACAAAACCTGGTCAGAGCCCCACAAGTCACCCCATCTTGGATTCCCCTGGGTTTCTAGTTTTCAAAAATGCACTGGTTTGCCAGGTTTCCCCAGGTGCCGGCTGAGCTAGAGACCAAAATCCACAGGTAGGCACAGTTTTCTATGAAAAAATGTGATGTGTCCACGTTGTGTTTTGGGTCATTTCCTGTCGCGGGCGCTAGGCCTACCCTCACAAGTGAGGTATCATTTTTATCAGGAGACTTGGGGGAACGCTGGGTGGAAGGAAGTTTGTGGCTCCTCTCAGATTCCAGAATTTTCTTTCACCGAAATGTGATGAAAATGTGTTTTTTTAGCCACATTTTGAGGTTTGCAAAGGATTCTGGGTAACAGAACCTGGTCAGAGCCCCACAAGTCACCCTATCTTGGATTCCCCTAGGTCTTTAGTTTTCAAAAATGCACAGGTTTGGTAGGTTTCCCTAGGTGCCGGCTGAGCTAGAGGCCAAAATCTACAGGTAGGCACTTTGCAAAAAACACCTCTGTTTTCTTTAAAAAAATGTGATGTGTCCACGTTGTGTTTTGGGGCATTTCCTGTCACGGGCGCTGGGCCTACCCACACAAGTGAGGTATCATTTTTATCGATAGACTTGGGGGAACGCTGGGTGGATGGAAATTTGTGGCTCCTTTAAGATTCCAGAACTTTCTGTCACCGAAATGTGAGGAAAACTTGTTTTTATAGCCACATTTTGAGGTTTGCAAAGGATTCTGGGTAACAGAACCTGGTCAGAGCCCCACAAGTCACCCCATCTGAATTCCCCTAGGTCTCTTGTTTTAAAAAATGCACAGGTTTGGTAGGTTTCCATAGGTGCCGGCTGAGCTAGAGGCCAAAATCTACAGGTAGGCACTTTGCAAAAAACACCTCTGTTTTCTTTCAAAAAATGTGATGTGTCCATGTTGTGTTTTGGGGCATTTCCTGTCACGGGTGCTAGGCCTACCCACACAAGTGAGGTATCATTTTTATCGGGAGACTTGGGGGAAGGCTGGGTGGAAGGAAATTTGTGGCTCTTCTCAGAATCCAGAACTTTCTGTCACCGAAATGTGAGGAAAACGTGTTTTTTTAGCCACATTTTGAGGTTTGCAAAGGATTCTGGGTAACAGAACCTGGTCAGAGCCCCACAAGTCACCCCATCTTGGATTCCCCTAGGCCTCTAGTTTTAAAAAATGCACAGGTTTGGTAGGTTTCCCTAGGTGCCGGCTGAGCTAGAGGCCAAAATCTACAGGTAGGCACTTTGCAAAAAACACCTCTGTTTTCTTAAAAAAATATGTGATGTGTCCACGTTGCGTTTTGGGGCATTTCCTGTTGCGGGCGCTAGGCCTACCCACACAAGTGAGGTATCATTTTTATCGAGAGACTTGGGGAACGCTGGGTGGAAGGAAATTTGTGGCTCCTCTCAGATTCCAGAATTTTCTGTCACCGAAATGTGAGGAAAACGTGTCTTTTTAGCCACATTTTGAGGTTTGCAAAGGATTCTGGGTAACAGAACCTGGTCAGAACCCCACAAGTCACCCCATCTTGGATTCCCCTAGGTCTGTAGTTTTCAAAAATGCACAGGTTTGGTAGGTTTCCCTAGGTGCCGGCTGAGCTAGAGGCCAAAATCTACAGGTAGGCACTTTGCAATAAACACCTCTGTTTTCTTAAAAAAAATGTGATGTGTCCACGTTGTGTTTTGGGGCATTTCCTGTCCCGGGTGCTAGGCCTACCCACACAAGTGAGGTATCATTTTTATCGAGAGACTTGGGGGAACGCTGGGTGGAAGGAAATTTGTGGCTTTTCTCAGATTCCAGAACTTTCTCTCACCGAAATTTGAGGAAAACGTGTTTTTTTAGCCAAATTTTGAGGTTTGCAAAGGATTCTGGGTAACAGAACCTGGTCAGAGCCCCACAAGTCACCCCATCTTGGATTCCCCTAGGTCTTTAGTTTTCAAAAATGCACAGGTTTGGTAGGTTCCCCTAGGTGCCGGCTGAGCTAGAGGCCAAAATCTACAGGTAGGCACTTTGCAAAAAACACCTCTGTTTTCTTTAAAAAAATGTGATGTGTCCACGTTTGTGTTTTGGGGCATTTCCTGTCACGGGTGCTAGGCCTACCCACACAAGTGAGGTATAATTTTTATCGAGAGACTTGGGGGAACGCTGGGTGTAAGGAAATTTGTGGCTCCTCTCAGATTCCAGAACTTTCTGTCACCGAAATGCGAGGAAAACGTGTTTTTTTAGCCAAATTGTGAGGTTTGCAAAGGATTCTGGGTAACAGAACCTGGTCAGAGCCCCACAAGCCACCTCATCTTGGATTCCCCTAGGTCTCTAGTTTTCAAAAATGCACAGGTTTGGTAGGTTTCCCTAGGTGCCGGCTGAGCTAGGGGCCAAAATCTACAAGTAGGCTCTTTGCAAAAAACACCTCTGTTTTCTTTAAAAAAATGTGATGTGTCCACGTTGCGTTTTGGGGCATTTCCTGTTGTGGGCGCTAGGCCTACCCACACAAGTGAGGTATCATTTTTATCGAGAGACTTGGGGGAACGCTGGGTGGAAGGAAATTTGTGGCTCCTCTCAGATTCCATAATTTTCTGTCACCGAAATTTGAGGAAAACGTGTTTTTTTAGCCAAATTTTGAGGTTTGCAAAGGATTCTGGGTAACAGAACCTGGTCAGAGCCCCACAAGTCACCCCATCTTGGATTCCCCTGGGTTTCTAGTTTTCAAAAATGCACTGGTTTGCCAGGTTTCCCCAGGTGCCGGCTGAGCTAGAGACCAAAATCCACAGGTAGGCACAGTTTTCTACGAAAAAATGTGATGTGTCCACGTTGTGTTTTGGGGCATTTCCTGTCACGGGTGCTAGGCCTACCCACACAAGTGAGGTATCATTGTTATCGAGAGACTTGGGGGAACGCTGGGTGGAAGAAAATTTGTGGCTCCTCTCAGATTCCAGAATTTTCTGTCACCGAAATGTGAGGAAATCGTGTCTTTTTAGCCACATTTTGAGGTTTGCAAAGGATTCTGGGTAACATAACCTGGTCAGAACCCCACAAGTCACCCCATCTTGGATTCCCCTAGGTCTTTAGTTTTAAAAAATGCACAGGTTTGGTAGGTTTCCCTAGGTGCCGGCTGGGCTAGAGACCAAAATCTACACGTAGGCACTTTGCAAAAAACACCTCTGTTTTCTTTCAAAAAATGTGATGTGTCCACGTTGTGTTTTGGGGCATTTCCTGTCACGGGCGCTAGGCCTACCCACACAAGTGAGGTATCATTTTTATCGAGAGACTTGGGGGAACGCTGGGTGGAAGGAAATTTGTGGCTTTTCTCAGATTCCAGAACTTTCTGTCACCGAAATTTGAGGAAAACGTGTTTTTTTAGCCAAATTTTAAGGTTTGCAAAGGATTCAGGGTAAGAGAACCTGGTCAGAGCCCCACAAGTCACCCCATCTTGGATTCCCCTGGGTTTCTAGTTTTCAAAAATGCACTGGTTTGCCAGGTTTCCCCAGGTGCCGGCTGAGCTAGAGACCAAAATCCACAGGTAGGCACAGTTTTCTACGAAAAAATGTGATGTGTCCACGTTGTGTTTTGGGCCATTTCCTATCGCAGGCGGTAGGCCTACCCACACAAGTGAGGTATAATTTTTATCAGGAGACTTGGGGGAACGCTGGGTGGAAGGAAGTTTGTGGTTCCTCTCAGAGTCCAGAATTTTCTGTCACCGAAATGTGAGGAAAACGTGTCTTTTTAGCCACATTTTGAGGTTTGCAAAGGATTCTGGGTAACAGAACCTGGTCAGAGTCCCACAAGTCACCCCATCTTGGATTCCCCTAGGTCTCTAGTTTTCACAAATGCACAGGTTTGGTAGGTTTTCCTAGGTGCCGGCTGAGCTAGGGGCCAAAATCTACAGGTAGGCACTTTGCAAAAAACACCTCTGTTTTCTTTAAAAAAATGTGATGTGTCCACATTGCGTTTTGGGGCATTTCCTGTCACGGGCGCTAGGCCTACCCACACAAGTGAGGTATCATTTTTATCGGGAGACTTGGGGGAAGGCTGGGTGGAAGGAAATTTGTGGCTCTTCTCAGATTCCAGAACTTTCTGTCACCGAAATGTGAGGAAAACGTGTTTTTTTAGCCACATTTTGAGGTTTGCAAAGGATTCTGGGTAACAGAACCTGGTCAGAGCCCCACAAGTCACCCCATCTTGGATTCCCCTAGGTCTCTAGTTTTTAAAACTGCACAGGTTTGGTAGGTTTCCCTAGGTGCCGGCTGAGCTAGAGGCCAAAATCTACAGGTAGGCACTTTGCAAAAAACACCTCTGTTTTCTTTAAAAAAATGTGATGTGTCCACGTTGTGTTTTGGGGCATTTACTGTCACAGGCGCTAGGCCTACCCACACAAGTGAGGTATCATTTTTATCAAGAGACTTGGGGGAACGCTGGGTGGAAGGAAATTTGTGGCTCCTCTCAGATTCCAGAACTTTCTGTCACCAAAATTTGAGGAAAATTTGTTTTTTTAGCCAAAGTTTGAGGTTTGCAGAGGATTCTGGGTAACAGAACCTGGTCAGAGCCCCACAAGTCACCCCATCTTGGATTCCCCTAGGTCTCTAGTTTTTAAAAATGCACAGGTTTGGTAGGTTTCCCTAGGTGCCGGCTGAGCTAGAGGCCAAAATCTACAGGTAGGCACTTTGCAAAAAACACCTCTGTTTTCTTTAAAAAAATGTGATGTGTCCACGTTGCGTTTTGGGGCATTTCCTGTCACGGGCGCTAGGCCTACCCACACAAGAGAGTTATCATTTTTATCGAGAGACTTGGGGGAACGCTGGGTGGAAGGAAATTTGTAGCTCTTCTCAGATTCCAGAACTTTCTGTCACCGAAATGTGAGGAAAACAGTGTTTTTTTAGCCAAATTTTGAGGTTTGCAAAGGATTCTGGGTAACAAAACCTGGTCAGAGCCCCACAAGTCACGCCATCTTGGATTCCCCTGGGTTTCTAGTTTTAAAAAATGCACTGGTTTGCCAGGTTTCCCCAGGTGCCGGCTGAGCTAGAGACCAAAATCCACAGGTAGGCACAGTTTTCTATGAAAAAATGTGATGTGTCCACGTTGTGTTTTGGGTCATTTCCTGTCGCGCGCGCTAGGCCTACCCACACAAGTGAGGTATCATTTTTATCAGGAGACTTGGGGGAACGCTGGGTGGAAGGAAGTTTGTGGCTCCTCTCAGATTCCAGAATTTTCTTTCACCGAAATGTGATGAAAATGTGTTTTTTTAGCCACATTTTGAGGTTTGCAAAGGATTCTGGGTAACAGAACCTGGTCAGAGCCCCACAAGTCACCCTATCTTGGATTCCCCTAGGTCTTTAGTTTTCAAAAATGCACAGGTTTGGTAGGTTTCCCTAGGTGCCGGCTGAGCTAGAGGCCAAAATCTACAGGTAGGCACTTTGCAAAAAACACCTCTGTTTTCTTTAAAAAAATGTGATGTGTCTACGTTGTGTTTTGGGGCATTTCCTGTCACGGGCGCTAGGCCTACCCACACAAGTGAGGTATCATTTTTATCGATAGACTAGGGGGAACGCTGGGTGGAAGGAAATTTGTGGCTCCTTTAAGATTCCAGAACTTTCTGTCACCGAAATGTGAGGAAAACTTGTTTTTATAGCCACATTTTGAGGTTTGCAAAGGATTCTGGGTAACAGAACCTGGTCAGAGCCCCACAAGTCACCCCATCTGAATTCCCCTAGGTCTCTTGTTTTCAAAAATGCACAGGTTTGGTAGGTTTCCCTACGTGCCGGCTGAGCTAGAGGCCAAAATCTACAGGTAGGCACTTTGCAATAAACACCTCTGTTTTCTTTCAAAAAATGTGATGTGTCCACGTTGTGTTTTGGGGCATTTCCTGTCCCGGGCGCTAGGCCTACCCACACAAGTGAGGTATCATTTTTATCGAGAGACTTGGGGGAACGCTGGGTGGAAGGAAATTTGTGGCTTTTCTCAGATTCCAGAACTTTCTCTCACCGAAATTTGAGGAAAACGTGTTTTTTTAGCCAAATTTTGAGGAATGCAAAGGATTCTGGGTAACAGAACCTGGTCAGAGCCCCACAAGTCACCCCATCTTGGATTCCACTGGGTTTCTAGTTTTCAAAAATGCACTGGTTTGCCAGGTTTCCCCAGGTGCCGGCTGAGCTAGAGACCAAAATCCACAGGTAGGCACAGTTTTCTATGAAAAAATGTGATGTGTCCACGTTGTGTTTTGGGCCATTTCCTGTCGCAGGCGCTAGGCCTACGAACACAAGTGAGAAAACATTTTTATCAGGAGACTTGGGGGAACGCTGGGTGGAAGGAAGTTTGTGGTTCCTCTCAGAGTCCAGAATTTTCTGTCACCGAAATGTGAGGAAAATGTGTTTTTTTAGCCACATTTTGAGGTTTGCAAAGGATTCTGGGTAACAGATCCTGGTCAGAGCCCCACAAGTCACCCCATCTTGGATTCCCCTAGGTCTTTAGTTTTCAAAAATGCACAGGTTTGGTAGGTTCCCCTAGGTGCCGGCTGAGCTAGAGGCCAAAATCTACAGGTAGGCACTTTGCAAAAAACACCTCTGTTTTCTTTCAAAAAATTTGATGTGTCCACGTTGTGTTTTGGGGCATTTCCTGTCACTGGCGCTAGGCCTAACCACACAAGTGAGGTATCATTTTTATCGATAGACTTGGGGGAATGCTGGGTGGAAGGAAATTTGTGGCTCCTCTCAGATTCCAGAACTTTCTGTCACCGAAATGTGAGGAAAACGTGTTTTTATAGCCACATTTTGAGGTTTGCAAAGGATTCTGGGTAACAGAACCTGGTCAGAGCCCCACAAGTCACCCCATCTTGGATTCCCCTAGGTCTCTTGTTTTCAAAAATGCACAGGTTTGGTAGGTTTCCCTAGGTGCCGGCTGAGCTAGAGGCCAAAATCTACAGGTAGGCACTTTGCAAAAAACACCTCTGATTTCTTTCAAAAAATGTGATGTGTCCACGTTTGTGTTTTGGAGCATTTCCTGTCACGGGTGCTAGGCCTACCCACACAAGTGAGGTATCATTTTTATCGAGAGACTTGGGGGAACGCTGGGTGTAAGGAAATTTGTGGCTCCTCTCAGATTCCAGAACTTTCTGTCACTGAAATGCGAGGAAAACGTGTTTTTTTAGCCAAATTGTGAGGTTTGCAAAGGATTCTGGGTAACAGAACCTGGTCAGAGCCCCACAAGCCACCTCATCTTGGATTCCCCTAGGTCTCTAGTTTTAAAAAATGCACAGGTTTGGTAGGTTTCCCTAGGTGCCGGCTGAGCTAGGGGCCAAAATCTACAGGTAGGCTCTTTGCAAAAAACACCTCTGTTTTCTTTAAAAAAATGTGATATGTCCACGTTGCGTTTTGGGGCATTTCCTGTCGTGGGCGCTAGGCCTACCCACACAAGTGAGGTATCATTTTTATCGGGAGACTTAGGGGAACGCTGGGTGGAAGGAAATTTGAGGCTCCTCTCAGATTCCAGAATTTTCTGTCACCGAAATGTGAGGAAAACGTGTCTTTTTAGCCACATTTTGAGGTTTGCAAAGGATTCTGGGTAACAGAACCTGGTCAGAACCCCACAAGTCACCCGATCTTGGATTCCCCTAGGTCTTTAGTTTTCAAAAATGCACAGGTTTGGTAGGTTTCCCTAGGTGCCGGCTGAGCTAGAGGTCAAAATCTACAGGTAGGCACTTTGCAAAAAACACCTCTGTTTTCTTTCAAAAAATGTGATGTGTCCACGTTGTGTTTTGGGGCATTTCCTGTCACGGGCGCTAGGCCTACCCACACAAGTGAGGTATCATTTTTATCGAGAGACTTGGGGGAACGCTGGGTGGAAGGAAATTTGTGGCTCCTCTCAGATTCCAGATTTTTCTGTCACCGAAATTTGAGGAAAACGTGTTTTTTTAGCCAAATTTTGAGGTTTGCAAAGGATTCTGGGTAACAGAACCTGGTCAGAGCCCCACAAGTCACCCCATCTTGGATTCCCCTGGGTTTCTAGTTTTCAAAAATGCACTGGTTTGCCAGGTTTCCCCAGGTGCCGGCTGAGCTAGAGACCAAAATCCACAGGTAGGCACAGTTTTCTACGAAAAAATGTGATGTGTCCACGTTGTGTTTTGGGGCATTTCCTGTCACGGGTGCTAGGCCTACCCACACAAGTGAGGTATCATTTTTATCGAGAGACTTGGGGGAACGCTGGGTGTAAGGAAATTTGTGGCTCCTCTCAGATTCCAGAATTTTCTGTCACCGAAATGTGAGTAAAACGTGTTTTTTTAGCCAAATTGTGAGGTTTGCAAAGGATTCTGGGTAACAGAACCTGGTCAGAGCCGCACAAGCCACCTCATCTTGGATTCCCCTAGGTCTCTAGTTTTCAAAAATGCACAGGTTTGGTAGGTTTCCCTAGGTGCCGGCTGAGCTAGGGGCCAAAATCTACAGGTAGGCTCTTTGCAAAAAACACCTCTGTTTTCTTTAAAAAAATGTGATGTGTCCACGTTGCGTTTTGGGGCATTTCCTGTTGTGGGCACTAGGCCTACCCACACAAGTGAGGTATCATTTTTATCGGGAGACTTAGGGGAAGGCTGGGTGGAAGGAAATTTGAGGCTCTTCTCAGATTCCAGAACTTTCTGTCACCGAAATGTGAGGAAAACGTGATTTTTTAGCCACATTTTGAGGTTTGCAAAGGATTCTGGGTAACAGAACCTGGTCAGAGCCCCACAAGTCACCCCATCTTGGATTCCCCTAGGCCTCTAGTTTTCAAAAATGAACAGGTTTGGTAGGTTTCCCTAGGTGCCGGCTGAGCTAGAGGCCAAAATCTACAGGTAGGCACTTTGCAAAAAACACCTCTGTTTTCTTAAAAAAAATGTGATGTGTCCACGTTGCGTTTTGGGGCATTTCCTGTTGCGGGCGCTAGGCCTACCCACACAAGTGAGGTATCATTGTTATCGAGAGACTTGGGGGAACGCTGGGTGGAAGGAAATTTGTGGCTCCTCTCAGATTCCAGAATTTTCTGTCACCGAAATGTGAGGAAAACGTGTCTTTTTAGCCACATTTTGAGGTTTGCAAAGGATTCTGGGTAACAGAACCTGGTCAGAACCCCACAAGTCACCCCATCTTGGATTCCCCTAGGTCTTTAGTTTTCAAAAATGCACAGGTTTGGTAGGTTTCCCTAGGTGCCGGCTGAGCTAGAGGCCAAAATCTACAGGTAGGCAATTTGCAAAAAACACCTCTGTTTTCTTTCAAAAAATGTGATGTGTCCACGTTGTGTTTTGGGGCATTTCCTGTCACGGGCGCTAGGCCTACCCACACAAGTGAGGTATCATTTTTATCGATAGACTTGGGGGAACGCTGGGTGGAAGGAAATTTGTGGCTTTTCTCAGATTCCAGAACTTTCTGTCACCGAAATTTGAGGAAAACTTGTTTTTTTAGCCAAATTGTGAGGTTTGCAAAGGATTCTGGGTAACAGAAACTGGTCAGAGCCCCACAAGTCACCCCATCTTGGATTCCCCTGGGTTTCTAGTTTTCAAAAATGCACTGGTTTGCCAGGTTTCCCCAGGTGCCGGCTGAGCTAGAGACCAAAATCCACAGGTAGGCACAGTTTTCTACGAAAAAATTTGATGTGTCCACGTTGTGTTTTGGGCCATTTCCTGTCGCAGGCGGTAGGCCTACCCACACAAGTGAGGTATCATTTTTATCAGGAGACTTGGGGGAACGCTGGGTGGAAGGAAGTTTGTGGTTCCTCTCAGAGTCCAGAATTTTCTGTCACCGAAATGTGAGGAAAACATGTCTTTTTAGCCACATTTTGAGGTTTGCAAAGGATTCTGGGTAACAGAACCTGGTCAGAACCCCACAGGTCACCCCATCTTGGATTCCCCTAGGTCTTTAGTTTTCAAAAATGCACAGGTTTGGTAGGTTTCCCTAGGTGCCGGCTGAGCTAGAGGCCAAAATCTACAGGTAGGCACTTTGCAAAAAACACCTCTGTTTTCTTTCAAAAAATGTGATATGTCCACGTTTGTGTTTTGGGGCATTTCCTGTCACGGGCGCTAGGCCTACCCACACAAGTGAGGTATCATTTTTATCGAGAGACTTGGGGGAACGCTGGGTGTAAGGAAATTTGTGGCTCCTCTCAGAGTCCAGAATTTTCTGTCACCGAAATGTGAAGAAAACGTGTCTTTTTAGCCACATTTTGAGGTTTGCAAAGGATTCTGGGTAACAGAACCTGGTCAGAACCCCACAAGTCACCTCATCTTGGATTCCCCTAGGCCTCTAGTTTTAAAAAATGCACAGGTTTGGTAGGTTTCCCTAGGTGCCGGCTGAGCTAGAGGCCATAATCTACAGGTAGGCACTTTGCAAAAAACACCTCTGTTTTATTTAAAAAAATGTGATGTGTCCACGTTGTGTTTTGGGGCATTTCCTGTCACGGGCGCTAGGCCTACCCACACAAGTGAGGTATCATTTTTATCGAGAGACTTGGGGGAACGCTGGGTGGAAGGAAATTTGTGGCTCCTCTCAGATTCCAGAATTTTCTGTCACCGAAATTTGAGGAAAACGTGTTTTTTTAGCCAAATTTTGAGGTTTGCAAAGGATTCTGGGTAACAGAACCTGGTCAGAGCCCCACAAGTCACCCCATCTTGGATTCCCCTGGGTTTCTAGTTTTCAAAAATGCACTGGTTTGCCAGGTTTCCCCAGGTGCCGGCTGAGCTAGAGACCAAAATCCACAGGTAGGCACAGTTTTCTACGAAAAAATGTGATGTGTCCACGTTGTGTTTTGGGGCATTTCCTGTCACGGGTGCTAGGCCTACCCACACAAGTGAGGTATCATTTTTATCGAGAGACTTGGGGGAACGCTGGGTGTAAGGAAATTTGTGGCTCCTCTCAGATTCCAGAATTTTCTGTCACCGAAATGTGAGTAAAACGTGTTTTTTTAGCCAAATTGTGAGGTTTGCAAAGGATTCTGGGTAACAGAACCTGGTCAGAGCCCCACAAGCCACCTCATCTTGGATTCCCCTAGGTCTCTAGTTTTCAAAAATGCACAGGTTTGGTAGGTTTCCCTAGGTGCCGGCTGAGCTAGGGGCCAAAATCTACAGGTAGGCTCTTTGCAAAAAACACCTCTGTTTTCTTTAAAAAAATGTGATGTGTCCACGTTGCGTTTTGGGGCATTTCCTGTCGTGGGCACTAGGCCTACCCACACAAGTGAGGTATCATTTTTATCGGGAGACTTAGGGGAAGGCTGGGTGGAAGGAAATTTGTGGCTCTTCTCAGATTCCAGAACTTTCTGTCACCGAAATGTGAGGAAAACGTGATTTTTTAGCCACATTTTGAGGTTTGCAAAGGATTCTGGGTAACAGAACCTGGTCAGAGCCCCACAAGTCACCCCATCTTGGATTCCCCTAGGCCTCTAGTTTTCAAAAATGAACAGGTTTGGTAGGTTTCCCTAGGTGCCGGCTGAGCTAGAGGCCAAAATCTACAGGTAGGCACTTTGCAAAAAACACCTCTGTTTTCTTTAAAAAAATGTGATGTGTCCACGTTGCGTTTTGGGGCATTTCCTGTTGCGGGCGCTAGGCCTACCCACACAAGTGAGGTATCATTGTTATCGAGAGACTTGGGGGAACGCTGGGTGGAAGGAAATTTGTGGCTCCTCTCAGATTCCAGAATTTTCTGTCACCGAAATGTGAGGAAAACGTGTCTTTTTAGCCACATTTTGAGGTTTGCAAAGGATTCTGGGTAACAGAACCTGGTCAGAACCCCACAAGTCACCCCATCTTGGATTCCCCTAGGTCTTTAGTTTTCAAAAATGCACAGGTTTGGTAGGTTTCCCTAGGTGCCGGCTGAGCTAGAGGCCAAAATCTACAGGTAGGCAATTTGCAAAAAACACCTCTGTTTTCTTTCAAAAAATGTGATGTGTCCACGTTGTGTTTTGGGGCATTTCCTGTCACGGGCGCTAGGCCTACCCACACAAGTGAGGTATCATTTTTATCGATAGACTTGGGGGAACGCTGGGTGGAAGGAAATTTGTGGCTTTTCTCAGATTCCAGAACTTTCTGTCACCGAAATTTGAGGAAAACGTGTTTTTTTAGCCAAATTTTGAGGTTTGCAAAGGATTCTGGGTAACAGAACCTGGTCAGAGCCCCACAAGTCACCCCATCTTGGATTCCCCTAGGTTTCTAGTTTTCAAAAATGCACTGGTTTGCCAGGTTTCCCCAGGTGCCGGCTGAGCTAGAGACCAAAATCCACAGGTAGGCACAGTTTTCTACGAAAAAATTTGATGTGTCCACGTTGTGTTTTGGGCCATTTCCTGTCGCAGGCGGTAGGCCTACCCACACAAGTGAGGTATCATTTTTATCAGGAGACTTGGGGGAACGCTGGGTGGAAGGAAGTTTGTGGTTCCTCTCAGAGTCCAGAATTTTCTGTCACCGAAATGTGAGGAAAACATGTCTTTTTAGCCTCATTTTGAGGTTTGCAAAGGATTCTGGGTAACAGAACCTGGTCAGAACCCCACAGGTCACCCCATCTTGGATTCCCCTAGGTCTTTAGTTTTCAAAAATGCACAGGTTTGGTAGGTTTCCCTAGGTGCCGGCTGAGCTAGAGGCCAAAATCTACAGGTAGGCACTTTGCAAAAAACACCTCTGTTTTCTTTAAAAAAATGTGATATGTCCACGTTTGTGTTTTGGGGCATTTCCTGTCGTGGGCGCTAGGCCTACCCACACAAGTGAGGTATCATTTTTATCGGGAGACTAGGGGGAAGGCTGGGTTGAAGGAAATTTGTGGCTCTTCTCAGATTCCAGAACTTTCTGTCACCGAAATGTGAGGAAAACGTGATTTTTTAGCCACATTTTGAGGTTTGCAAAGGATTCTGGGTAACAGAACCTGGTCAGAGCCCCACAAGTCACCCCATCTTGGATTCCCCTAGGCCTCTAGTTTTCAAAAATGCACAGGTTTGGTAGGTTTCCCTAGGTGCCGGCTGAGCTAGAGGCCATAATCTACAGGTAGGCACTTTGCAAAAAACACCTCTGTTTTATTTAAAAAAATGTGATGTTTCCACGTTGCGTTTTGGGGCATTTCCTGTCGCGGGCGCTAGGCCTACCCACACAAGTGAGGTATCATTGTTATCGAGAGACTTGGGGGAACGCTGGGTGGAAGGAAATTTGTGGCTTTTCTCAGATTCCAGAACTTTCTGTCACCGAAATTTGAGGAAAACGTGTTTTTTTAGCCAAATTTTAAGGTTTGCAAAGGATTCAGGGTAACAGAACCTGGTCAGAGCCCCACAAGTCACCCCATCTTGGATTCCCCTGGGTTTCTAGTTTTCAAAAATGCACTGGTTTGCCAGGTTTCCCCAGGTGCCGGCTGAGCTAGAGACCAAAATCCACAGGTAGGCACAGTTTTCTACGAAAAAATGTGATGTGTCCACGTTGTGTTTTGGGCCATTTCCTGTCGCAGGCGGTAGGCCTACCCACACAAGTGAGGTATCATTTTTATCAGGAGACTTGGGGGAACGCTGGGTGGAAGGAAGTTTGTGGTTCCTCTCAGAGTCCAGAATTTTCTGTCACCGAAATGTGAGGAGAACGTGTCTTTTTAGCCACATTTTGAGGTTTGCAAAGGATTCTGGGTAACAGAACCTGGTCAGAGTCCCACAAGTCACCCCATCTTGGATTCCCCTAGGTCTCTAGTTTTCACAAATGCACAGGTTTGGTAGGTTTTCCTAGGTGCCGGCTGAGCTAGGGGCCAAAATCTACAGGTAGGCACTTTGCAAAAAACACCTCTGTTTTCTGTAAAAAAATGTGATGTGTCCACATTGCGTTTTGGGGCATTTCCTGTCACGGGCGCTAGGCCTACCCACACAAGTGAGGTATCATTTTTATCGGGAGACTTGGGGGAAGGCTGGGTGGAAGGAAATTTGTGGCTCTTCTCAGATTCCAGAACTTTCTGTCACCGAAATGTGAGGAAAACGTGTTTTTTTAGCCACATTTTGAGGTTTGCAAAGGATTCTGGGTAACAGAACCTGGTCAGAGCCCCACAAGTCACCCCATCTTGGATTCCCCTAGGTCTCTAGTTTTTAAAAATGCACAGGTTTGGTAGGTTTCCCTAGGTGCCGGCTGAGCTAGAGGCCAAAATCTACAGGTAGGCACTTTGCAAAAAACACCTCTGTTTTCTTTCAAAAAATGTGATGTGTCCACGTTGCGTTTTGGGGCATTTACTGTCACGGGCGCTAGGCCTACCCACACAAGTGAGGTATCATTTTTATCAAGAGACTTGGGGGAACGCTGGGTGGAAGGAAATTTGTGGCTCCTCTCAGATTCCAGAACTTTCTGTCACCAAAATTTGAGGAAAATTTGTTTTTTTAGCCAAAGTTTGAGGTTTGCAGAGGATTCTGGGTAACAGAACCTGGTCAGAGCCCCACAAGTCACCCCATCTTGGATTCCCCTAGGTCTCTAGTTTTTAAAAATGCACAGGTTTGGTAGGTTTCCCTAGGTGCCGGCTGAGCTAGAGGCCAAAATCTACAGGTAGGCACTTTGCAAAAAACACCTCTGTTTTCTTTCAAAAAATGTGATGTGTCCACGTTGCGTTTTGGGGCATTTCCTGTCACGTGCGCTAGGCCTACCCACCCAAGAGAGTTATCATTTTTATCGAGAGACTTGGGGGAACGCTGGGTGGAAGGAAATTTGTGGCTCTTCTCAGATTCCAGAAATTTCTGTCACCGAAATGTGAGGAAAACAGTGTTTTTTTTTGCCAAATTTTGAGGTTTGCAAAGGATTCTGGGTAACAAAACCTGGTCAGAGCCCCACAAGTCACCCCATCTTGGATTCCCCTGGGTTTCTAGTTTTCAAAAATGCACTGGTTTGCCAGGTTTCCCCAGGTGCCGGCTGAGCTAGAGACCAAAATCCACAGGTAGGCACAGTTTTCTATGAAAAAATGTGATGTGTCCACGTTGTGTTTTGGGCCATTTCCTGTCGCAGGCGCTAGGCCTACGAACACAAGTGAGAAAACATTTTTATCAGGAGACTTGGGGGAACGCTGGGTGGAAGGAAGTTTGTGGTTCCTCTCAGAGTCCAGAATTTTCTGTCACCGAAATGTGAGGAAAATGTGTTTTTTTAGCCACATTTTGAGGTTTGCAAAGGATTCTGGGTAACAGATCCTGGTCAGAGCCCCACAAGTCACCCCATCTTGGATTCCCCTAGGTCTTTAGTTTTCAAAAATGCACAGGTTTGGTAGGTTCCCCTAGGTGCCGGCTGAGCTAGAGGCCAAAATCTACAGGTAGGCACTTTGCAAAAAACACCTCTGTTTTCTTTCAAAAAATTTGATGTGTCCACGTTGTGTTTTGGGGCATTTCCTGTCACTGGCGCTAGGCCTAACCACACAAGTGAGGTATCATTTTTATCGATAGACTTGGGGGAACACTGGGTGGAAGGAAATTTGTGGCTCCTCTCAGATTCCAGAACTTTCTGTCACCGAAATGTGAGGAAAACGTGTTTTTATAGCCACATTTTGAGGTTTGCAAAGGATTCTGGGTAACAGAACCTGGTCAGAGCCCCACAAGTCACCCCATCTTGGATTCCCCTAGGTCTCTTGTTTTAAAAAATGCACAGGTTTGGTTGGTTTCCCTAGGTGCCGGCTGAGCTAGAGGCCAAAATCTACAGGTAGGCACTTTGCAAAAAACACCTCTGATTTCTTTCAAAAAATGTGATGTGTCCACGTTTGTGTTTTGGGGCATTTCCTGTCACGGGTGCTAGGCCTACCCACACAAGTGAGGTATCATTTTTATCGAGAGACTTGGGGGAACGCTGGGTGTAAGGAAATTTGTGGCTCCTCTCAGATTCCAGAACTTTCTGTCACTGAAATGCGAGGAAAACGTGTTTTTTTAGCCAAATTGTGAGGTTTGCAAAGGATTCTGGGTAACAGAACCTGGTCAGAGCCCCACAAGCCACCTCATCTTGGATTCCCCTAGGTCTCTAGTTTTAAAAAATGCACAGGTTTGGTAGGTTTCCCTAGGTGCCGGCTGAGCTAGGGGCCAAAATCTACAGGTAGGCTCTTTGCAAAAAACACCTCTGTTTTCTTTAAAAAAATGTGATGTGTCCACGTTGCGTTTTGGGGCATTTCCTGTCGTGGGCGCTAGGCCTACCCACACAAGTGAGGTATCATTTTTATTGGGAGACTTAGGGGAACGCTGGGTGGAAGGAAATTTGAGGCTCCTCTCAGATTCCAGAATTTTCTGTCACCGAAATGTGAGGAAAACGTGTCTTTTTAGCCACATTTTGAGGTTTGCAAAGGATTCTGGGTAACAGAACCTGGTCAGAACCCCACAAGTCACCCCATCTTGGATTCCCCTAGGTCTTTAGTTTTCAAAAATGCACAGGTTTGGTTGGTTTCCCTAGGTGCCGGCTGAGCTAGAGGTCAAAATCTACAGGTAGGCACTTTGCAAAAAACACCTCTGTTTTCTTTCAAAAAATGTGATGTCTCCACGTTGTGTTTTGGGGCATTTCCTGTCACGGGCGCTAGGCCTACCCACACAAGTGAGGTATCATTTTTATCGAGAGACTTGGGGGAACGCTGGGTGGAAGGAAATTTGTGGCTCCTCTCAGATTCCAGAATTTTCTGTCACCGAAATTTGAGGAAAACGTGTTTTTTTAGCCAAATTTTGAGGTTTGCAAAGGATTCTGGGTAACAGAACCTGGTCAGAGCCCCACAAGTCACCCCATCTTGGATTCCCCTGGGTTTCTAGTTTTCAAAAATGCACTGGTTTGCCAGGTTTCCCCAGGTGCCGGCTGAGCTAGAGACCAAAATCCACAGGTAGGCACAGTTTTCTACGAAAAAATGTGATGTGTCCACGTTGTGTTTTGGGGCATTTCCTGTCACGGGTGCTAGGCCTACCCACACAAGTGAGGTATCATTTTTATCGAGAGACTTGGGGGAACGCTGGGTGTAAGGAAATTTGTGGCTCCTCTCAGATTCCAGAATTTTCTGTCACCGAAATGTGAGTAAAACGTGTTTTTTTAGCCAAATTGTGAGGTTTGCAAAGGATTCTGAGTAACAGAACCTGGTCAGAGCCCCACAAGCCACCTCATCTTGGATTCCCCTAGGTCTCTAGTTTTCAAAAATGCACAGGTTTGGTAGGTTTCCCAAGGTGCCGGCTGAGCTAGGGGCCAAAATCTACAGGAAGGCTCTTTGCAAAAAACACCTCTGTTTTCTTTAAAAAAATGTGATGTGTCCACGTTGCGTTTTGGGGCATTTCCTGTCGTGGGCACTAGGCCTACCCACACAAGTGAGGTATCATTTTTATCGGGAGACTTAGGGGAAGGCTGGGTGGAAGGAAATTTGTGGCTCTTCTCAGATTCCAGAACTTTCTGTCACCGAAATGTGAGGAAAACGTGATTTTTTAGCCACATTTTGAGGTTTGCAAAGGATTCTGGGTAACAGAACCTGGTCAGAGCCCCACAAGTCACCCCATCTTGGATTCCCCTAGGCCTCTAGTTTTCAAAAATGCACAGGTTTGGTAGGTTTCCCTAGGTGCCGGCTGAGCTAGAGGCCAAAATCTACAGGTATGCACTTTGCAAAAAACACCTCTGTTTTCTTTAAAAAAATGTGATGTGTCCACGTTGCGTTTTGGGGCATTTCCTGTTGCGGGCGCTAGGCCTACCCACAAAAGTGAGGTATCATTGTTATCGAGAGACTTGGGGGAACGCTGGGTGGAAGGAAATTTGTGGCTCCTCTCAGATTCCAGAATTTTCTGTCACCGAAATGTGAGGAAAACGTGTCTTTTTAGCCACATTTTGAGGTTTGCAAAGGATTCTGGGTAACAGAACCTGGTCAGAACCCCACAAGTCACCCCATCTTGGATTCCCCTAGGTCTTTAGTTTTAAAAAATGCACAGGTTTGGTAGGTTTCCCTAGGTGCCGGCTGAGCTAGAGGCCAAAATCTACAGGTAGGCAATTTGCAAAAAACACCTCTGTTTTCTTTCAAAAAATGTGATGTGTCCACGTTGTGTTTTGGGGCATTTCCTGTCACGGGCGCTAGGCCTACCCACACAAGTGAGGTATCATTTTTATCGATAGACTTGGGGGAACGCTGGGTGGAAGGAAATTTGTGGCTTTTCTCAGATTCCAGAACTTTCTGTCACCGAAATTTGAGGAAAACGTGTTTTTTTAGCCAAATTTTGAGGTTTGCAAAGGATTCTGGGTAACAGAACCTGGTCAGAGCCCCACAAGTCACCCCATCTTGGATTCCCCTGGGTTTCTAGTTTTCAAAAATGCACTGGTTTGCCAGGTTTCCCCAGGTGCCGGCTGAGCTAGAGACCAAAATCCACAGGTAGGCACAGTTTTCTACGAAAAAATTTGATGTGTCCACGTTGTGTTTTGGGCCATTTCCTGTCGCAGGCGGTAGGCCTACCCACACAAGTGAGGTATCATTTTTATCAGGAGACTTGGGAGAACGCTGGGTGGAAGGAAGTTTGTGGTTCCTCTCAGAGTCCAGAATTTTCTGTCACCGAAATGTGAGGAAAACATGTCTTTTTAGCCACATTTTGAGGTTTGCAAAGGATTCTGGGTAACAGAACCTGGTCAGAACCCCACAGGTCACCCCATCTTGGATTCCCCTAGGTCTTTAGTTTTCAAAAATGCACAGGTTTGGTAGGTTTCCCTAGGTGCCGGCTGAGCTAGAGGCCAAAATCTACAGGTAGGCACTTTGCAAAAAACACCTCTGTTTTCTTTCAAAAAATGTGATATGTCCACGTTTGTGTTTTGGGGCATTTCCTGTCACGGGCGCTAGGCCTACCCACACAAGTGAGGTATCATTTTTATCGAGAGACTTGGGGGAACGCTGGGTGTAAGGAAATTTGTGGCTCCTCTCAGAGTCCAGAATTTTCTGTCACCGAAATGTGAGGAAAACGTGTCTTTTTAGCCACATTTTGAAGTTTGCAAAGGATTCTGGGTAACAGAACCTGGTCAGAACCCCACAAGCCACCTCATCTTGGATTCCCCTAGGTCTCTAGTTTTCAAAAATGCACAGGTTTGGTAGGTTTCCCTAGGTGCCGGCTGAGCTAGGGGCCAAAATCTACAGGTAGGCTCTTTGCAAAAAACACCTCTGTTTTCTTTAAAAAAATGTGATGTGTCCACGTTGCGTTTTGGGGCATTTCCTGTCGTGGGCGCTAGGCCTACCCACACAAGTGAGGTATCATTTTTATCGGGAGACTAGGGGGAAGGCTGGGTGGAAGGAAATTTGTGGCTCTTCTCAGATTCCAGAACTTTCTGTCACCGAAATGTGAGGAAAACGTGATTTTTTAGCCACATTTTGAGGTTTGCAAAGGATTCTGGGTAACAGAACCTGGTCAGAGCCCCACAAGTCACCCCATCTTGGATTCCCCTATGCCTCTAGTTTTCAAAAATGCACAGGTTTGGTAGGTTTCCCTAGGTGCCGGCTGAGCTAGAGGCCATAATCTACAGGTAGGCACTTTGCAAAAAACACCTCTGTTTTATTTAAAAAAATGTGATGTTTCCACGTTGCGTTTTGGGGCATTTCCTGTTGCGGGCGCTAGGCCTACCCACACAAGTGAGGTATCATTGTTATCGAGAGACTTGGGGGAACGCTGGGTGGAAGAAAATTTGTGGCTCCTCTCAGATTCCAGAATTTTCTGTCACCGAAATGTGAGGAAAACGTGTCTTTTTAGCCACATTTTGAGGTTTGCAAAGGATTCAGGGTAACATAACCTGGTCAGAACCCCACAAGTCACCCCATCTTGGATTCCCCTAGGTCTTTAGTTTTCAAAAATGCACAGGTTTGGTAGGTTTCCCTAGGTGCCGGCTGAGCTAGAGGCCAAAATCTACAAGTAGGCACTTTGCAAAAAACACCTCTGTTTTCTTTCAAAAAATGTGATGTGTCCACGTTGTGTTTTGGGGCATTTCCTGTCACGGGCGCTAGGCCTACCCACACAAGTGAGGTATCATTTTTATCGAGAGACTTGGGGGAACGCTGGGTGGAAGGAAATTTGTGGCTTTTCTCAGATTCCAGAACTTTCTGTCACCGAAATTTGAGGAAAACGTGTTTTTTTAGCCAAATTTTAAGGTTTGCAAAGGATTCAGGGTAACAGAACCTGGTCAGAGCCCCACAAGTCACCCCATCTTGGATTCCCCTGGGTTTCTAGTTTTCAAAAATGCACTGGTTTGCCAGGTTTCCCCAGGTGCCGGCTGAGCTAGAGACCAAAATCCACAGGTAGGCACAGTTTTCTATGAAAAAATGTGATGTGTCCACGTTGTGTTTTGGGCCATTTCCTGTCGCAGGCGGTAGGCCTACCCACACAAGTGAGGTATCATTTTTATCAGGAGACTTGGGGGAACGCTGGGTGGAAGGAAGTTTGTGGTTCCTCTCAGAGTCCAGAATTTTCTGTCACCGAAATGTGAGGAGAACGTGTCTTTTTAGCCACATTTTGAGGTTTGCAAAGGATTCTGGGTAACAGAACCTGGTCAGGGCACCACAAGTCACCCCACCTTGGATTCCCCTAGGTCTTTAGTTTTAAAAAATGCACAGGTTTGCCAGGTTTCCCCAGGTGCCGGCTTAGCTAGAGACCAAAATCCACAGGTAGGCACAATTTTCTATGAAAAAATGTGATGTGTCCACGTTGTGTTTTGGGCCATTTCCTGTCGCGGGCGCTAGGCCTACCCACACAAGTGAGGTATCATTTTTATCGGGAGACTTGGGGGATCGCTGGGAGGAAGGAAGTTTGTGGTTCCTCTCAGAGTCCAGAATTTTCTGTCACCGAAATGTGAGGAGAACGTGTCTTTTTAGCCACATTTTGAGGTTTGCAAAGGATTCTGGGTAACAGAACCTGGTCAGAGTCCCACAAGTCACCCCATCTTGGATTCCCCTAGGTCTCTAGTTTTCACAAATGCACAGGTTTGGTAGGTTTTCCTAGGTGCCGGCTGAGCTAGGGGCCAAAATCTACAGGTAGGCACTTTGCAAAAAACACCTCTGTTTTCTGTAAAAAAATGTGATGTGTCCACATTGCGTTTTGGGGCATTTCCTGTCACGGGCGCTAGGCCTACCCACACAAGTGAGGTATCATTTTTATCGGGAGACTTGGGGGAAGGCTGGGTGGAAGGAAATTTGTGGCTCTTCTCAGATTCCAGAACTTTCTGTCACCGAAATGTGAGGAAAACGTGTTTTTTTAGCCACATTTTGAGGTTTGCAAAGGATTCTGGGTAACAGAACCTGGTCAGAGCCCCACAAGTCACCCCATCTTGGATTCCCCTAGGTCTCTAGTTTTTAAAAATGCACAGGTTTGGTAGGTTTCCCTAGGTGCCGGCTGAGCTAGAGGCCAAAATCTACAGGTAGGCACTTTGCAAAAAACACCTCTGTTTTCTTTCAAAAAATGTGATGTGTCCACGTTGCGTTTTGGGGCATTTCCTGTTGTGGGCGCTAGGCCTACCCACACAAGTGAGGTATCATTTTTATCAAGAGACTTGGGGGAACGCTGGGTGGAAGGAAATTTGTGGCTCCTCTCAGATTCCAGAACTTTCTGTCACCAAAATTTGAGGAAAATTTGTTTTTTTAGCCAAAGTTTGAGGTTTGCAGAGGATTCTGGGTAACAGAACCTGGTCAAAGCCCCACAAGTCACCCCATCTTGGATTCCCCTAGGTCTCTAGTTTTTAAAAATGCACAGGTTTGGTAGGTTTCCCTAGGTGCCGGCTGAGCTAGAGGCCAAAATCTACAGGTAGGCACTTTGCAAAAAACACCTCTGTTTTCTTTCAAAAAATGTGATGTGTCCACGTTGCGTTTTGGGGCATTTCCTGTCACGGGCGCTAGGCCTACCAACACAAGAGAGTTATCATTTTTATCGAGAGACTTGGGGGAACGCTGGGTGGAAGGAAATTTGTGGCTCTTCTCAGATTCCAGAACTTTCTGTCACCGAAATGTGAGGAAAACAGTGTTTTTTTAGCCACATTTTGAGGTTTGCAAAGGATTCTGGGTAACAAAACCTGGTCAGAGCCCCACAAGTCACCCCATCTTGGATTCCCCTGGGTTTCTAGTTTTCAAAAATGCACTGGTTTGCCAGGTTTCCCCAGGTGCCGGCTGAGCTACAGACCAAAATCCACAGGTAGGCACAATTTTCTATGAAAAAATGTGATGTGTCCACGTTGTGTTTTGGGCCATTTCCTGTCGCGGGCGCTAGGCCTACCCACACAAGTGAGGTATCATTTTTATCGGGAGACTTGGGGGATCGCTGGGAGGAAGGAAGTTTGTGGCTCCTCTCAGATTCCAGAATTTTCTTTCACCGAAATGTGAGGAAAATGTGTTTTTTTAGCCACATTTTGAGGTTTGCAAAGGATTCTGGGTAACAGAACCTGGTCAGGGCCCCACAAGTCACCCCACCTTGGATTCCCCTAGGTCTTTAGTTTTAAAAAATGCACAGGTTTGCCAGGTTTCCCCAGGTGCCGGCTTAGCTAGAGACCAAAATCCACAGGTAGGCACAGTTTTCTATGAAAAAATTTGATGTGTCCACGTTGTGTTTTGGGTCATTTCCTGTCGCGGGCGCTAGGCCTACCCACACAAGTGAGGTATCATTTTTATCAGGAGACTTGGGGGAACGCTGGGTGGAAGGAAGTTTGTGGCTCCTCTCAGATTCCAGAATTTTCTTTCACCGAAATGTGATGAAAATGTGTTTTTTTAGCCACATTTTGAGGTTTGCAAAGGATTCTGGGTAACAGAACCTGGTCAGAGCCCCACAAGTCACCCTATCTTGGATTCCCCTAGGTCTTTAGTTTTTTAAAATGCACAGGTTTGGTAGGTTTCCCTAGGTGCCGGCTGAGCTAGAGGCCAAAATCTACAGGTAGGCACTTTGCAAAAAACACCTCTGTTTTCTTTCAAAAAATGTGATGTGTCCACGTTGTGTTTTGGGGCATTTCCTGTCACGGGCGCTAGGCCTACCCACACAAGTGAGGTATCATTTTTATCGATAGACTTGGGGGAACGCTGGGTGGAAGGAAATTTGTGGCTCCTTTAAGATTCCAGAACTTTCTGTCACCGAAATGTGAGGAAAACTTGTTTTTATAGCCATATTTTGAGGTTTGCAAAGGATTCTGGGTAACAGAACCTGGTCAGAGCCCCACAAGTCACCCCATCTGAATTCCCCTAGGTCTCTTGTTTTCAAAAATGCACAGGTTTGGTAGGTTTCCCTAGGTGCCGGCTGAGGTAGAGGCCAAAATCTACAGGTAGGCACTTTGCAAAAAACACCTCTGTTTTCTTTCAAAAAATGTGATGTGTCCATGTTGTGTTTTGGGGCATTTCCTGTCACGGGCGCTAGGCCTACCCACACAAGTGAGGTATCATTTTTATCGGGAGACTTGGGGGAACGCTGGGTGGAAGGAAATTAGTGGCTCCTCTCAGATTCCAGAACTTTCTGTCACCGAAATGTGAGGAAAACTTGTTTTTATAGCCATATTTTGAGGTTTGCAAAGGATTCTGGGTAACAGAACCTGGTCGGAGCCCCACAAGTCACCCCATCTTGGATTCCCCTAGGTCTCTAGTTTTCAAAAATGCACAGGTTTGATAGGTTTCCCTAGGTGCCGGCTGAGCTAGAGGCCAAAATCTACAGGTAGGCACTTTGCAAAAAACACATCTGTTTTCTTTAAAAAAATGTGATGTGTCCACGTTGTGTTTTGGGGCATTTACTGTCACAGGTGCTAGGCCTACCCACACAAGTGAGGTATCATTTTTATCAAGAGACTTGGGGGAACGCTGGGTGGAAGGAAATTTGTGGCTCCTCTCAGATTCCAGAACTTTCTGTCACCAAAATTTGAGGAAAATGTGTTTTTTTAGCCAAAGTTTGAGGTTTGCAGAGGATTCTGGGTAACAGAACCTGGTCAGAGCCCCACAAGTCACCCCATCTTGGATTCCCCTAGGTCTCTAGTTTTTACAAATGCACAGGTTTGGTAGGTTTCCCTAGGTGCCGGCTGAGCTAGAGGCCAAAATCTACAGGTAGGCACTTTGCAAAAAACACCTCTGTTTTATTTTAAAAAATGTGATGTGTCCACGTTGCGTTTTGGGGCATTTCCTGTCACGGGCGCTAGGCCTACCCACACAAGTGAAGTATCATTTTTATCAAGAGACTTGGGGGAACGCTGGGTGGAAGGAAATTTGTGGCTCCTCTCAGATTCCAGAACTTTCTGTCACCAAAATTTGAGGAAAATGTGTTTTTTTAGCCAAAGTTTGAGGTTTGCAGAGGATTCTGGGTAACAGAACCTGGTCAGAACCCCACAAGTCACCCCATCCTGGATTCCCCTAGGTCTTTAGTTTTCAAAAATGCACAGGTTTGGTAGGTTTCCCTAGGTGCCGGCTGAGCTAGAGGCCAAAATCTACAGGTAGGCACTTTGCAAAAAACACCTCTGTTTTCTTTAAAAAAATGTGATGTGTCCACGTTGTGTTTTGGGGCATTTCCTGTCACGGGCGCTAGGCCTACCCACACAAGTGAGGTATCATTTTTATCGAGAGACTTGGGGGAACGCTGGGTGGAAGGAAATTTGTGGCTCCTCTCAGATTCCAGAATTTTCTGTCACCAAAATTTGAGGAAAACGTGTTTTTTTAGCCAAATTTTGAGGTTTGCAAAGGATTCTGGGTAACAGAACCTGGTCAGAGCCCCACAAGTCACCCCATCTTGGATTCCCCTGGGTTTCTAGTTTTCAAAAATGCACTGGTTTGCCAGGTTTCCCCAGGTGCCGGCTGAGCTAGAGACCAAAATCCACAGGTAGGCTCAGTTTTCTACGAAAAAATGTGATGTGTCCACGTTGTGTTTTGGGGCATTTCCTGTCACGGGCGCTAGGCCTACCCACACAAGTGAGGTATCATTTTTATCGAGAGACTTGGGGGAACGCTGGGTGGAAGGAAATTTGTGGCTCCTCTCAGATTCCAGAATTTTCTGTCACCAAAATTTGAGAAAAACGTGTTTTTTTAGCCAAATTTTGAGGTTTGCACAGGATTCTGGGTAACATAACCTGGTCAGAGCCCCACAAGTCACCCCATCTTGGATTCCCCTAGGTCTCTAGTTTTCAAAAATGCACAGGTTTGGTAGGTTTCCCTAGGTGCCGGCTGAGCTAGAGGCCAAAATCTACAGGTAGGCACTTTGCAAAAAACACCTCTGTTTTCTTTCAAAAAATGTGATGTGTCCACGTTGTGTTTTGGGGCATTTACTGTCACAGGCGCTTGGCCTACCCACACAAGTGAGGTATCATTTTTATCAAGAGACTTGGGGGAACGCTGGGTGGAAGGAAATTTGTGGCTCCTCTCAGATTCCAGAACTTTCTGTCACCAAAATTTGAGGAAAATGTGTTTTTTTAGCCAAAGTTTGAGGTTTGCAGAGGATTCTGGGTAACAGAACCTGGTCAGAGCCCCACAAGTCACCCCATCTTGGATTCCCCTAGGTCTCTAGTTTTCAAAAATGCACAGGTTTGGTAGGTTTCCCTAGGTGCCGGCTGAGCTAGAGGCCAAAATCTACAGGTAGGCACTTTGCAAAAAACACCTCTGTTTTCTTTCAAAAAATGTGATGTGTCCACGTTGCGTTTTGGGGCATTTCCTGTCACGGGCGCTAGGCCTACCCACACAAGAGAGTTATCATTTTTATCGAGAGACTTGGGGGAACGCTGGTTGGAAGGAAATTTGTGGCTCTTCTCAGATTCCAGAACTTTCTGTCACCGAAATGTGAGGAAAACAGTGTTTTTTTAGCCAAATTTTGAGGTTTGCAAAGGATTCTGGGTAACAAAACCTGGTCAGAGCCCCACAAGTCACCCCATCTTGGATTCCCCTGGGTTTCTAGTTTTCAAAATTGCACTGGTTTGCCAGGTTTCCCCAGGTGCCGGCTGAGCTAGAGACCAAAATCGACAGGTAGGCACAGTTTTCTATGAAAAAATGTGATGTGTCCACGTTGTGTTTTGGGTCATTTCCTGTCGCGGGCGCTAGGCCTACCCACACAAGTGAGGTATCATTTTTATCAGGAGACTTGGGGGAATGCTGGGTGGAAGGAAGTTTGTGGCTTTTCTCAGATTCCAGAACTTTCTCTCACCGAAATTTGAGGAAAACGTGTTTTTTTAGCCAAATTTTGAGGTTTGCAAAGGATTCTGGGTAACAGAACCTGGTAAGAGCCCCACAAGTCACCCCATCTTGGATTCCCCTGGGTTTCTAGTTTTCAAAAATGCACTGGTTTGCCAGGTTTCCCCAGGTGCCGGCTGAGCTAGAGACCAAAATCCACAGGTAGGCACAGTTTTCTATGAAAAAATGTGATGTGTCCACGTTGTGTGTTGGGCCATTTCCTGTCGCAGGCGCTAGGCCTACCCACACAAGTGAGAAAACATTTTTATCAGGAGACTTGGGGGAACGCTGGTGGAAGGAAGTTTGTGGTTCCTCTCAGAGTCCAGAATTTTCTGTCACCGAAATGTGAGGAAAATGTGTTTTTTTAGCCACATTTTGAGGTTTGCAAAGGATTCTGGGTAACAGAACCTGGTCAGAGCCCCACAAGTCACCCCATCTTGGATTCCCCTAGGTCTTTAGTTTTAAAAAATGCACAGGTTTGGTAGGTTCCCCTAGGTGCCGGCTGAGCTAGAGGCCAAAATCTACAGGTAGGCACTTTGCAAAAAACACCTCTGTTTTCTTTCAAAAAATGTGATGTGTCCACATTGTGTTTTGGGGCATTTCCTGTCACTGGCGCTAGGCCTAACCACACAAGTGAGGTATCATTTTTATCGATAGACTTGGGGAAACGCTGGGTGTAAGGAAATTTGTGGCTCCTCTCAGATTCCAGAACTTTCTGTCACCGAAATGTGAGGAAAACGTGTTTTTATAGCCACATTTTGAGGTTTGCAAAGGATTCTGGGTAACAGAACCTGGTCAGAGCCCCACAAGTCACACCATCTTGGATTCCCCTAGGTCTCTTGTTTTCAAAAATGCACAGGTTTGGTAGGTTTCCCTAGGTGCCGGCTGAGCTAGAGGCCAAAATCTACAGGTAGGCACTTTGCAAAAAACACCTCTGTTTTCTTTAAAAAAATGTGATGTGTCCACGTTTGTGTTTTGGGGCATTTCCTGTCACGGGTGCTAGGCCTACCCACACAAGTGAGGTATCATTTTTATCGAGAGACTTGGGGGAACGCTGGGTGTAAGGAAATTTGTGGCTCCTCTCAGATTCCAGAACTTTCTGTCACCGAAATGCGAGGAAAACGTGTTTTTTTAGCCAAATTGTGAGGTTTGCAAAGGATTCTGGGTAACAGAACCTGGTCAGAGCCCCACAAGCCACCTCATCTTGGATTCCCCTAGGTCTCTAGTTTTCAAAAATGCACAGGTTTGGTAGGTTTCCCTAGGTGCCGGCTGAGCTAGGGGCCAAAATCTACAGGTAGGCACTTTGCAAAAAACACCTCTGTTTTCTTTAAAAAATATGTGATGTGTCCACGTTGCGTTTTGGGGCATTTCCTGTTGTGGGCGCTAGGCCTACCCACTCAAGTGAGGTATCATTTTTATCGAGAGACTTGGGGGAACGCTGGGTGGAAGGAAATTTGTGGCTCCTCTCAGATTCCAGAATTTTCTGTCATCGAAATGTGAGGAAAACGTGTCTTTTTAGCCACATTTTGAGGTTTGCAAAGGATTCTGGGTAACAGAACCTGGTCAGAACCCCACAAGTCACCCCATCTTGGATTCCCCTAGGTCTTTAGTTTTCAAAAATGCACAGGTTTGGTAGGTTTCCCTAGGTGCCGGCTGAGCTACAGGCCAAAATCTACAGGTAGGCACTTTGCAAAAAACACCTCCGTTTTCTTTCAAAAAATGTGATGTGTCCACGTTGTGTTTTGGGGCATTTCCTGTCCCGGGCGCTAGGCCTACCCACACAAGTGAGGTATCATTTTTATCGAGAGACTTGGGGGAACGCTGGGTGGAAGGAAATTTGTGGCTTTTCTCAGATTCCAGAACTTTCTCTCACCGAAATTTGAGGAAAACGTGTTTTTTTAGCCAAATTTTGAGGTTTGCAAAGGATTCTGGGTAACAGAACCTGGTAAGAGCCCCACAAGTCACCCCATCTTGGATTCCCCTGGGTTTCTAGTTTTCAAAAATGCACTGGTTTGCCAGGTTTCCCCAGGTGCCGGCTGAGCTAGAGACCAAAATCCACAGGTAGGCACAGTTTTCTATGAAAAAATGTGATGTGTCCACGCTGTGTGTTGGGCCATTTCCTGTCGCAGGCGCTAGGCCTACCCACACAAGTGAGAAAACATTTTTATCAGGAGACTTGGGGGAACGCTGGGTGGAAGGAAGTTTGTGGTTCCTCTCAGAGTCCAGAATTTTCTGTCACCGAAATGTGAGGAAAATGTGTTTTTTTAGCCACATTTTGAGGTTTGCAAAGGATTCTGGGTAACAGAACCTGGTCAGAGCCCCACAAGTCACCCCATCTTGGATTCCCCTAGGTCTTTAGTTTTCAAAAATGCACAGGTTTGGTAGGTTCCCCTAGGTGCCGGCTGAGCTAGAGGCCAAAATCTACAGGTAGGCACTTTGCAAAAAACACCTCTGTTTTCTTTCAAAAAATGAGATGTGTCCACATTGTGTTTTGGGGCATTTCCTGTCACTGGCGCTAGGCCTAACCACACAAGTGAGGTATCATTTTTATTGATAGACTTGGGGAAACGCTGGGTGTAAGGAAATTTGTGGCTCCTCTCAGATTCCAGAACTTTCTGTCACCGAAATGTGAGGAAAACGTGTTTTTATAGCCACATTTTGAGGTTTGCAAAGGATTCTGGGTAACAGAACCTGGTCAGAGCCCCACAAGTCACCCCATCTTGGATTCCCCTAGGTCTCTTGTTTTCAAAAATGCACAGGTTTGGTAGGTTTCCCTAGGTGCCGGCTGAGCTAGAGGCCAAAATCTACAGGTAGGCACTTTGCAAAAAACACCTCTGTTTTCTTTCAAAAAATGTGATGTGTCCATGTTTGTGTTTTGGGGCATTTCCTGTCACGGGTGCTAGGCCTACCCACACAAGTGAGGTATCATTTTTATCGAGAGACTTGGGGGAACGCTGGGTGTAAGGAAATTTGTGGCTCCTCTCAGATTCCAGAACTTTCTGTCACCGAAATGCGAGGAAAACTTGTTTTTTTAGCCAAATTGTGAGGTTTGCAAAGGATTCTGGGTAACAGAACCTGGTCAGAGCCCCACAAGCCACCTCATCTTGGATTCCCCTAGGTCTCTAGTTTTCAAAAATGCACAGGTTTGGTAGGTTTCCCTAGGTGCCGGCTGAGCTAGGGGCCAAAATCTACAGGTAGGCTCTTTGCAAAAAACACCTCTGTTTTCTTTAAAAAAATGTGATGTGTCCACGTTGCGTTTTGGGGCATTTCCTGTCGTGGGCGCTAGGCCTACCCACACAAGTGAGGTATCATTTTTATCGGGAGACTTAGGGGAACGCTGGGTGGAAGGAAATTTGTGGCTCCTCTCAGATTCCAGAATTTTCTGTCACCGAAATGTGAGGAAAACGTGTCTTTTTAGCCACATTTTGAGGTTTGCAAAGGATTCTGGGTAACAGAACCTGGTCAGAGCCCCACAAGCCACCTCATCTTGGATTCCCCTAGGTCTCTAGTTTTCAAAAATGCACAGGTTTGGTAGGTTTCCCTAGGTGCCGGCTGAGCTAGGGGCCAAAATCTACAGGTAGGCTCTTTGCAAAAAACACCTCTGTTTTCTTTAAAAAAATGTGATGTGTCCACGTTGTGTTTTGGGGCATTTCCTGTCACGGGCGCTAGGCCTACCCACACAAGTGAGGTATCATTTTTATCGAGAGACTTGGGGGAACGCTGGGTGGAAGGAAATTTGTGGCTCCTCTCAGATTCCAGAATTTTCTGTCACCAAAATGTGAGGAAAACGTGTTTTTTTAGCCAAAGTTTGAGGTTTGCAGAGGATTCTGGGTAACAGAACCTGGTCAGAGCCCCACAAGTCACCCCATCTTGGATTCCCCTAGGTCTCTAGTTTTCACAAATGCACAGGTTTGGTAGGTTTCCCTAGGTGCCGGCTGAGCTAGAGGCCAAAATCTACAGGTAGGCACTTTGCAAAAAACACCTCTGTTTTATTTTAAAAAATGTGATGTGTCCACGTTGCGTTTTGGGGCATTTCCTGTCACGGGCGCTAGGCCTACCCACACAAGTGAGGTATCATTTTTATCAAGAGACTTGGGGGAACGCTGGGTGGAAGGAAATTTGTGGCTCCTCTCAGATTCCAGAACTTTCTGTCACCAAAATTTGAGGAAAATGTGTTTTTTTAGCCAAAGTTTGAGGTTTGCAGAGGATTCTGGGTAACAGAACCTGGTCAGAGCCCCACAAGTCACCCCATCTTGGATTCCCCTAGGTCTCTAGTTTTCAAAAATGCACAGGTTTGGTAGGTTTCCCTAGGTGCCGGCTGAGCTAGGGGCCAAAATCTACAGGTAGGCTCTTTGCAAAAAACACCTCTGTTTTCTTTAAAAAAATGTGATGTGTCCACGTTGCGTTTTGGGGCATTTCCTGTCGTGGGCGCTAGGCCTACCCACACAAGTGAGGTATCATTTTTATCGGGAGACTTGGGGGAACGCTGGGTGGAAGGAAATTTGTGGCTCTTCTCAGATTCCAGAACTTTCTGTCACCGAAATGTGAGGAAAACGTGTTTTTTTAGCCAAATTTTGCGGTTTGCACAGGATTCTGGTTAACAGAACCTGGTCAGAGCCCCACAAGTCACCCCGTCTTGAATTCCCCTAGGTCTCTTGTTTTCAAAAATGCACAGGTTTGGTAGGTTTCCCTAGTTGCCGGCTGAGCTAGAGGCCAAAATCTAATGTTAGGCACTTTGCAAAAAACACCTCTGTTTTCTTTCAAAAAATGTGATGTGTCCACGTTGTGTTTTGGGGCATTTCCTGTCGCGGGCGCTAGGCCTACCCACACAAGTGAGGAATCATTTTTATCGTGTGACATGGGGGAAGGCTGGGTGGAAGGAAATTTGTGGCTCTTCTCAGATTCCAGAACTGTCTGTCACCGAAATGTGAGGAAAACGTGTTTTGTAGCCAAATTGTGAGGTTTGCAAAGGATTCTGGGTAACAGAACCTGGTCAGAGCCCCACAAGTCACCCCATCTTGGATTCCCCTAGGTCTCTAGTTTTCACAAATGCACAGGTTTGGTAGGTTTCCCTAGGTGCAGGCTGAGCTAGGGGCCAAAATCTACAGGTAGGCACTTTGCAAAAAACACCTCTGTTTTCTTTAAAAAAATGTGATGTGTCCACGTTGCGTTTTGGGGTATTTGCAGTCGCGGCAGCTAGGCCTACCCACACAAGTGAGGTATCATTTTTATCGGGAGACTTGGGGGAAGGCTGGGTGGAAGGAAATTTGTGGCTGTTCTCAGATTCCAGAACTTTCTGTCACCGATATGTGAGGAAAACGTGTTTTTTTAACCACATTTTGAGGTTTGCAAAGGATTCTGGGTAACAGAACCTGGTCAGAGCCCCACAAGTCACCCCATCTTGGATTCCCCTAGGTCTCTAGTTTTTAAAAATGCACAGGTTTGGTAGGTTTCCCTAGGTGCCGGCTGAGCTAGTGGCCAAAATCTACAGGTAGGAACTTTGCAAAAAACACCTCTGTTTTCTTTAAAAAAATGTGATGTGTCCAAGTTGCATTTTGGGGCATTTCCTGTCGCGGGCGCTAGGCCTACCCACACAAGTGAGGTATCATTTTTATCGGGAGACTTGGGGGAACGCTGGGTGGAAGGAAATTTGAGGCTCTTCTCAGATTCCAGAACTTTCTATTACCGAAATGTGAGGAAAACGTGTTTTTTTAGCCAAATTTTGAGGTTTGCACAGGATTCTGGTTAACAGAACCTGGTCAGAGCCCCACAAGTCACCCCATCTTGGATTCCCCTTGGTTTCTAGTTTTCAAAAATGCACTGGTTTGCCAGGTTTCCCCAGGTGCCGGCTGGGCTAGAGACCAAAATCCACAGGTAGGCACAGTTTTCTATGAAAAAATGTGATGTGTCCACGTTGTGTTTTGGGCCATTTCCTGTCGCAGGCGCTAGGCCTACCCACATAAGTGAGGTATCATTTTTATCAGGAGACTTGGGGGAACGCTGGGTGGAAGGAAATTTGTGGCTCCTCTCCGATTCCAGAACTTTCTGTCACCGAAATGTGAGGAAAACTTGTTTTTTTAGGCACATTTTGAGGTTTGCAAAGGATTCTGGGTAACAGAACTTGGTCAGAGCCACACAAGTCACCCGATCTTGGATTCCCCTAGGTCTCTAGTTTTAAAAAATGCACAGGTTTGGTAGGTTTCCCTATGTGCCGGCTGAGCTAGAGGCCAAAATCTACAGGTAGGCACTTTGCAAAAAACACCTCTGTTTTTTTTAAAAAAATGTGATGTGTCCACGTTGTGTTTTCGGGCATTTCCTGTCACGGGCGCTAGGCCTACCCACACAAGTGAGGTATCATTTTTATCAAGAGACTTGGGGGAACGCTGGGTGGAAGGAAATTTGTGGCTCCTCTCAGATTCCAGAACTTTCTGTCACCAAAATTTGAGGAAAATGTGTTTTTTTAGCCAAAGTTTGAGGTTTGCAAAGGATTCTGGGTAACATAACCTGGTCAGAGCCCCACAAGTCACCCCATCTTGGATTCCCCTAGGTCTCTAGTTTTCACAAATGCACAGGTTTGGTGGGTTTCCCTAGGTGCCGGCTGAGCTAGAGGCCAAAATCTACAGGTAGGCACTTTGCAAAAAACACCTCTGTTTTCTTTCAAAAAATGTGATGTGTCCATGTTGTGTTTTGGGGCATTTCCTGTCACGGGTGCTAGGCCTACCCACACAAGTGAGGTATAATTTTTATCGGGAGACTTGGGGGAAGGCTGGGTGGAAGGAAATTTGTGGCTCTTCTCAGAATCCAGAACTTTCTGTCACCGAAATGTGAGGAAAACGTGTTTTTTTATCCACATTTTATGGTTTGCAAAGGATTCTGGGTAATAGAACCTGGTCAGAGCCCCACAAGTCACCCCATCTTGGATTCCCCTAGGCCTCTAGTTTTCAAAAATGCACAGGTTTGGTAGGTTTCCCTAGGTGCCGGCTGAGCTAGAGGCCAAAATCTACAGGTAGGCACTTTGCAAAAAACACCTCTGTTTTCTTTAAAAAATATGTGATGTGTCCACGTTGCGTTTTGGGGCATTTCCTGTTGTGGGCGCTAGGCCTACCCACACAAGTGAGGTATCATTTTTATCGAGAGACTTGGGGGAACGCTGGGTGGAAGGAAATTTGTGGCTCCTCTCAGATTCCAGAATTTTCTGTCATCGAAATGTGAGGAAAACGTGTCTTTTTAGCCACATTTTGAGGTTTGCAAAGGATTCTGGGTAACAGAACCTGGTCAGAACCCCACAAGTCACCCCATCTTGGATTCCCCTAGGTCTTTAGTTTTCAAAAATGCACAGGTTTGGTAGGTTTCCCTAGGTGCCGGCTGAGCTACAGGCCAAAATCTACAGGTAGGCACTTTGCAAAAAACACCTCCGTTTTCTTTCAAAAAATGTGATGTGTCCACGTTGTGTTTTGGGGCATTTCCTGTCCCGGGCGCTAGGCCTACCCACACAAGTGAGGTATCATTTTTATCGAGAGACTTGGGGGAACGCTGGGTGGAAGGAAATTTGTGGCTTTTCTCAGATTCCAGAACTTTCTCTCACCGAAATTTGAGGAAAACGTGTTTTTTTAGCCATATTTTGAGGTTTGCAAAGGATTCTGGGTAACAGAACCTGGTAAGAGCCCCACAAGTCACCCCATCTTGGATTCCCCTGGGTTTCTAGTTTTCAAAAATGCACTGGTTTGCCAGGTTTCCCCAGGTGCCGGCTGAGCTAGAGACCAAAATCCACAGGTAGGCACAGTTTTCTATGAAAAAATGTGATGTGTCCACGTTGTGTGTTGGGCCATTTCCTGTCGCAGGCGCTAGGCCTACCCACACAAGTGAGAAAACATTTTTATCAGGAGACTTGGGGGAACGCTGGGTGGAAGGAAGTTTGTGGTTCCTCTCAGAGTCCAGAATTTTCTGTCACCGAAATGTGAGGAAAATGTGTTTTTTTAGCCACATTTTGAGGTTTGCAAAGGATTCTGGGTAACAGAACCTGGTCAGAGCCCCACAAGTCACCCCATCTTGGATTCCCCTAGGTCTTTAGTTTTCAAAAATGCACAGGTTTGGTAGGTTCCCCTAGGTGCCGGCTGAGCTAGAGGCCAAAATCTACAGGTAGGCACTTTGCAAAAAACACCTCTGTTTTCTTTCAAAAAATGTGATGTGTCCACATTGTGTTTTGGGGCATTTCCTGTCACTGGCGCTAGGCCTAACCACACAAGTGAGGTATCATTTTTATCGATAGACTTGGGGAAACGCTAGGTGTAAGGAAATTTGTGGCTCCTCTCAGATTCCAGAACTTTCTGTCACCGAAATGTGAGGAAAACGTGTTTTTATAGCCACATTTTGAGGTTTGCAAAGGATTCTGGGTAACAGAACCTGGTCAGAGCCCCACAAGTCACCCCATCTTGGATTCCCCTAGGTCTCTTGTTTTAAAAAATGCACAGGTTTGGTAGGTTTCCCTAGGTGCCGGCTGAGCTAGAGGCCAAAATCTACAGGTAGGCACTTTGCAAAAAACACCTCTGTTTTCTTTCAAAAAATGTGATGTGTCCACGTTTGTGTTTTGGGGCATTTCCTGTCACGGGTGCTAGGCCTACCCACACAAGTGAGGTATAATTTTTATCGGGAGACTTGGGGGAAGGCTGGGTGGAAGGAAATTTGTGGCTCTTCTCAGAATCCAGAACTTTCTGTCACCAAAATTTGAGGAAAATGTGTTTTTTTAGCCAAAGTTTGAGGTTTGCAAAGGATTCTGGGTAACATAACCTGGTCAGAGCCCCACAAGTCACCCCATCTTGGATTCCCCTAGGTCTCTAGTTTTCACAAATGCACAGGTTTGGTGGGTTTCCCTAGGTGCCGGCTGAGCTAGAGGCCAAAATCTACAGGTAGGCACTTTGCAAAAAACACCTCTGTTTTCTTTCAAAAAATGTGATGTGTCCATGTTGTGTTTTGGGGCATTTCCTGTCACGGGTGCTAGGCCTACCCACACAAGTGAGGTATAATTTTTATCGGGAGACTTGGGGGAAGGCTGGGTGGAAGGAAATTTGTGGCTCTTCTCAGAATCCAGAACTTTCTGTCACCGAAATGTGAGGAAAACGTGTTTTTTTATCCACATTTTGAGGTTTGCAAAGGATTCTGGGTAATAGAACCTGGTCAGAGCCCCACAAGTCACCCGATCTTGGATTCCCCTAGGTCTCTAGTTTTAAAAAATGCACAGGTTTGGTAGGTTTCCCTATGTGCCGGCTGAGCTAGAGGCCAAAATCTACAGGTAGGCACTTTGCAAAAAACACCTCTGTTTTTTTTAAAAAAATGTGATGTGTCCACGTTGTGTTTTGGGGCATTTCCTGTCACGGGCGCTAGGCCTACCCACACAAGTGAGGTATCATTTTTATCAAGAGACTTGGGGGAACGCTGGGTGGAAGGAAATTTGTGGCTCCTCTCAGATTCCAGAACTTTCTGTCACCAAAATTTGAGGAAAATGTGTTTTTTTAGCCAAAGTTTGAGGTTTGCAAAGGATTCTGGGTAACATAACCTGGTCAGAGCCCCACAAGTCACCCCATCTTGGATTCCCCTAGGTCTCTAGTTTTCACAAATGCACAGGTTTGGTGGGTTTCCCTAGGTGCCGGCTGAGCTAGAGGCCAAAATCTACAGGTAGGCACTTTGCAAAAAACACCTCTGTTTTCTTTCAAAAAATGTGATGTGTCCATGTTGTGTTTTGGGGCATTTCCTGTCACGGGTGCTAGGCCTACCCACACAAGTGAGGTATAATTTTTATCGGGAGACTTGGGGGAAGGCTGGGTGGAAGGAAATTTGTGGCTCTTCTCAGAATCCAGAACTTTCTGTCACCGAAATGTGAGGAAAACGTGTTTTTTTATCCACATTTTGAGGTTTGCAAAGGATTCTGGGTAATAGAACCTGGTCAGAGCCCCACAAGTCACCCCATCTTGGATTCCCCTAGGCCTCTAGTTTTCAAAAATGCACAGGTTTGGTAGGTTTCCCTAGGTGCCGGCTGAGCTAGAGGCCAAAATCTACAGGTAGGCACTTTGCAAAAAACACCTCTGTTTTCTTTAAAAAATATGTGATGTGTCCACGTTGCGTTTTGGGGCATTTCCTGTTGTGGGCGCTAGGCCTACCCACACAAGTGAGGTATCATTTTTATCGAGAGACTTGGGGGAACGCTGGGTGGAAGGAAATTTGTGGCTCCTCTCAGATTCCAGAATTTTCTGTCATCGAAATGTGAGGAAAACGTGTCTTTTTAGCCACATTTTGAGGTTTGCAAAGGATTCTGGGTAACAGAACCTGGTCAGAACCCCACAAGTCACCCCATCTTGGATTCCCCTAGGTCTTTAGTTTTCAAAAATGCACAGGTTTGGTAGGTTTCCCTAGGTGCCGGCTGAGCTACAGGCCAAAATCTACAGGTAGGCACTTTGCAAAAAACACCTCCGTTTTCTTTCAAAAAATGTGATGTGTCCACGTTGTGTTTTGGGGCATTTCCTGTCCCGGGCGCTAGGCCTACCCACACAAGTGAGGTATCATTTTTATCGAGAGACTTGGGGGAACGCTGGGTGGAAGGAAATTTGTGGCTTTTCTCAGATTCCAGAACTTTCTCTCACCGAAATTTGAGGAAAACGTGTTTTTTTAGCCAAATTTTGAGGTTTGCAAAGGATTCTGGGTAACAGAACCTGGTAAGAGCCCCACAAGTCACCCCATCTTGGATTCCCCTGGTTTTCTAGTTTTCAAAAATGCACTGGTTTGCCAGGTTTCCCCAGGTGCCGGCTGAGCTAGAGACCAAAATCCACAGGTAGGCACAGTTTTCTATGAAAAAATGTGATGTGTCCACGTTGTGTGTTGGGCCATTTCCTGTCGCAGGCGCTAGGCCTACCCACACAAGTGAGAAAACATTTTTATCAGGAGACTTGGGGGAACGCTGGGTGGAAGGAAGTTTGTGGTTCCTCTCAGAGTCCAGAATTTTCTGTCACCGAAATGTGAGGAAAATGTGTTTTTTTAGCCACATTTTGAGGTTTGCAAAGGATTCTGGGTAACAGAACCTGGTCAGAGCCCCACAAGTCACCCCATCTTGGATTCCCCTAGGTCTTTAGTTTTCAAAAATGCACAGGTTTGGTAGGTTCCCCTAGGTGCCGGCTGAGCTAGAGGCCAAAATCTACAGGTAGGCACTTTGCAAAAAACACCTCTGTTTTCTTTCAAAAAATGTGATGTGTCCACATTGTGTTTTGGGGCATTTCCTGTCACTGGCGCTAGGCCTAACCACACAAGTGAGGTATCATTTTTATCGATAGACTTGGGGAAACGCTGGGTGTAAGGAAATTTGTGGCTCCTCTCAGATTCCAGAACTTTCTGTCACCGAAATGTGAGGAAAACGTGTTTTTATAGCCACATTTTGAGGTTTGCAAAGGATTCTGGGTAACAGAACCTGGTCAGAGCCCCACAAGGCACCCCATCTTGGATTCCCCTAGGTCTCTTGTTTTCAAAAATGCACAGGTTTGGTAGGTTTCCCTAGGTGCCGGCTGAGCTAGAGGCCAAAATCTACAGGTAGGCACTTTGCAAAAAACACCTCTGTTTTCTTTCAAAAAATGTGATGTGTCCACGTTTGTGTTTTGGGGCATTTCCTGTCCCGGGTGCTAGGCCTACCCACACAAGTGAGGTATAATTTTTATCGGGAGACTTGGGGGAAGGCTGGGTGGAAGGAAATTTGTGGCTCTTCTCAGAATCCAGAACTTTCTGTCACCGAAATGTGAGGAAAACGTGTTTTTTTATCCACATTTTGAGGTTTGCAAAGGATTCTGGGTAATAGAACCTGGTCAGAGCCCCACAAGTCACCCCATCTTGGATTCCCCTAGGCCTCTAGTTTTCAAAAATGCACAGGTTTGGTAGGTTTCCCTAGGTGCCGGCTGAGCTAGAGGCCAAAATCTACAGGTAGGCACTTTGCAAAAAACACCTCTGTTTTCTTTAAAAAATATGTGATGTGTCCACGTTGCGTTTTGGGGCATTTCCTGTTGTGGGCGCTAGGCCTACCCACACAAGTGAGGTATCATTTTTATCGAGAGACTTGGGGGAACGCTGGGTGGAAGGAAATTTGTGGCTCCTCTCAGATTCCAGAATTTTCTGTCATCGAAATGTGAGGAAAACGTGTCTTTTTAGCCACATTTTGAGGTTTGCAAAGGATTCTGGGTAACAGAACCTGGTCAGAACCCCACAAGTCACCCCATCTTGGATTCCCCTAGGTCTTTAGTTTTCAAAAATGCACAGGTTTGGTAGGTTTCCCTAGGTGCCGGCTGAGCTACAGGCCAAAATCTACAGGTAGGCACTTTGCAAAAAACACCTCCGTTTTCTTTCAAAAAATGTGATGTGTCCACGTTGTGTTTTGGGGCATTTCCTGTCCCGGGCGCTAGGCCTACCCACACAAGTGAGGTATCATTTTTATCGAGAGACTTGGGGGAACGCTGGGTGGAAGGAAATTTGTGGCTTTTCTCAGATTCCAGAACTTTCTCTCACCGAAATTTGAGGAAAACGTGTTTTTTTAGCCAAATTTTGAGGTTTGCAAAGGATTCTGGGTAACAGAACCTGGTAAGAGCCCCACAAGTCACCCCATCTTGGATTCCCCTGGGTTTCTAGTTTTCAAAAATGCACTGGTTTGCCAGGTTTCCCCAGGTGCCGGCTGAGCTAGAGACCAAAATCCACAGGTAGGCACAGTTTTCTATGAAAAAATGTGATGTGTCCACGTTGTGTGTTGGGCCATTTCCTGTCGCAGGCGCTAGGCCTACCCACACAAGTGAGAAAACATTTTTATCAGGAGACTTGGGGGAACGCTGGGTGGAAGGAAGTTTGTGGTTCCTCTCAGAGTCCAGAATTTTCTGTCACCGAAATGTGAGGAAAATGTGTTTTTTTAGCCACATTTTGAGGTTTGCAAAGGATTCTGGGTAACAGAACCTGGTCAGAGCCCCACAAGTCACCCCATCTTGGATTCCCCTAGGTCTTTAGTTTTCAAAAATGCACAGGTTTGGTAGGTTCCTCTAGGTGCCGGCTGAGCTAGAGGCCAAAATCTACAGGTAGGCACTTTGCAAAAAACACCTCTGTTTTCTTTCAAAAAATGTGATGTGTCCACATTGTGTTTTGGGGCATTTCCTGTCACTGGCGCTAGGCCTAACCACACAAGTGAGGTATCATTTTTATCGATAGACTTGGGGAAACGCTGGGTGTAAGGAAATTTGTGGCTCCTCTCAGATTCCAGAACTTTCTGTCACCGAAATGTGAGGAAAACGTGTTTTTATAGCCACATTTTGAGGTTTGCAAAGGATTCTGGGTAACAGAACCTGGTCAGAGCCCCACAAGTCACCCCATCTTGGATTCCCCTAGGTCTCTTGTTTTCAAAAATGCACAGGTTTGGTAGGTTTCCCTAGGTGCCGGCTGAGCTAGAGGCCAAAATCTACAGGTAGGCACTTTGCAAAAAACACCTCTGTTTTCTTTCAAAAAATGTGATGTGTCCACGTTTGTGTTTTGGGGCATTTCCTGTCACGGGTGCTAGGCCTACCCACACAAGTGAGGTATCATTTTTATCGAGAGACTTGGGGGAACGCTGGGTGTAAGGAAATTTGTGGCTCCTCTCAGATTCCAGAACTTTCTGTCACCGAAATGCGAGGAAAACTTGTTTTTTTAGCCAAATTGTGAGGTTTGCAAAGGATTCTGGGTAACAGAACCTGGTCAGAGCCCCACAAGCCACCTCATCTTGGATTCCCCTAGGTCTCTAGTTTTCAAAAATGCACAGGTTTGGTAGGTTTCCCTAGGTGCCGGCTGAGCTAGGGGCCAAAATCTACAGGTAGGCTCTTTGCAAAAAACACCTCTGTTTTCTTTAAAAAAATGTGATGTGTCCACGTTGCGTTTTGGGGCATTTCCTGTCGTGGGCGCTAGGCCTACCCACACAAGTGAGGTATCATTTTCATCGGGAGACTTAGGGGAACGCTGGGTGGAAGGAAATTTGTGGCTCCTCTCAGATTCCAGAATTTTCTGTCACCGAAATGTGAGGAAAACGTGTCTTTTTAGCCACATTTTGAGGTTTGCAAAGGATTCTGGGTAACAGAACCTGGTCAGAACCCCACAAGTCACCCCATCTTGGATTCCCCTAGGTCTTTAGTTTTCAAAAATGCACAGGTTTCGTAGGTTTCCCTAGGTGCCGGCTGAGCTAGAGGCCAAAATCTACAGGTAGGCACTTTGCAAAAAACACCTCTGTTTTCTTTTAAAAAATGTGATGTGTCCACGTTGTGTTTTGGGGCATTTCCTGTCCCGGGCGCTAGGCCTACCCACACAAGTGAGGTATCATTTTTATCGAGAGACTTGGGGGAACGCTGGGTGGAAGGAAATTTGTGGCTCCTCTCAGATTCCAGAATTTTCTGTCACCAAAATTTGAGGAAAACGTGTTTTTTTAGCCAAAGTTTGAGGTTTGCAGAGGATTCTGGGTAACAGAACCTGGTCAGAGCCCCACAAGTCACCCCATCTTGGATTCCCCTAGGTCTCTAGTTTTCACAAATGCACAGGTTTGGTAGGTTTCCCTAGGTGCCGGCTGAGCTAGAGGCCAAAATCTACAGGTAGGCACTTTGCAAAAAACACCTCTGTTTTATTTTAAAAAATGTGATGTGTCCACGTTGCGTTTTGGGGCATTTCCTGTCACGGGCGCTAGGCCTACCCACACAAGTGAGGTATCATTTTTATCAAGAGACTTGGGGGAACACTGGGTGGAAGGAAATTTGTGGCTCCTCTCAGATTCCAGAACTTTCTGTCACCAAAATTTGAGGAAAATGTGTTTTTTTAGCCAAAGTTTGAGGTTTGCAGAGGATTCTGGGTAACAGAACCTGGTCAGAGCCCCACAAGTCACCCCATCTTGGATTCCCCTAGGTCTCTAGTTTTCAAAAATGCACAGGTTTGGTAGGTTTCCCTAGGTGCCGGCTGAGCTAGGGGCCAAAATCTACAGGTAGGCTCTTTGCAAAAAACACCTCTGTTTTCTTTAAAAAAATGTGATGTGTCCACGTTGCGTTTTGGGGCATTTCCTGTCGTGGGCGCTAGGCCTACCCACACAAGTGAGGTATCATTTTTATCGGGAGACTTGGGGGAACGCTGGGTGGAAGGAAATTTGTGGCTCTTCTCAGATTCCAGAACTTTCTGTCACCGAAATGTGAGGAAAACGTGTTTTTTTAGCCAAATTTTGCGGTTTGCACAGGATTCTGGTTAACAGAACCTGGTCAGAGCCCCACAAGTCACCCCGTCTTGAATTCCCCTAGGTCTCTTGTTTTCAAAAATGCACAGGTTTGGTAGGTTTCCCTAGTTGCCGGCTGAGCTAGAGGCCAAAATCTAATGTTAGGCACTTTGCAAAAAACACCTCTGTTTTCTTTCAAAAAATGTGATGTGTCCACGTTGTGTTTTGGGGCATTTCCTGTCGCGGGCGCTAGGCCTACCCACACAAGTGAGGAATCATTTTTATCGTGTGACATGGGGGAAGGCTGGGTGGAAGGAAATTTGTGGCTCTTCTCAGATTCCAGAACTGTCTGTCACCGAAATGTGAGGAAAACGTGTTTTGTAGCCAAATTGTGAGGTTTGCAAAGGATTCTGGGTAACAGAACCTGGTCAGAGCCCCACAAGTCACCCCATCTTGGATTCCCCTAGGTCTCTAGTTTTCACAAATGCACAGGTTTGGTAGGTTTCCCTAGGTGCAGGCTGAGCTAGGGGCCAAAATCTACAGGTAGGCACTTTGCAAAAAACACCTCTGTTTTCTTTAAAAAATGTGATGTGTCCACGTTGCGTTTTGGGGTATTTGCAGTCGCGGCAGCTAGGCCTACCCACACAAGTGAGGTATCATTTTTATCGGGAGACTTGGGGGAAGGCTGGGTGGAAGGAAATTTGTGGCTGTTCTCAGATTCCAGAACTTTCTGTCACCGATATGTGAGGAAAACGTGTTTTTTTAACCACATTTTGAGGTTTGCAAAGGATTCTGGGTAACAGAACCTGGTCAGAGCCCCACAAGTCACCCCATCTTGGATTCCCCTAGGTCTCTAGTTTTTAAAAATGCACAGGTTTGGTAGGTTTCCCTAGGTGCCGGCTGAGCTAGTGGCCAAAATCTACAGGTAGGAACTTTGCAAAAAACACCTCTGTTTTCTTTAAAAAAATGTGATGTGTCCAAGTTGCATTTTGGGGCATTTCCTGTCGCGGGCGCTAGGCCTACCCACACAAGTGAGGTATCATTTTTATCGGGAGACTTGGGGGAACGCTGGGTGGAAGGAAATTTGAGGCTCTTCTCAGATTCCAGAACTTTCTATTACCGAAATGTGAGGAAAACGTGTTTTTTTAGCCAAATTTTGAGGTTTGCACAGGATTCTGGTTAACAGAACCTGGTCAGAGCCCCACAAGTCACCCCATCTTGGATTCCCCTTGGTTTCTAGTTTTCACAAATGCACTGGTTTGCCAGGTTTCCCCAGGTGCCGGCTGGGCTAGAGACCAAAATCCACAGGTAGGCACAGTTTTCTATGAAAAAATGTGATGTGTCCACGTTGTGTTTTGGGCCATTTCCTGTCGCAGGCGCTAGGCCTACCCACATAAGTGAGGTATCATTTTTATCAGGAGACTTGGGGGAACGCTGGGTGGAAGGAAATTTGTGGCTCCTCTCCGATTCCAGAACTTTCTGTCACCGAAATGTGAGGAAAACTTGTTTTTTTAGGCACATTTTGAGGTTTGCAAAGGATTCTGGGTAACAGAACTTGGTCAGAGCCACACAAGTCACCCGATCTTGGATTCCTCTAGGTCTCTAGTTTTAAAAAATGCACAGGTTTGGTAGGTTTCCCTATGTGCCGGCTGAGCTAGAGGCCAAAATCTACAGGTAGGCACTTTGCAAAAAACACCTCTGTTTTTTTTTTAAAAATGTGATGTGTCCACGTTGTGTTTTGGGGCATTTCCTGTCACGGGCGCTAGGCCTACCCACACAAGTGAGGTATCATTTTTATCAAGAGACTTGGGGGAACGCTGGGTGGAAGGAAATTTGTGGCTCCTCTCAGATACCAGAACTTTCTGTCACCAAAATTTGAGGAAAATGTGTTTTTTTAGCCAAAGTTTGAGGTTTGCAAAGGATTCTGGGTAACATAACCTGGTCAGAGCCCCACAAGTCACCCCATCTTGGATTCCCCTAGGTCTCTAGTTTTCACAAATGCACAGGTTTGGTGGGTTTCCCTAGGTGCCGGCTGAGCTAGAGGCCAAAATCTACAGGTAGGCACTTTGCAAAAAACACCTCTGTTTTCTTTAAAAAAATGTGATGTGTCCACGTTGTGTTTTGGGGAATTTCCTGTCACGGGCGCTAAATCTACCCACACAAGTGAGGTATCATTTTTATCGAGAGACTTGGGGGAACGCTGGGTGGAAGGAAATTTGTGGCTCCTCTCAGATTCCAGAACTTTCTGTCACCGAAATGTGAGGAAAACTTGTTTTTTTTAGCCACATTTTGAGTTTTGCAAAGGATTCTGAGTAACAGAACCTGGTCAGAGCCCCACAAGTAACCCCATTTTGAATTCCCCTAGGTCTCTTGTTTTCAAAAATGCACAGGTTTGGTAGGTTTCCGTAGGTGCCGGCTGAGCTAGAGGCCAAAATCTAAAGGTAGGCACTTTGCAAAAAACATCTTTGTTTTCTTTCAAAAAATGTGATGTGTCCACGTTGTGTTTTGGGGCATTTCCTGTCACGGGTGCTAGGCCTACCCACACAAGTGAGGTATCATTTTTATCGAGAGACTTCGGGGAACGCTGGGTGGAAGGAAATTTGTGGCTCTTCTCAGATTCCAGAATTATCTGTCACCGAAATGTGAGGAAAACGTGTTTTTTTAGCCAAATTGTGAGGTTTGCAAAGGATTCTGGGTAACAGAACCTGGTCAGAGCCCCAGAAGTCACCCCATCTTGGATTTCCCTGGGTCTCTAGTTTTCAAAAATGCAGAGGTTTGGTAGGTTTCCCTAGGTGCCGGCTGAGCTAGGGGCCAAAATCTACAGGTAGGCACTTTGCAAAAAACACCTCTGTTTTCTTTAAAAAAATGTGATGTGTCCACGTTGTGTTTTGGGGCATTTCCTGTCACGGGCGCTAGGCCTACCCACACAAGTGAGTTATCATTTTTTTCGAGAGACTTGGGGGAACGCTGGGTGGAAGGAAATTTGTGGCTCTTCTCAGATTCCAGAACTTTCTGTCACCGAAATGTGAGGAAAACGTGTTTTTTTAGCCAAATTTTGAGGTTTGCAAAGGATTCTGGGTAACAGAACCTGGTCAGAGCCCCACAAGTCACCCCATCTTGGATTCCCCTGGGTTTCTAGTTTTCAAAAATGCACTGGTTTGCCAGGTTTCCCCAGGTGCCGGCTGAGCTAGAGACCAAAATCCACAGGTAGGCACAGTTTTCTATGAAAAAATGTGATGTGTCCACGTTGTGTTTTGGGTCATTTCCTGTCGCGGGCGCTAGGCCTACCCACACAAGTGAGGTATCATTTTTATCAGGAGACTTGGGGGAACGCTGGGTGGAAGGAAGTTTGTGGCTCCTCTCAGATTCCTGAATTTTCTTTCACCGAAATTTGATGAAAAGGTGTTTTTTTAGCCACATTTTGAGGTTTGCAAAGGATTCTGGGTAACAGAACCTGGTCAGAGCCCCACAAGTCACCCCATCTTGGATTCCCCTAGGTCTTTAGTTTTAAAAAATGCACAGGTTTGGTAGGTTTCCCTAGGTGCCGGCTGAGCTAGAGGCCAAAATCTACAGGTAGGCACTTTGCAAAAAACACCTCTGTTTTCTTTCAAAAAATGTGATGTGTCCACGTTGTGTTTTGGGGCATTTCCTGTCACGGGCGCTAGGCCTACCCACACAAGTGATGTATTATTTTTATCGATAGACTTGGGGGAACGCTGGGTGGAAGGAAATTTGTGGCTCCTCTCAGATTCCAGAACTTTCTGTCACCGAAATGTGAGGAAAACTTGTTTTTATAGCCACATTTTGAGGTTTGCAAAGGATTCTGGGTAACAGAACCTGGTCAGAGCCCCACAAGTCCCCCCATCTGAATTCCCCTAGGTCTTTAGTTTTCAAAAATGCACAGGTTTGGTAGGTTTCCCTAGGTGCCGGCTGAGCTACAGGCCAAAATCTACAGGTAGGCACTTTGCAAAAAACACCTCCGTTTTCTTTCAAAAAATGTGATGTGTCCACGTTGTGTTTTGGGGCATTTCCTGTCCCGGGCGCTAGGCCTACCCACACAAGTGAGGTATCATTTTTATCGAGAGACTTGGGGGAACGCTGGGTGGAAGGAAATTTGTGGCTTTTCTCAGATTCCAGAACTTTCTCTCACCGAAATTTGAGGAAAACGTGTTTTTTTAGCCAAATTTTGAGGTTTGCAAAGGATTCTGGGTAACAGAACCTGGTAAGAGCCCCACAAGTCACCCCATCTTGGATTCCCCTGGGTTTCTAGTTTTCAAAAATGCACTGGTTTGCCAGGTTTCCCCAGGTGCCGGCTGAGCTAGAGACCAAAATCCACAGGTAGGCACAGTTTTCTATGAAAAAATGTGATGTGTCCACGTTGTGTGTTGGGCCATTTCCTGTCGCAGGCGCTAGGCCTACCCACACAAGTGAGAAAACATTTTTATCAGGAGACTTGGGGGAACGCTGGGTGGAAGGAAGTTTGTGGTTCCTCTCAGAGTCCAGAATTTTCTGTCACCGAAATGTGAGGAAAATGTGTTTTTTTAGCCACATTTTGAGGTTTGCAAAGGATTCTGGGTAACAGAACCTGGTCAGAGCCCCACAAGTCACCCCATCTTGGATTCCCCTAGGTCTTTAGTTTTCAAAAATGCACAGGTTTGGTAGGTTCCCCTAGGTGCCGGCTGAGCTAGAGGCCAAAATCTACAGGTAGGCACTTTGCAAAAAACACCTCTGTTTTCTTTCAAAAAATGTGATGTGTCCACATTGTGTTTTGGGGCATTTCCTGTCACTGGCGCTAGGCCTAACCACACAAGTGAGGTATCATTTTTATCGATAGACTTGGGGAAACGCTGGGTGTAAGGAAATTTGTGGCTCCTCTCAGATTCCAGAACTTTCTGTCACCGAAATGTGAGGAAAACGTGTTTTTATAGCCACATTTTGAGGTTTGCAAAGGATTCTGGGTAACAGAACCTGGTCAGAGCCCCACAAGTCACCCCATCTTGGATTCCCCTAGGTCTCTTGTTTTCAAAAATGCACAGGTTTGGTAGGTTTCCCTAGGTGCCGGCTGAGCTAGAGGCCAAAATCTACAGGTAGGCACTTTGCAAAAAACACCTCTGTTTTCTTTCAAAAAATGTGATGTGTCCACGTTTGTGTTTTGGGGCATTTCCTGTCACGGGTGCTAGGCCTACCCACACAAGTGAGGTATCATTTTTATCGAGACACTTGGGGGAACGCTGGGTGTAAGGAAATTTGTGGCTCCTCTCAGATTCCAGAACTTTCTGTCACCGAAATGCGAGGAAAACGTGTTTTTTTAGCCAAATTGTGAGGTTTGCAAAGGATTCTGGGTAACAGAACCTGGTCAGAGCCCCACAAGCCACCTCATCTTGGATTCCCCTAGGTCTCTAGTTTTCAAAAATGCACAGGTTTGGTAGGTTTCCCTAGGTGCCGGCTGAGCTAGGGGCCAAAATCTACAGGTAGGCACTTTGCAAAAAACACCTCTGTTTTCTTTAAAAAATATGTGATGTGTCCACGTTGCGTTTTGGGGCATTTCCTGTTGTGGGCGCTAGGCCTACCCACACAAGTGAGGTATCATTTTTATCGAGAGACTTGGGGGAACGCTGGGTGGAAGGAAATTTGTGGCTCCTCTCAGATTCCAGAATTTTCTGTCATCGAAATGTGAGGAAAACGTGTCTTTTTAGCCACATTTTGAGGTTTGCAAAGGATTCTGGGTAACAGAACCTGGTCAGAACCCCACAAGTCACCCCATCTTGGATTCCCCTAGGTCTTTAGTTTTCAAAAATGCACAGGTTTGGTAGGTTTCCCTAGGTGCCGGCTGAGCTACAGGCCAAAATCTACAGGTAGGCACTTTGCAAAAAACACCTCCGTTTTCTTTCAAAAAATGTGATGTGTCCACGTTGTGTTTTGGGGCATTTCCTGTCCCGGGCGCTAGGCCTACCCACACAAGTGAGGTATCATTTTTATCGAGAGACTTGGGGCAACGCTGGGTGGAAGGAAATTTGTGGCTTTTCTCAGATTCCAGAACTTTCTCTCACCGAAATTTGAGGAAAACGTGTTTTTTTAGCCAAATTTTGAGGTTTGCAAAGGATTCTGGGTAACAAAACCTGGTAAGAGCCCCACAAGTCACCCCATCTTGGATTCCCCTGGGTTTCTAGTTTTCAAAAATGCACTGGTTTGCCAGGTTTCCCCAGGTGCCGGCTG